>NC_138675.1:2107082-2433425 GCF_964273445.1 Streptopelia decaocto | reverse complement strand
GGTGGAGGCGCAAGCGGAGCATCCCCCGGGTGGGATGCCGTGAGGGCAGGGAAACCCTTCATTTCTAGCGCGGCCCCCTCATCTCCCTTGCCCTCTTTGCAAGGACACTTGGCTCGCCTTTTAAAGCTATTTTTCAATTTTAAAACAACTATAAACAAGCACTTCTTTTCCTTGTCTTCTTCCCCTTGAGCCCCAAAACTCTCCAGGAGCCCCAGAGCTCCGCACAAAATGGATGAGCCAAGATGTCTCCCCCGCTCCAGACTTCATGAATGAGCGACCCCCTTCTCCTCTCCCTCCTCATCTCCGGCTATAGATTGATAGATATAGATATATTTCATGAATGAGCCGAGGGTCCTCCCCCCTGCCTTGGCTATCCCTGCAGAGCCTATAAACAGCAAACGGCCCTTTACAACAATTCATCACAGGACCCAGAGCCATCCAAGCAAGTAATATGTTGCCTCAGATCTCGTATGTCCCACAAGACAGAGCGCCTGCTAATTAATAGACAGTGATTCCTGCAAGCAGCCCGAGCAGTCTGTAATATGATGAACTTCCTTTGTACCGGTGTCACCACAAATGTTTCTGATAAGGAAAAGCATCCAAGGATCAAAGACTATAAGCTTCTCAATTTCCTCAAGCTGCCTCTACTTTTCCTCACCTACTTTTTTATATTTTTCTCCCCCCCCTCTCCCCAGCCCCTCCAAGGAGATGCAAACCCCCTCCAAGGAGCCACAACCCGACAGACCTGAAGTCCGCTCAAGTGCAAGGGTCAGTGCCAGACTGTGTCCCCCCAATATCATCATCACTTCCACCTTCATATTCTGCCTTTACAAAAAAAATAATAATACTAAAAGCTCCGATTCTGGTCCTCTCCCTCCCCCGCACCTCCTCATCTCTTCCTCAGTTCTCCCCAATTCCGGATGACAAATGTCTTTATAAACAGGCATTAGCTGACATCTAATTTCTTTTGTGGCGAGATCCTGCGAAGTGCGAGCGCACGGGAGGGCCCGAGCGAGCGGGGACCATCCCCGGGGCGGGGAGCAAGTGTTTTTGGGGAGAGGGAGATGCCGACAGACTGGGGGGTGATGTTAAACCTCCCACCCCCGGGCACGCCGGCAAAGCCGCATGCCCATCCTAACCTCTCCTCCCCCAGTGAGCTGCACCTGCGCTTCCCAAATCCTTAATTTCTGCTTGTTTGGGGGCTGATTGAAGAGGAGGGGACAAGGATCCCCCCCCAAAAACCCAACCCCCGGGGGCTCTGGTTGTTCCAGGGTTGGGCAGGAGCTGGGGAACATGGGGGTTCCCCCTCCCCAGCTCAGAGCCCTCTGCTGTTTTCCCACTTGGGACCCCCCCAGCATCTTCTTATCCCCTAAAAAAGAGCCCAAATCGGACTGAAGTTCAGATTAAAAAAAGCAGCAAACCCCAGTGGTAGAGAGAACAGTAATGTGGCAGCTGATTGAAATGGGCTTTTTTTTTTTTTAAGAATACTCTCTATAAATATATAATATCTCCAAAGCTCAGGTCTTAAGAGGGTCCCTTATTTGCTTATTTCTTTTGTAGCAAACGTAATTTTCAGAAAGATACTTCCCCCCTCCGCCTTACCCTAATGCTCGAGTAAGTACCTTACAGCTTTAAGGCTAGTGTTATATGTGCTTTAAAATCCTGCCATGTAAATTCCCCTGAAAAATTTGGAAAGCTTCTCGGGGGGGCTTTGGTGAGGGGGGGGGGGGGAAACTGGGAGAGGGGGAGAAAGGGGAGGTTAATCCGGGTTTAATGCTATGATGCAGTCACAGGACCAGGGCTAGGCTGATTGTGTTATCTCTTCCCAACATTTGGGTCTCCCATATTTCACCCAGCCAAATAGCTGCGAGAAAAAAGTGCGTATGGAGGCACTCCTGACGCCTCAGGAAAATATGTTATTAATATCTAAATAACTTCCCAATACTGTCTCTAAATCTCCCCTTCACCACTCCAGATGATGAATTCGTTTGAAGTGTTCTCCCGTCTCATCTTTTCAGTGTCTCTCTCTCTCTCTCCCTTTTTTTATAACCAGGCTTATTTCAAACTGGTAAATATCTAATTCCTTTAACCACACTGCAGACACGTCTCTCCTCTCTTATATACAATTCTCATTTGGAAATATCCATATATACATGCCTCTGTAAAAGAGAATAAGCCCCGACACAGCCTTAAACTACTTCTTTGAATTATTTGAGGGTTAAAAGGGGTGTTTTTTGGTGGGGGGGATCTGTTTGTTTCCGAACAACCCCTGCACACACCTGGATCGCACATTTCACCGCCTTCCTGCCGCTTAATTCAATCTCTGCCTCCTCTCTCCTACCCCAATTATGGGCGAAACCTCGGATTAGAACTAGACCTCGCAGTTTCCTTCCTCTTCTGCTCTATCAGCATCCATCTCCCCCCATCGCCCAATATCTACTTCCTAACCCCCCCCGGTCTCATGTAATCTACCATCCACCTTCAAATTATAGATTATAACGTCTACAATGGATTTCCTTTCCCTTCTGAGCTGAACCCCGGGCACCCCACCTGCCAGCCAGTGCTCCTGATATCAATATTTGCCTTATATTTTCCCCGGTCTATAATTGAACCTATTCTTCTCCCCGAAAGAGAGAGAGAGGGGAGGGGGGTGATGTAGAAAAAGAAAAACCACAAACAAACCCTGGATCACAAACATCTCCCTTATATTATTTCACTTCCTGCTGTATAATTGAACCTCTCTCCCCGCATCCTTGTCTTAAGTTTGTTTTTTAAAACGTCTTGTATTAGATTATACTCGTTTATTCCCCCTTCCAACCTTATCTCTCCTCCTCTCTTCTCTCCTTCCCGTCACACTTGATTTAGGAAGGAGTTTATCTTGCAAACATTTGCCTACTTTGTTTATGTAGACCAGGTTCTGCAGCTACTTGTTCCCAAAAGCCACTGTTTGCCTTTGTAATTGTTATCTGTGTTTATTGTTGTACCTCATTTGTCTCAGCTTTTTTTGTGACATGTAAGCTCCGTGTGTGCTCACATCCAGCCCCCCCTTCCTTCTCCCTCTCCCTTTTTTTTTTTTTCCTCCTTTTTCCCTCCTCTTTCTCCCTGAAATATGCACAGAATAACTCAGCCTAAAGCCAATGAATTGCTTGACACTACCCTATCTCTTTCCTGCCCCCCATTATTAGAGCTGATCCCACTCGCAACACTCACAAATCCCGCCTGGTCTCTGTTTGATTAGATTGCCAACCTTTCGTAATCCCTTGATTTGATGAAGTGTCTCTTCCCCCCCCCCCCCTCGCTTGTCCCCCCCCCAACTCCCTTCTAAACATACATTTACAGAGAAAGCGCTTGTTGGTTTTAAATCGATGCAGATTTTTTGCTGATAAATTGACTCCATAGCCCCTGTTTTCACCCCCCAGCTTGGGAAACAAAGCCCTTTCCCAGCAGTGGGGGCGTCCCCCCTCTTTTTCCCTATCCCTTCCCTCCCCCTGAGCCTAAATAAATTTGGCAGGACCTTCTACACCCAGTCCAAACACCTTTCTCCTCTCTCCAGCCTCCCCAAAAAACCCGACACAAGCGGCAGTGCCCACTAACAAATTAATCTGTTATCACCTCCGAGTGTCCAAATACCCCCCTCGCACACACTGTTCACACCTGTATGCATTTCCCACCCCTGATAAAAACACCCCCTTGTGTTATCCTCGCCTTTCCCACTTGGGTTTCCCCATCCCACGCAATATTTCCACGAGGCGCGGGTGAGGGGCGAAGGAAAAAATAATCGAGCGGTGGAAGAAACTCCGTGCGGTAAAGGGGAGTTCAGAGAAATAAAGCAGGGGTGGGAAAGTTAATTAAAAAAATCGATGTTTTCACCCCAGATGGGAGGCGATGGGAGCATCCTCTGCAGGGATCCTGCATCCTGGGACCGTACGTGAGGGGGGGACAGGACCGGCTGCTCCCACCCGTGACCGTGGGGTGACACGGAGCCTCTAAACTGTCCCCTCTCCTCCAGGGCAGGCACATCGCCCATAACCCCAACACTTCCACCCGCGTCTGGTTGCAATTAATACCCCGCCAGGATGAGGTTCCACAGCACCCCTTTAAATTTTGGGGTGTTGCCCAAATGACACCCCCTCCTTGTCCTTCTCCATCCCCATCAAACACCTCAGAGGTGCGGCAGAACCGCGCATCACCCACCCGTGACCCTCCCTAATAAACCCCACCAGTCATAATAAATAACAACAACCCCAAATAATAATAACTCGGTCTTAACAAGGATAAAAAAAAATAAAAAATATAAAAAAAAGTGAAGCCTCATGAATATATGCCCAGGGCTAGCTGGAGTGAGCCGTTTAAAGATGAAAGTGCAAAGAAATAAAGGCTCAATTTAATCTGCCTTAAAACCCTTCAACTTAACGTTTGTGCTGGGAACTCAGAGAGTGAGTACTGATTGGGGATAAATACATTTCTTAGCATGCCTTGGAGCTATTACACCCTTCTCCAACACAGCTCCCTATTCAACAGCCACAGTTTTCATTACCAGCTCTAATAAGTCTTAACATTATTAAATGCCAAGCAGACGATAGAAAGAAACAGGCGCAGGGTGGAAGCTTTCTTTAACACTTAAAAAGAGAGAGCATTTAGGGCTGTCTTCCTCCGGCTCCCCGCAAGGAGAACCCGCAAATGGAGCAAAGGCGTTTGTCAAGAGGAAAAAAAGGCCAAAACAAAGTTGTTTTTTTTTCCCCCCATCTGCAATAATAAAACCCCCGCATTATTTAAATAAAAGCAAAACTCAAACCCACGCAGTAAAAGCAGAGCTGGAGAACAAGTGTCAGGAGGGCCGTAGTAGTTTTATTTCATTGCAAACCTCCCAGGAAAATTGGTAGGGGGTGCGGGGGGGAGAAATCTTTAAAGATTGTTATTTCTGATTTAAAAAAACAACGCAAAAATATACAGCGCGCACTCACCACCTCCGAGTGCTTTACAAGTTGAATCATCAATTACCTTAATTGGGGCCATTAAAACTTTTCCAGACGTGAAAATACACATTGACGGTGGTAATTCTTTAAAAGATTTTTAAAATTATTCTTGTTTTTTTTTTTTTTAATTGCGGTGGTCGCGGCAGCGCCGGCTCCGACGCTGCCAAATCGCCGCTTCTGCGCTTCATGTTCCCTCCCTCCAAATAAAACCCCAAATCAAAAGCTTTTTGGGGCGATTCCTCCACAAATCTACAGACCCGGGACGCGATTGCGGGGGAGGAAAAACCCAAACTAAATCTAAATTCCTGATAAATGGCGATTTCTCTCCGGGGATGGGAGAGGGAGCGCTCGGGGGTAACGCGCCGCTCCGCGGGCTCCGCGATCAGGAATTTGCCCAAATTAGCCCTCGATTCAGACCGGGCTGGTTTCATAAAGAAACGGGGGCTCGTGGTTGATTTGTCCGCGATATTACCCATGAAGGAAGAAGAGGGTGTTTTGTTTTGCTTATTGACACGCACTCCTGCATGTTATTAAGGAATAAAAAGCCTCCAGCTCCTTCGCTCTTTATTTTGCTTTTGGGGGGGGGGGTGATGGAGAAAACACGGACAAGAGAAAAAATATCAGCGCTCTAAAAATTCTAATATATTTTTTTTCAAAGTGATGAGGCTCGAATAAAATAAATCTTCCCCCCCCCAATCTCCCCGCTCCCCAATAAAATTAAAAACACCCCAAAGTGATGTGGGGGGGGAGGTTTCGCGGACACAATAGCCCCGATTTGCAAATGAGCATCGCCTGTTTCCAAATCACAAGCAACATTTTGCACCGTCCAACGGCCATCCTTTTTCCAACAGACGGTCCTATAATATTACAAAACTATCTAACAGCAGGGAGTTTTGAATAATTTATCTCCCTTTCTTCCCTTCCTTGGCCCTTTGTCCCAACTTTTTTTCCTCCTTGCAGAATTTTGAATGAGAATAGACAAGCCCTCCCTCCCCCATCCCTTTACTCCATTTTTAAGGCAGCCTAAGGTTTTTTCCCCCTTTTTTGCCCCCCCTTTCTTCTTTTTTTTTTAGCTCCTGTTTGCTTTTGTGGGCAGGAATCTTTTGCTTATAAAGCTTCAATAGACTTGAAGGTCTTTGTAAGTGAAGTTCATCTTCAAGGTTGGGGGGAAAATAAAGAAAAAGGATCGGATCCTTAAAGAAACCCCTTTTGTGCACCTTCATTTAAAACTCCCACTAATGTTTGATGGTGACACGGAGAAGCTTTTTTTTCCTACCCCAAATTCCCCCCACTTTAATATCTCCCCATTCACTCGCATTGTCCCAAAATGGGGAAAACTTCGGGGCTAGTGAGAAACTTTGGAAACGATTCCCTCCTCATACATAAAATACCTCTCGCTGCTCTCCCTCTGGGCCTGACACCGATCATATTGCAAATTCCCAAAAACCCCGACCAACCCAACCCCAATGGCCATCGCCATTTTAACATCAATTTAGAAAAAAAAAATAGCAAACCTCGATTTCCTGAAGCACATCCCCAAGATTTGTTTAATTGCCATCCCACCCCCCTCCGCAAAGGCGCTGAGCTCGGCGACACAAGGAAATCATTTTCTGCCTAAACCATCACAGCATCTCCTCCCTCCCGTGGCTTAAAACTTCCCCGTGTCTTTGCAAACACCCTTATAGATAAACCTCAATTATGCTCCCTAAAAATGCAATATCTTGCCCCCTTTTTTGGGGTGAAGAGAAATCATCATCCCTCCCAAGCTTGCCAAAAAAAACAAATTACAAGCACCGCTCCAGCCGTGCCTTATCCCCCACCCCATATATACAGCACAGGAGCTTTAAGAAGTTCCTTTTTGCCTCCCAAAAGAAGAAAGCACCAACCACGGGAGACGATAACAGGGAACCCTGCTTGCCCCACCACCGGCCTGGCCTCCAGCCCTCCATCAGAAACGCCGAGGTTTATTTTTTCTGATTTTATTTGGGGGTACAGCCCCCCATTTCCTCCAATCTGGGGACCCCCATCTCCCCTCGGCGCTTCCCCGGCACCGGTGGCTCCGCGGCAGCCCCAGCGCAGCACCGATCCCGGCTTCTCTAATTGATATTGATTGGCCAAATTGGTCAACTGTCAGCCAGAGTTTCAGGGGACCACTTAGAGAGCAGGAGAAAAATCTGTTTAACAAATTCATTTAAGGAATCAGAGATGCTTTCTCCCCCCCAGACATCTCCTTTTCCCCTTTTATAAATAATTGATCCAGAGCAAAACACCAACAACTCTTCCTCCTGGGAAAGCATCCTCAGCCCGAGGCTGGTACCACCTTCCCCTTGCGGGGCCCTGCATCACACCCACGACTCTACCATCAATCATTTTTTGGAAAGGACGAACGCACGAAGCTCTGGAGCCATCCCCTGTCTTATTCTTGGTAGGGAGGGACGTGTCCCCTCTCCCAAATGTCCCCTCCAACCCAACCCCAGGGACACGCACGGTCACCTTTACCTTTGTCGCCCAGGATGCCGTCTATGCTGTGCTTGGCCTTCTTCTCTCCATCTTCCTCCTTTTTGTCGCAGTCCTCCTCTTCTTCTTTCTTCCCGAATTTGATGCGTAGCACACGGCTAATCGAACTCACTAAACCTCAGACAGTCAAAGACAAAAAGGCAAGTATAAGCTGCCTGGGAAGGTAAAGTGGGAGCCAGCCGAGAAAACCCAAGGTTTTCTGCAGAACTTGGGCAGGAGGCCTTGTGCACACACAAAGGGCACCCACACCCCCTTTTCCCAGGGGTACACACCTGCCCGATCCTCTGTGTACCCCAAAACACCCTTGGGTTCATCCCCACCATCACACTGAGTTGCCAAGCTGGACACCCAAAGTTGGACGCGCTCATCACTGTCCCCCTGAGACACCCGGCACGGGCGGCACCGGATTGTGTATGACACCCCACAGAGCACCAGCGCTGGTGCAGCACCCTGGGGTGCGCACCCCCAGGGTCACCAACTGCTTTGTAACAGCAAAAAGCCCCCCAGCATCCAGCTTTCACCCCAGCCCCAAATGGGACCCCACAGCCTGGGTTCAGCCCTAGGCCCTGTCCTGCTTTGGGGGACGTGTCCTGCAGAGAAGGCTCAGCCCCCCAAAACAGAGAGGAACTCTCAGCCAGGACCTAAAGAGCTCACGCATCCCTGCAGACCCAATACTGGGGTATGGGGCCACTTTCCAGAGGTGGTGGGGATCCCTGGCTGATGGAAACACTGCTCTGCAGCCCCCACAGAACAGGCAAATCCCACTAGAACAACCAGGGTCTCCTTTAATCCTGGATTTGGGGTCTCCCTCCACACCAGGAGCTCTCTGGCTTTCAAAGCAGTTGGAATAAATCAGGAAAATCGGTTTGTTTGTGTTTGTTTTTCCAGCAGACCGCAGCACAGCCGGGGCACAAGCCCCATCGCCTGGTGTTTATTTGCTGCTGTGGGTTCACTTGAAGTGATTTTTTTCCCCCCCTCCCCTATCAAAGCAAAGGCCAAGAAGATGCTTATAGCCCCTGGAACTATTTTTAGTGGTGATAATTATTTTTCTCCATCTTTCTGGGGGTATTGGGGTGTCCTTCTTGCCAAGTTGTCTCCTCACCTGAGGGCACGGTGCTCCGGTCGCAGTGCCCATCCTTCAGCAGCCGGTCTCGGATCTCCCAGCTAAACATCCCGGGGTTTTCCCGTTTGTATTCCTCGATTTTCTTCTCCACGTCGGGAGTCGCAACCTGCTTTTGTGATCAAGGGACACCGGTGTGTGCCAGCGTGTGTGGAGGGAGGGAAGGGGAAGAGAGAAAACGCTTTTAATTGAAAAGAGAAGCTGTTCGGTTCAACCCGCCTTGCCCTGGCTGCTTGTTTGGGGGTCAAGAATAGGGATTTGAAGGGGGAAAAGGAGGGGAAAAAAAAGCTGGGGGAAGGCTCTTCTCTTCCAAATATTTGCTATCCTAAAAGCAGAATCTCTGGGGACCAAGCCCATCAGCCAGGATGTGTTTACCCTGAGTCACAGACAGGGATGCGGTGAAAGGGATGGTTTTTTTTTTGGGGGGGGGGGGTTTTATATACACCCAGTCACTTATTATTCCCCAAAACACGGTGGTTCGCCTCCTCCCCACAAACTGGGGCCGAAGCAAATACTTGAACGCGGCACCACTTGTTGCACACCGTGTGTGTGGGGAAAAAAACACCCCACAACTTTAATTTATTCACAACCTTCAACTCGGCACCGGTTTCTACCCCCCGAGCCGGCAAACTGCAGCTTTATTAAAGCCCCCTCCCCTCCTCTCCCTTTTCCCTGCGTGTGCACCTGAGAAAACTTCCACCCCCTAAATAACAATCTGAATTTTTTGAATGTAAAGAGGGCGGTTTAGCTGGTCCCCGGCATTGCACTCACCCTGGGTTTGCTGCCTCCGATGGCTCCGGGACGGATGGAGCCGGTTTCTTGGTACCTGCAGAGGATTTTGGAGACGCAACCGTGGGAGACCCGCAACTGTCGGGAAATCACGCAGGGCCGGATCCCGTGATGAGCCATCTCCACGATTTTATGACGGATGTGGTTGGGCAGCGGTCGGCCGTTGATAAAAACCCCACCGAGCTGGTTCACCCTGCCCTGACCCAACGGGGTGGAAACTGGAGAGGACGGGGGGGGAAAAGCGCCAAACAAAAGAAGGGAAAAAAGTTAAAAACCCACCAAAACGGAGAGCATCCCTCCCCACACCTTCAGCTTCTCGCCATGTATTTGAGTTTTTAAAAAGAAAGGAGAAGCCTCTCACCCAAGCCCTGGCCTCGGTATTTGTCACTGCATCACAGGGAAGATTTTTCCCATCGATAGAGGGAAAAATATAGTCCGTGACCCGCACACCCCTCGCCCGCACTCCGAGGTGGCAGCTGTTTGTGTCTATGTATATGTATTTCTGGCATTTTACACCTTTTTCTTTTTTAAATCACAGCCGACGTTTTTACAGAGAAAGATTTAAAACCATATGGTAAATAGATCCCCCAAAAACTTCCCTTTCTCCCCCCGCAAAAAAAAATCGCGGTCCACTTCTTGTTTCAAATTACGGGGCTATCCGCTTTCAAACAAACTTTTGGAAATAACCCCTTTAATATCCTCACACCCCCCCCCCCCCTTTTTTTAATTTATTTTCCCCTCTCTTGCACTTTTTTTCTCCCCTTCTTATTTTCTATGGTTTTGGGTTATGTCAAGCGGTTTGGGGAGATGCGGAATAAGCGCGGAGCTCCCGCAGCCGCGTCGCTTCCCGACACCTTGCGCAGAGCAACCGCGGCTCCTTAATCCCCCTCCCCAATTTGTTTAATATCTCGCTATGTCGATCTTGCAGATTAATACGATTTCACAGGCTGGAAATTAAAAAAAAAAAAAAAAAGCAAAAAGCGAGGGGGAGAACTCAGCTGGGTAATTTGCAGAAAGGGGGCGAGGGACACGGAAAGCGAGGGGGGGGATTTGTTTTTTCTCTTTATACAAAGAAAAAGTCGATTCCAGAAATTGCCTCGCGATTTAACAAGAATCATGCACCACTAATTCCAAGTCACTTGGCCAGCACTCCCTGGATATATCATTATCGACAGATAACACTCGAGTGGCCAATTTTACATTCAAGAGGTACTAAAACCGCCGGCCGCTCTCTCTTTTCATTATTCCCAGTCATGTTGTGCAAATATTGTTGTAATCCTTTGATCCTTTCCCTTGCCGTCTGTTTTACTTCATTTGCTACAGAAAAGCACTTCAACAAATCCCCCCAGCTTGTATGTTTTGCAGCCTGCGTGGTTTTCCACAGGTTTGAGTTTTGCCACTTGATCACGATCGGGATAAAATTTTCCTGTTTAATAAATGCGAGGAGAGGGGTCCCGCTCTGATTTTGCATTTTTTTCCCTTTTTTTTTTTTTTTTCCCCTACATAGAAATAATAATCCTGTAATACAAAGAAAAAAGCAGCTGATGGGGAAAGTTGATGCGCTGCGAGGTGGGGATGACACTTAGCGAGGTGACAGCTACAAAGTGTCCCCAACCCCCCCCTTTCCCCTCGCCAGCCCCGGCCAAGGACATCTCGGCTGCCAGTGGGTGCTCCCAGCTTAGAGGTTTTGTTCTTAATTTCCCCCGGAAAAGTTTAAAACAGTTAATTTGGTTGCTTTTCCCCACCTATTCGGGGAGATCAAATCGTGGAGATATTTGCGGGTTTAAAAAAAATTAAAAAGGAAGAAAACAAAACCCAAACCATGAGAACCTACCCTAAAAAATGTCCAGGATGCGCGAAACTACTTGAAATAGGAAGGGAAAATAAAAATCAAAGGAAAGCCCGGTAATTTCGCGGGGACGGAGAAGCTACATCGGGAAAGGGAGTTAAATAGCGGCGAGAAGTTGGATGCTCAGGTCGGGAACCCCCCCCGGCTGCAAAGTTCAGCTGTATCCCCACCCGGAGCAGCACCCCCCGGGTTATTCCGAGCGGGTAGAGCGCTTTAAAGAGGTGTTTTCCCAGACCTACCTTCCAAGGGGAAGCCTGTGCGAGGGTAGTTTTGCCCCGGAGCCGGGCGCATCATCCGAGGCACCGTCCCGGGCAGAGCTGCCATGGTCGCGAAAGAAAAGGGGGCTCGGGGTGGCGGAGCGGGTCCGGTCCAAACCGGGGGGGGCACCCCCTTAGCCCCGGGAGAATCGAGAGAACCGGGCCGGGGGGTTGGGGGGGTGATGCGGGGACTCCTCGGAGCCGAAGCGCTTCTTCTCTTCCAGCCCGCGGCTGCAAAAAAGACAAGGGAGAAATCTTTGCTCCGAGGGGGTAAAAATTCAAAATAAATAAAAATAAATAGAATAATAAGGAGGGGTGGGGAGGGGGGAAAAAAAGGGGGGGAAATCACCCACCAGAAATCGCTGGTAAAGTTTTAGGGCTATGTTAGAATCGGCCTGAGCGGGCGCTCCGGAGGAATGTAGCCCGGACTGCCGGGGGAAGCAGCCGCAGCCAAAGTTGTCTCGGTGCTGGGCTGGGCTTAGTGCTGGGGGGGGCTTGAGGGTGGGGGGGGGAGCCGAGTTCTCCCCTTATTTTGTTGTTGCCTTTTTTTTTTTAAGTGCCTGGCGCTGAAGGGATGCTGGTGACGGGGGGGGGGGGGGTGTGGGAGGAGGAGAAGGCGTGGGGGGGATGTCAGATGGGGGGGGTCAGATGGAGGGTTTGGAAGTTGTTAAAGCGCCGAAGTTGGGGCCGTGGGGAGGACGAACGAGCTGTGATAGGCTCCGGCTCCTTTCTTTTATTCCCGGCCGGGGAAGGGGGTACCACGGCGGGGCCGAGGGACCAATAAGAGGCAGCAGCTTCCCCCAAAGCTATGGGCTCGCCTTTTTTTTTAAAAGATCTTATTATTCATCACTAGGCTTGGCTTCCTTGTGATGGAAAGCCGGGGTCCCCCTCTCCCGGTTTGAAAATATATTGGGGTGAAAGGTGCGAGGAGAAAGTTTAGGAAAGGTGTGTTGTGTGGTTTCTATTAATTTTAATTTTGCGTAAGAAATTTGGGAACATCCGTGGGAGTCCCGGATAGGTAAGGCCGGCCCGGGGGGGCTGATCTCGGCCTAGGGACTGCAGTATGGATTAAAATAGAAATTAAATAATTTTTAAAAATAAATAAAATATATATAATAACCCTCCCAGCTGCCTGCCCGCTCCCCCAGGAGGGGGCCGGACCCATTTTCACCCCCTTGCCTTGCTGGGAGGCGGCTCATCCTGCCCCCTCGCAGCATCACCCCAGGTACCTCCCTGCGCTTCTCCCTCATTAACAGCACATCTTTAATTAACAGACGGGTTCCGAGCTGCCCAGCTGGTACCTTTTTTTTTGGGGGGGGGGGGGGGGGGGGACAGGGGACTCCGGTGCTTCCCCCCCCGTTCTCTCGCTCGCTCGCTGACCCGGGACCGACTGAACAAATAGTCAATGTTTTCCCCTCAAAATAGGAGCGGGGCAGGAATCCTCCTCGCAGCGGGGCATGACGCCAGGGCTCACGAACCCTTTTGTTTGAAGCTGTAAAAGGACTTTTGCCGTGCAAAACCGCTGGAAACTTCTCTTCCCCCTCCCTTAAAAACATCCCGGGGAGGAGCGGAGGGGGAATAAAGCTGCCAGAGACGCTTCTGACCCGTCTGCACCCAAAATGTGGTCCCTAAATCTCCTCCTTGTCCCCCACCCCCGGGGGCATCACCCCCAATCCCCCCTCCCCTTCTCCCTTTGAAATTAAAGCCCTGGCCGAACCCCTCCCAGTCCGGCCACATCTTCATCCCTCACCCTCTTCCTCCGCAGCCGCAAAGCTCAGCCTAAACCCGCATCCACAAAGCTCAGCCTAAACCCGCACCCGCCTCCCTGCGCACTTGGTTTTTCCCACGTTTCCACGCCTAAAATTCACCCAAACTCCCCAAAACCATGGGACAAGAAAAAAAAAAAAGGCAATATCGAAATTCTTTCCAAGGTGTCAAGTTGTTCCTAAAGTCTCCTCATTCCGGCGCAGCCCCGAGTTTGGGGGTCCAGCAAACGAAAATAAAGACTCTCTCCTCCCCTCCGCCCCAAAAATGCCAATTCCCCAAGTTTTAGGCAGAAAAATAACGGGCGGAACTGAGCGGGACCAGCTCGCAGCCCCTTTTCCACCGCATTCCTCCAGCGCGGCAGTAATTCAATTATTTGCCTTTCATTTGCTTAGATGGGGAAGGGTGGTGGGGGGGGGTGGGACACGAGCCTGGGAATAAAGTTGAAAATTAAATGTTTCTGCTCTCCCAGCACCAGGGGAAGATTAAACTAAAGAAGCCGAGCCCCGAGTCCTCCCTTCCCCGCCGCTCTAGGGTTACCTCGCCGGGAGAAAAATATCTCACATCAAACACAGCATTTGTTTTCACTCCCCCTCCCCGCTTCGAATTGGGGTAAGATTTGACACTTTGGGGGGCAAATAACAACAAAAAACCCAAAACTTCACTTTCTCCTCCAGCACTCGTCGCCAGCTCCGGGCAAGCACTAGGCGAGGAGCTATGTGAATTTTGGGGGTATTTGTTTGTATTCAAGCGATGCGGTGGCATGTGGCAGCAGCCCCTTATTCTGTTTCGGGGGTGGCTAAGGGGGTGACAAGGGACTGTCACAGCCTGGGGAGGGGACACACACACACACGACACACACTCCTGCTGGAAAGCAATTTCACAAATCATTTTTCTAACAATTAAGGAGTGTGCAGGGGTGAAATGGCGATTTCACATGCAGATCCGCGGGCCGGGGGGTGTTACCTGCGCACCCAGCTGGGAAACGGGGAACCCCTTTTTATTGTTATTATTACGTTTTTAATTTTTCCCCTTTTTTTTTTTTTTTTGGACTAGTGCATTGCTTCATTAGCCACGTTCACAAAAGAGAGACCCCTTCTTTTCTCTCCTGAGAGCAGCCAGCAATAGATTAAAACAAGCATCAATCAGGAAAGGAGCAAGTAAGTGCTTAAAGGAGCAGGGGCAGAATTCCTCCTCGCTTCCCCCTTTCCCTGCGCATCTCCATGGTTTCCTAAGGTATGTTTCTGGTTGATAAATGCCGTATATTCGCTATTCCCTTTGGAGAAACGGCTTGTAAATCAGCGCTGAAAGCCAACTCATAAGCAGAAGGAAATAGGGTTTGCTTTATAGAAATTATTATCACTATTTTTTTTGGGAGCATCTCTCGCCCCCAGCATCATCTCCTGCATTCTTCGCAGGTTTTTCAAGTGTGAGGTGTTGGTATCTCCTTGGAGGGGGCTAATACCATCATGTTGGGGGTGGGGGGAAAGGGACATAAATCCAATTTTCAACTTGAAAAAGATGCACACAGGTCAGCTAAACCTGCCCAGAAAAATCACTGTAGTATGAGCACTGCACCAGAGGTGAGCAGCCCAAATCACCAATTATTATTAATTATGATTCTTCTCAAAAGAAAGTCCTATTTTTTTCTCCCTCTCTTTTCTCTAGAGCAACGCAAACCTAAAATGAGAAACCTCCTTAGACAACAAGTCAGATGAGTCTCATCTGGTCAACTAAAACCTGAAGAATTTGATCACGAGTTGCTCCCCCACCCCCAGTAAGATGCAAAAAAGCCCTCTCAAACTGCCTGGGGATGAATTATTTAATGAAAAGTTGCTACCTTCTGCAATTACAAGAAGATTACTAATGTGGGAAGGTTTTCCATTTGAGATCCCGGAGTAATAAGCATTATTTTTTTAAGCGATTATCCAATAAATCTCCCTTTAAAGGGCGATAAATCCACCTTGAAAACTGGGGATTTAAAAAAAATATTTCGAAGGGACTTCCGCATTTTTTAAAATGACCATTGAAAAGATCGTGGGGGGAAGAGGAACAGATTCAACCTGGAGTGTTTGGGTGTTTTTCCTTCAGAAGACCCAGGAAGGAAAGAAGAAATATTTGCAGCAAACAGACTCTGGAAAAAATGAGCTACTTGGTTAAAAAGGTGGAAAAGCAGCTCCAGGAAAGCCAAGTCCATCTATCTTGCATGTCACATACAAAAATATTAATTTTTCTTATTTGCATTAAAGCCCAGAAGCTGCCAAAGGAAGGGGATAGGATTGAAGTGCAGAGATTTGGTGCCCGCCCCTGTCCCAGACGACCCCAAGTGTCCCCAAGCTACGGGAGATCCTTGGGCAAGGCAGCTCCTCCAGGCAAAAAAATAACCTGCATTTACTGCTCAAATCTGCTGTTGGTTGCAGGTGGGGTAGAAGCAGCAAAACCAGGTAGACAAGGGAAATTTAAGCTCTTTGCTTGGTTGCCCAGCTCTAGAGTGTGGCCCTTAGGTTGCGTGGAGAGCATCATGCTGGTCCCCAATTCTCCTCCTTACCCCCTTTTTAAGGGGAACAAAGCTCCACTTATTTGCCAGAGATGCTCTTAAATTTATTGCTGAAGAAAGCAAGAAGTTCCATGCAATGAGACCATGGGGTTTTTGAAGCCCTAAAGCAGGAACAAACCAGTTTCCACTTCCAGGACTATTTATAAAGAAGAAGTTTGCACTTTATTTCTGTATTTTTTAGATACGGCGTGCTCCTGCCCCACCACCGCACACCCCACAGCTCCGCAAGGCACCGGGTGAGCCGCGCTGTGAATTTGTGCATGTAACGGGAATATTTTAATCATTATTTTAGTATTTTAATTATTATTTTTTATTTTCCCAGAGAATGCAAGCCCCAAACCCAAGAACAAAACTCCTCCAACTCTGTTCCCCATTAGGATGCTGAACAAAAGCCAGAGTGTCACAACACCACCAGGCTCCTTGGATCTGCCTCTCCACTGGGTCAGGCTTAATTTGCCCAGAGTGCAGTATTAATAGGATGTAAGCTGCGCCCTTGAACAATTACCTTATCAAAGCATAACATCTATGGAATGAGCAAAGTATTTTCATTAAACAAATCAAAATAATAAGGCTGGCAATGGCCTTGTTCCTCCTTTGAACCTGTAAGTGGCTTTAGAGATATTCAACAGTACCACACCAACTTCTATTCCACTGGTAGTCCCTGCTTAGTTTTTCTAAAGAAGATTAACTATTCCTTGCTAAAAGGCTCAGTTCTACTTTTGTCAGGGTGCACAGACTAATTGGGTTTTCCCTCCATACAACGGGATCCCTGTACTCCCACTACTGGCCTCGCTTCTCATTTCATGTGGCTTTTCGAGATAGTGAGAACACTGTGTGTTTGATTTGTTCAGTGTTATGCATGAGAAGTAACCCACTGAAACAGGACCTGGAGAGCGACCGCATTGAGAGATGCTGCTGGAGCAGAATAAGGGTGCAAGAAATCAAGGATTTTCCTAATTAGTACTTTCCTGAGGTTCAGCAAATGATATATTTAAAGGGAACGGGCTGCTGGAGAAGGTGGCAAGGGAGACAGTTGGTCCTGGGGGGAAAACAGGGATGCTGAGCACCTCAGGACCATTTTAAGAAGAGCGAGGACAGACTAGAAGCAAGGAGGATGGTGATTTGAGGGTGTTTTTCTTCGAGACGCCCAGCTTCAGGCACGCAAAAGCTGGATTTGCAAAGAAACACAAGAGCACCTGCCCTCAAATAATTCAAAGCTGCCTCCACACTGGATATACATCCAAATCCCTCATTATCTGCCTCATAACTCACCTCTTCCCAGATTAGTCCCACTCCGGCACTCGGAGCCAGAGCCATTTCTCACCCCCATAAAGACATCACTCCTCCTTCCTTACACCGAGGGGTAAAGAAAATACCCCCAGCTGCCTGGATGGGACAACTCGCGGTGCTTCCCCAGCTGTTGGAATTTTTTGGGAGCTGAATCTACCGCAGCTCCAGCCCAAGAAAGGAAATAGAGTCCTGGAAGAAGTTGTGAGCATGGAGAGGACAAAAACCACAAAGGGCTCGGTTTGGTCTTTCCCGAAGCGTAAGGAATCAGATGGAGCCAAGCTGCATATTTGTCTGGGTGAATTAAAAGCACAATCCTCTCTTCCCAGAGGGAGCAGTTGCTTCATATTTATACATTTAGTCTTACAGGTGTAAAATAGCTTCCCTTTATGCTTATATAATAATTTTTTTCATTTGAATTTCAAGGCTTTATTCCCTTCTTTGGATTCAAGTCTCCTACCTGAGCCTGATTCTCCGTATTGCCATTAATTCCTTCATCACAGAAATGAATTCCATTTAACTCTCTATAGCAGTTGTTAAGGCAGATCAAAAAGTACATTTGCAGAGCTTTCTTCTTCTTCTCCCTTATATAGTTTTCAGCTCACCTGTGTCCTGAAAAGGCTCAAATTTGAAGCCATAGAACTATTCACCACTCTCAGTGCAAGGAGAAAAAGGTGGACAAAAAAAGGCTTGTTTTTAACTCCTCCAACAGTTCACAGCTGGGCTATTTCAGCCTGAGATTAATCAAATTAATTATTGATACCAGCTGTAGATACAGGTTACCTGTTTTACCAGGTGAGGTATAATTAAGACCCAGTCCCTACTGAGCTGGAAAAAAGACAACAGCAAAACCCAGGATTTCCATAAAGAAGAGGATAAAGGCAAGGAAATAGATGTAAGGAAAAACTTCACTGAAGGAACACACAGATTTTAGTAACATCAGACCTGCTCTCAGAGGCACCGGTTAAAAATGAAGCGACTACAGCCGTAAGAACCATGAAACCAGCACATCTTTACACTACACTGGATGGAAATCCAGCAAAAATAACTTAGATAACCAACGTATCAATACAAGCCAAGGGATAGCAGTAATAATAATAATAATAAAACCTCATACAGACCATATCAGCCTTCTAGAAAAAATTACATAGCTGTATCATGCTTGCTGCTGTAACCAACGTAATTCAGACTTGAACTTCCTCATTTAAAATCATTTGGCATCTCAGCATAAAACCTGCATTTTTTCCCCATTTCAGGTAAGGTCAGACATTTAGCTCTTGTATCATATAAGTGGAGCTGCTTTGTTATTAGTGACAACATTGCATAAGTGCATTGCTACAGCAATAACAAAGAGAAAATAATATAGCTGGAAAGCCTCTTTCAGCACTTAATTACAGCATTAAGAATTAAAAATCCTACAATATACCTTCATGAATAAGCTATAACCAACAAACCTCAGGATTATACATAACAAAACAACACAAAAATGTTATTTTTCTTAAATAGCTGATGCTCTAAAGCAAAGTACATACCAAGGGCTGGAAACCAGGATGCTGCCTGAACATAAAGAAGGGAATTTGGGGAACTGTTGACTTTCATAGCATTGGAACCCTCTGACATCTGGGTATAGGGAGGGCCCAGCACACCTGGGCTGTGTGAGCTCCATTTGTGGGGCTGATTGACTGGGGAGTGCTCAGGGTTTGGCTCAGTTGCTTTGGGGCTCATGAGGAGCACAGGTAGGTGAAGAAACCTCTTCAAAAGTTCTTCATGTTATTTTAAAGCCTATTTTAAAGGCTACTGAAGAGCTTAGAGAAGATAAATGTGAAGCAGTAGTAGTGATTAGGGGGTGTAAGTTTTGGAAAGCTTCAATTTTTTTAATGGGTTTGTTTCTACAATCAGGTAAGTGTTGGGTAGGTGCCTTTTTATTTTAAAAGCTGGTAATTCTGTAGTTTTATTATTAGTGTGTTTGGTCTCTGAGCTCAAGATAAACCACGTCTTACAAGTCTATTAAAGTAGTTTGAAAAAAGTTTAGTGTTTCTTTTAAAATAAATGTTTTTTCTTATTCTTATTTTTATGTGGGTGACCTGAGTCTTGTTTTTCCCCTTGCAGGGGTTTCTGAGGTGGGAAGGGGTCGGTTGGTGCTGGGAGGGCAGCTTGGATGAAGAAATACAGTGAGTAAAGTAGTAGTAAGTAGGGTCAGGTCTCTACAGGTGGTTTTGGACAGACTAGAAGGGATTTTTTGGTTTGAGCCCTGTGCTGGGTGGGTGGTTGGTTCTGAGTGTCAGAAATGTGGGTAAAGATGCAAGAAGAGACTGAGCTCCATGGGGATATTTCTTATATAGTGTTAATGTTTAGCTAAGTTAATATTCAGCTAAAAATCACTGGGTGAGTCTGAAACAAGCTGCTGTTGCTGAATGTGGTTTACTTCTAAGGGTTTGCAAACTTGTAGAAGTGAACATGAAGTCTTTCTGGTTGAGGGACTTGGCTTCATGCTTAAAATAAGTGATTTGATTCTTACTTTTGCTGTAGTTTTCTTTGTTGAACATTAGCAGGACCTTTGAGTAAAAGAAGGGTAATAGTTTTGTTATCTCCTTGTTGTCTTGTGCGTGAGCTCTATAGGATGTTAATGGTTTGTGGCTCTTCCTCAAGTCCCCTCCTGAGCTTCCAAAGAGTTGTAATTCTGCAGTTTCCCTGCTATGATCTGGCTATGGATCTGTTAATGGAAGTCAGTTTAAATTTAAACTCTTGCCAGTTTAAATTTGGGGTGTTTCCAGTGCTAAGGAAGAGAAACAATGAACCCAGGGGAAGAAAAGGTTAAATCCCACCAAGCAACCCCTCCAATTCCCCTCTTTCATTCCCACCAGGTAGCTTCTAATTACTCCAAGAGGAAAAAGGTCAGGAGGTGGGAGGAGGCTGCTACAATAGGGAGGAAAATGTTTTATTAGCTACTAAGTTAAGGGCTCCCACCCCCTGCCCAGGCATCCCCCTGCACCCTGCTACTTTATACAGGTTTAAATCTCTCAGCAATGTTGAGCTATTTCTTGTAGGTGATACTTTTGACCAGGTATTTTAAGTGGAAAAACAGCCCCTTTCTTGGTTGGTTTTATGTAACTTTAATGCCGGGGTGTGATTCCATATCAGTTTAAATTAATGCAACGCTGTTATTGCATAGAGAAGAGCGGCGCTCTCCGCTTTGGAGCTGCATTTGGTTGCATTAATGTTGCATGTGGAGCCTGAAAATTACGCCTCTGTCTCTATCTCTGCCCAGGAGTCCTTGGGATGAGGGATTATTTTCTTCCCATGCAGTGCGTCCTGCTTCCATAAGATGTTTTCTCTGAGTGCTATTGTAAACCCTTGCTAAATTTGCGATGAAGTTGTTTGCTTTCCTAATGTGTGACTCAGTGTTTTGTTTTCTTTTTAAAATGTAATTTTTGAGCCTTTTTCCTTCCTTGTCCTATAATAGTGATTGCACTGATTCACAGTGAGACAAAACATTAAAGGGGGGAAAAGAAATCCCGGTCTAAGAAATGCATAATTTTTTGTCTGAAGGAGATAAATCTTCAGAAACACAGAAAGAAATTTGCACGCGGCTCAGCCGCGTAGCGCTTAATCTCACGCAATAATCGCTGCTGCTTGGGTTGGCAGGAGAATAATTAAACAGATATTAAAATTGCAATGGGCTGTCACTGAAATCTAATAGGAACCCTGGGTGATCAGCATCTGAACCGCTCTCTGGGGGACAGAAGTCAAGGGGAGTTTTCCCTGGGTGGGTTTTCCCCATCCTTGGTGCAACCACCTGGATTTGGAGTTGGAGAGTTGGTGGTGGGGTTGGCGTTGTAGTTGTAAAGTCCATAGGTACAAATCTGTGGGATAAATCCTCTTAATCCAGTCTATATATACAGAAATTAGTGGTTTTCTTGCATGTAGCTGAGCCTGAATCAACCACAGTGTGTTGAAGATGTTCTTGGCTTAGTTGAGCCTGGTGCTGAGATGTTGGCTGTGTACGAAGTCCATGAGATCCTTCGCAGACAGGCTTTAACTTTGAAAAAGTGTTTGAAAATAGCAGCAGAAGGAACATGATGTTATATTTAACATGAAGGAAGCAAAGGGTGGGTGTTGGCTCAGAAGAGCCCCTTGCTGTGCAGTTGTGGGAGTTCGCTTTAGTTTGGCACTGACTCTTAAACGTAATTTCTTCTAGTTGAGACCAGCTCGGGGGCCTGAGATGAAAGACAATCTGGTCACTAATATGTTGTAAAGTTGGGGGGGAAAAAATCCACTGAAAACCCCAGTAAATAAGGCAGGAGGGTGTTTTTTCCAAGAGTCAATTCTAATTTCCTGAATTTTCATTAGAAAGGAGAGGAGAGGTTTTCTTCGTTCCCCTCAATTCCTCTCCATAATCAATTGTTTTGCTTTAATATTTTACATAAGTGACAAACTGTTGACAGCAGGCAATTTAATTGTTGTTCTTTCGATATACTGAAATCTTTGCAGAGTGACCTCCTGTTTTTTGGCACCGTGGAGATGTCCATCCCTGCGCTGGGAGAAATCATACAGGACGTGGTAATATCTGATTTCTTGGACTGTGGCGGTGCAGGATCTGGTCCCCATAACACAAACACGGGAGGAGATTTTGATCTGAATTATTCTGGCCAAAATCCCATGTAACCCATGGACTCCAGTGCAGTTCCTGTGGCTGGAGGGATGCCCGGTTAATGGAGAGCAGGGTTGGGGGCCCTCCCCTAAAAGCAGATATTTAACATTCGCAAGTTACTTCTCAGCATTAGGAAAAACAAATGAACAAGTTTCCAAAAGGATTTCTTCTCCTGGAACAGTAAAATTGCCTTTTTTTTTCCTCATTCCTTAAAACTAAAATCTTTCTGTCTTCAAGATGCATTTTTTTTTGGGTTTTGGATTTTTTTGAAGCCATTACCTATATAATTTTTTAAGCCCATGGTTCCATTAGCCTTGGATGATGCAGTATCTGTCAAAGAAGGGTCTTTTGCTCTAACGCGCCGGCTGCACTTGACTGTTTCCTATTGATAGGAGATAGAGCAGCATGGAAAATAGCCTGCGCAAGGCCAGGTAAAGAGAGGGAAGTTAGCAAGTCTGCATATAAAACCACCCATTCCCTTATCATAATCCATAAACCCACTTTCCTAACATCACCTCTGCTTTTCTGGGGAGAGGTAGAGCTATCTTCCCAGGCTGGAGAGGCTTAGATAGGAGCCGAGCCGCACACTTATCGCCCAGCGCAGCGGGCGTAATGGGAACTGGAAATTGCTCTAAAATAAAGTTGCTGGGGAATTAACTTCTAAAGGGTGGAAATTCTCAGAGGAGCAGGGGGGTTTGGGATCCGTACGGAATTAAAATCAGGCTGGTGCTCGGTCTTGCTCTGTTCCTGGGGAGTTGAAAGCCTGAGGTTGGCCAATTTTTTTCTGCCCAAAGACATAAAGGTTTTGTGCAGTAGATCTGATTGATCAGGCCCTGGAAACTTGGAGGTGAGAAAGGCAATATGATGCAAAACTCTATCCCAACCCCCGGCTGCTTTGGAACGTGTCTTTGGGCTGCCCTTGCTGGGCCATGTCAATGCAAAAAGCACCCAGCACCTTGCTGCATTCGTCTTGGAAGCTGGTAGAGCTGAAACCATAGCACAGCTTTAAGCTCAGCCTTCTAAAACTGGCTCCTGGACTTTGGTGAGACCTTGCACGGGCACTAGAGACCTCTGCCAGGGGTGCTGGTTTCTCCATCCCAGCTTGGTCAGCAGTCGTGGATGTCTCCAGGGTCTCCTCTGAAATTCAGGGGGATTTAAGCTGTGCTTAAAACAATTTTGAGGAGGTATTTGAGTGTTTTGTGGCTGTGGGGTGTGAATAAAAGGGTGTTGCTGGGAGGAGACAGCCATATAGGCAGATTGGGGCAGTTGCTCCCCGTAAATTGGAAATATATTTAGCATATTGTAATTGCGAAGAGTTCTTGGGATAGAGCTGGTATCAGCACGGGAGTTGCTGTGATGCTCCTTTCCCCCACAGCAGCAGTTGTCCAGCTTCAGTGAAGCCAAAAGACATTGTTATAACCAAAGCATTGTGAGCGGAATAGAAATAAATTGCTAATAAAAACTCTAGGAGATGCCGGGTGAATGGGAATGGAAATAGAGCCTGGCATCCGTTTTTATTGACTTCAATGGCGTTGCACTGTGTTGTCCCCACACTTGCTCTGGGTGATAAATCACAGTGCATTTCTGACAGGGGTGGAATGATTAAGCTCAGATGTCTTATTAAGATCTCTCCTTTCCAAAATGTCATGTTGCCTTAATGTTTAAAGGTCTCTGTTGTGCAACAAACCCGGCATTGTGGCGAGCAGCAGGCTCGCTGGTGCGGGCAGGCGGGACCGGCGTGGTCCTGCTGGGAAGCGTGTGGAGGGGAAGGACTGGCAGCTCCCCTCCCGCTGCTGGGTTCTGGGGTCCCAACCTCACCAGTATCCTGGAGAAGAAGGGGAGTGGGATGAGCCATGTGGGCCTGGGGTGGAATTTGTTGATCCATCCATCTCTCTGCCAACCCAACTGCTGATGCCCCGAGTATACCCACTGAACTTCTCAAAGGTTTGTAGCTCCTCACTGCGGAATCATTTTGGTTGGAAAAGACCTTTAAGATCATCAAGTCCAACCATTCATGAAAACTGTTATGGAAAACAAATAACATGCATATGTCACATGATGCATCACTGAACCATACTGCTTCCTATTTAATCTAACTGCACACATCTCCAGCACGATGTCCTTGTGACATGCTGTATTGCTACTTGAGGGGTGCACATACCTGGAGCTGCAGCTCATGCAGGACCTGAGGGATGCAACCCTGGAGCTGCAGCTCGTGTACGACCAACATGCGGCCTGAGAGCTGTGCCCTTGGACAACATTCTCCATCAAGGGATGGAGGAGGGTTTCAGAGCCTCCTTGAGCCTCCTGCCCCCAAGGCCAGGCCTTGCAGAGCCTGGCATGGCTGTAGGCTGCTATGTTCTTGCCACTGGTCATTGAGTAGCGAAGATGGGGCTCCAGTCTGAGTCCCTCTGTAGCATTAAGAGTAAAAGTGTCCTTTTAATGGTTCAGGCTTGGGATAGTATCACAGAATAGTTTGGGTTGGAAGGGACCTTCAAAGGTCATCTAGTCCAACCCCTGTCACGAACAGGGACATCTTCAGCTGCACGTGGTGAAGTACCTGGGTACATCAGGAGCTCAGCAGCGAACAAAGCCCCAAAGGGCCATGTGGGGTGCAGAAGAGGCTTGGTGGCCCTCCTGGCCATGGTGCCTTTAGCCTTGGTTGCCCACCTGCAGCAAGGAGGGGGTTTGGGAGCCCCAAGGGCTGTCACATGAATGTCACTAGAGTGTCCCTTCCATCCTGCAGCTGTGCACAGCACCAAAGCCTGTGTGCCATCAGAGCTGCAAAAGGACACTCACCTTCTCTTTTTTGGAGAGAAAACCTTTGCTCAGCTCTGCCCAAGGTTTTCCATACCTGCTCCTCAAAGCAAAGTGCTCCTTGGTATCTCACCTCTGCTGTTTTTTTTGTTTTTTGGGGCGGTGGGCTGGAGCAGAGTAAATCATCAAACGTTTCTCTCTGGATTGAGTTTCTGGAATGCTTGTTACACAGCACATATGGATACTTAACCATTTTATTTTAATAATGATACCACTTTGGTCCTATAGGAAAATGCTTAACTCAGAGGAGTTTAGTTTTCAGACAGTTGGAAGCTGTTAGAACACAGTAATTTTCTCAACTGTTTTGTTTTCTTTCACTTCACAAATCTTATGTTGGGAATATTTTAATTTTTAGCGCTCAGTTTAGGTTATGGTTGGACTCGATGACCTTAAGGGTCTCTTCCAACCAAAATGAGTCTATGGGCCGGTCCCTGGGTGCCCACCTCTCCATCAGCAGATCCCTGCTGCCACCCTGTGGTTTCCTCCGAGAAGTTTCGGGGAGCGATGGTTCCTGCTGCCTTCATCCCAGTCATCCTCATCCTCCTGGGCAGCTCCAGGCTGGACGTGGCTTAATTATGGACCATCCTCGAGCCTTTCTGCCTTCTTTCCAGTCATCCTCGTCCTCCTTGGCAGCTTCAGGCTGGACCTGGCTCAGTGATGAGTCAACCCTGGGCCTTCTTCCCAGTCATCCTCATCCTTCTGGGCAGTTTCAAGCTGGACCTGGCCCAATGATGGGCCATTCCTCACCCCTCCTGCCTTCCTCCCAGCCATCCTCATCCTCCTGGGCAGCTCCAGCCTGGACCTGGCTCAATTATGGACCATCCCTGAGGCTTCCTGCCTTCATGTCAGCCATCCTCACTCTCCTGGGCAGCTCCAGCCTGGACCTGGCTTAACTATGGACCATCCCTGGGCCATAGAGCTCTGGGCTGTGCTGGGTTTTTTGAGTGTCTGAGCTTTTCCTTCTATCTCTGGTTTGTCTCCTCCACTTGCAGTCTGGGGGTCTTTCCATGTATTTAACAGGGTCTTTGGGGTGGCAACAGGATCAGCTGACCCTCACAAGCAATTTTGGAGGAAAGGGAATTCAAGCTGACTACCTGTGGATTGTAGGGTTTTGCTTTGAGTCCATTTCTATGGTGTTTTTTGGGGGGGTAATTCAGCACGTGTTGGCTCCTATCTTTGCTTTTAAAGTAGATGCTTATGTGTTGCTAAATTACATTTTGACTTGTATTTGACAGAAGAAAATATTGGTGCTTTTTCCGCTTCTCGCAGTTTGATGCGACAAACTAAGCACTGTGGTTCAGAAGAGGGGGTGGCAGGGCCAGGACCTTCCCCTGGTCCTGATGCTTCTCCAGACACCCCCAAAAGCACCTTAGGGGGGCTCTCTGTGGTTGTTGTGGTTGCCTCTCCCTCTGCCTTAGCTTGTAAATCAGGAGCTGGGAGAGCAATAAATCCACAGATAAACCACAATTTTGGCTCACGTGCTGTGGGAAGTCACTTATTTTCTGCCCTGGGCTCCTCTGGGGAAGAGAAGCTGCTCTTTGACGAGCTTCTTAATTAGCCAGAAAGTTGGGTCATAACCGCTGCTGTGTCTCCCCTTGTTGTGGTGAGACTCCAGGGTGTGTGAAAAATTGGAACAGTACAATGAGCATTTAGAGGAGCTCGTGTTGATTTTGGAGAACGAAAAGGGGGTGATATATATATAGATATAGATATTTTTTTTCCTGCTATTGATAGTGATTTTTTTCAGTACTCTCAGGAAAGGGAAAGAAATCTTTGGAAACGGCTTTAAAGTCTCTGCAAGATTCTGGTGCTATGACAGCAAGTCATACCTACTGCATCTCCATCATACAAGCTCTGGGGACTGTCGCCTGACTTCAGAAGGTCTTGGGACATGAAAAGGCAGAGGAAATGCCCCTTAAGGCTTTCCAGTTATTTTAGAGGTATATTATTTCATACTATATAGAAAAAGGGGAATCTACCTCAGCTGGGCAGACCATTTCTTGTATGAAGGTATAAGAAAAAGAATGAAAGGGGTAAAATCTTTTGCCTAAGCTCCCAGTGTTATTGGCAGAGTGGAAAGTGTCTCATGGTGGGTAAATGTTAAGAATGGAAATGGAATAAATGTCCATTTACCACTTGCACTGTGGGCTAAAAGCTGTAATCTGGGCACTTCTCTGAAGGCTGGTGTGTGTGAGTGCTCTGCTCAAGGGAGCAGCTTGGGGAAAAAAAGGTAAGAAATAGTAATGAAATGGGACTGACTTCAAAGGGCAAAACCCCCTTTCCAGTAATGTCTGTATGTGCATCTCTTCCACCCGGTATTGCTAGAAAACTCACTTCAGAGTTGGTGCTGTGCATTTGAATTGTGATTTCTGGCTTTTCAGGTCCTGGAGAGATATGGCAAAGGCTGAAGTTTCACCCTACAGCCCTTCCCCAGACTGGCTTCAAACACTGCTCATTGATGGTCACAAGATGATAATTGATTTTAAACCCTTCACTCCCACTTGACCTTTCAGCAAAAGCCAAAACATGAGTCCCTACGACATGCTTGTGAACCAACACAAGTGCTCTAGTGCAGGACATTGTGTGCATTTTGCTTTCTAAAAGGCCGAATTTCAGCAACTTGGGTGCATTTGAGATGTTTGACCTCGTGCATTTGGGAGCTGTGTCCTTGAGTGTGTTTCTGTTGCTTTTTCAGGTGGGTGGCCCTGTGTGCAGTGAAGAAATTGAAAAGGTCTTGAGGCAGGAAAAGCCCTTCAAATCTTGTCATAAACCATCTGTGTGGATGTACAGGTAAAGGAGGGAGGAGATATGAGGGGATGGGTGATGGTGGATCTGAAGTAAAAGGGATGGAGAAAGGGCAGCTCCTCTGCCAGGCAAGACAAGGAGCGAGGGCTTTGAGCCAAGACTGGAGTGCCTAGGAGTGATCCAGCTGTCCTGGGATGAGCTCCCTTTGCCATGGACCAGGAGATGTCTCACAGGTGTGTTACCTCCATCACTTACCATCAACCAACTGCAGAGAGAGACTTCTGGGATAGATGTTGCTGGAGATGCAGGACTTGTCACCTTGGGCAGCTCCATGAAACAGCACGTATCAAGGTGCTGCTGGCTTTGGAGGAAACCCAGAGAGTCTTGTGTCTTCGTACTAGGTGGCCCCAAATCACTGCAACACACAAAGTCCCCGTGGGCTCGGTTCTGCTGCGATGCTCAGCAGCATCAAAGCACCAGCAGGCGGTGGGAAGCTGGCCACCTCCAGAGCTGGGCTTTTGTGTGGGGTGGGTGCTTTGTGAGCTTCTGTGCTGTCAGGGAAAAACATCTGCAAGGACTTTATCTGCTGGGACGGGAATGGTCCTCCTTGTGTTGCTCCTGCTGTTTGTTGCATCCTCCTTGAAGCATCTCTGCGGGATGGAGTAGGGGAAACACGGAGCTGCCAGGGCAGTTGTGTTTCTGCTGCGGGGCAGAGGGTTCCCGTCTGCAGCTCAGATCCCACAGGGGAGCTGGCAAAGTCCTTTGTGGTCCTTCTGAATAACTGTAAGTGTATTTATAGCCAGCCCGGGGATGTTTACTGCCAACGAGACGCACACAGAACTTCAATCATATGAGTCAGTGTTGGCGTTCTTCACTCAACTGATCCATGCTTGTTGCTGTTAGCAGCATCCAAGGGCTTAAAATGGAGAAAAAAAATCTCTGGGTTGCATATTTGGAAGTGTTCAGTTTTGGGCCCAGGGTAGTGGTGGAGTCACCATCCCTGGAGGGTTGAACACATGGAGATGAAGTTCTCAGGGACATGGGGCAGTGTCAGGGCTGGGTTATGATTGGACTCAATCTTGAGGGGCTTTTCCAACCAAAATGATTCAATGTAAGTGCTGGTGGTCTAAATAGGTAAAATAAAAATCCTCAGGGGGGTGATGGAGGGAAAAGGACTTGCAGAGAGTGGCACTGGGTGCAGGATGGGGAGCTGTGTTCATCATCTCCAGTTCTTGCTGTCAGAAATGCACGGAGGCAGCAAAGCGCAGCACGGGGGTCTCTGAGGACGTGTCGCTGGGAGGTTCATGTGGATTTGGTTAGGGGCATGAAATAGCGATGCTGGTAAGAGCACTCCCATCCCATTTATCACTGCGTGGGAGATGGGCAAAGCCAGCTGACAGCCCTGCTCGGTAGCTGTGAGACAGGAGTGAGTAATGACAAGTGAAATCCCACCGAACACGTCGCCCCCTGCTCACCACACGCATTTCTCCACTCAATCCTCTGCTTAGCACCTGCAACACCTCCAGCCCTGGAAAAGAAGGGCTGGGGGGGTTTGTCAGCTGCTGTGAGAAATGCCCTTCATTCCTCCTCATAGCTCCTGTTCCTGGGTAGAGTCATTTGTTTCTCCAACAGGATTTTTTTTTGGTAGGTCTCCCATGCCAAGATTATGTCAAAAGGGAGGCAGGGGAGCAGGCGAATTTGGAAGACGAATGTCTCACCTGCTATGTCATGTTAGTGTCAAGGCGTAGAGATCAGTGTGAATGGATATTGAGCTGGGAAACGCAAGGAGGGGGGAGAAGAATAAGGTGCAGACATAAGGAATAGGCACTGTCACGCTGTCTGTTTGCAGAAGGTTTGGAGCGGCTCCACAGCAGCTTATGAACGCTGAGTGCTGGGCTGTGATTTGAGTTTTTGGTTGTGATTAGAAGGGTGGTGAAACTGGGGAAGGGGCTGGAGCACAAGTGTGATGGAGCGACTGAGGGACCTGGGGGGTTCAGCTGGAGAACAGGAGCTGAGGGGAGACCTCCTGATCTCTGAACTGCCTGAAAGGAGCTTGGAGCCAGGGGGGTCGGGCTCTGCTCCCAGGCTCAGGGTGTGTGAGATAAACACCTACCCAATGAAATGGTTTTGATTTCAGTCTTGGAGGTCACTGTGATGGGCTCCAAGTCATGGCCAGGGATGGCAGGCACACGGACGTTGAAACGGAGCAGTCCGTCACAGCGAAGCGCCGATGTCACTTGAAAACTGTCAACAAGGGCCTCTGGGATTGTGTGTGAATTTATTTCGCGCCCATGAACACCAGTAGCACGAAGAGGAGGAGCAGTAGCTGTGTTCATATCTGCTCTGCAGTTGCGCTGTGGAAATAAGCTGATTTATCTGTGTTAGTCATATACACAAATGAGAATAACTTGAGTCATTGTCTGACTCCAATTTCTTCAAGCCATGATTCAGTAACAGACAACATGTGCTTAGCTCTGAGTAAGCGTCCCTGCTTGTGTGTGTAACAAAGTATTTACAGGTTTGGGGTAGAAAACGTGTCTAAAACCCACTGCAATAATGTGACAATGGTGATTTGTGCTTGGGCACTTTGTCACTAGCTGGGGACAAACACAAGACCGATACTCAAAGCCTGTGGTGTAGATATTTATATTCACATAGTCTTATTGATGCCACAAGATTTGTTCTTTGCATAAGTGCTTGTTGCTATGTGTGTTTCAGCAGTCAGATTCTGAAGAAAAGAATCTTGTATTGCTGCATGTCCCATGGGACAGACTTGCATGGGCCAGCTGGTGACAAAAACTTCATGCCACTTACAGGTTATGGATCATTAATGTCATGAGGAGTCACCATGTGATCGGGAGAAATAGCTCTGTAGGAAAAGGTTAAAGCTATTAAAAGTTGCCCTGACCCAGGTTTTTCCTTGCATGTAGCCTCTGGTCTGGTGCCTGGCTCGACTAAATGGAGCTTGCATGTCCATAGTGGAAGGAAAAGTAATAATTAGCAATCTGAAGATATTTATAATGACTTTGATCTTCATCTCCTCTCCCTGCAGCCACGCATGTGACCCCGGCTCTGTGCTGGATAGACTTGTTCTTGTAGTGCCTTGGTCATGGCGGATGCTGCTGACGCGTGATGGAAAGATGTGAGGGACACCATCAAAGCTGCCTTGTCACAGGGAACCCTTGTCTGCACCCTTTGGGCTGGCTTAAAATAAATTTGGGTCAGCAGCGGGGAAGCCTTAAATGGGCAAGAGAAATTAGAAAGATGCCCGGTCATTAGATAAAATAGTGTAGTAGAAAAAAAGAAACAAAATACAAACACAGGGGGCTTTGGATGTTGAGGTGGGTTATTAGACTGACGTGTGTAGGGATGCACATGATGGGATGTGGAGGGGTGACACAGACCATGTCACTTGGGGCACAGGCCCATGGGGACAGACTTTTTAGCAGGGCCTGTTGTGATAGGACAAGGGGTGATGGTTTTAAACTAAAGGAGGGAGATTCAGGCTGGACATGAGGAAAAAATTGTTGGCCCTGAGGGTGGTGAGAGCCTGGCCCAGGTTGGCCAGAGAGGTGGTGGCTGAACCATCCCTGGAGACATCCCAGGCCAGGCTGGACGGGGCTCTGAGCAACCTGAGCTGCTGAAGATGTCCCTGCTCATGGCAGGGGGGGCACTGGGGGAGCTGGGAAGGTCCCTTCAACACAAACCATCTCTGATTTGGTGAATTCTTTGCTTTCAAAAGCATTGACTTGGCTTGATTTAAATAAACCACGTTATTGCAGTTTCGAGAAAAGCTATTGCCTTCTCCAGGGTTTCTTCTGAAACTAGGAGTCAAGTATGTTTCACAGACACAGAAAGGGAGTGTAAATGGGGCTTATAGGCTTCTCTCTCCTGGTCCTCTTTAGGTTACAGTCACTGTTCCTCCTGCTCTCCTGGAGCAAACCAAGATGCTTTTTCTAGCAGTGCATCCTACCTGGGGTCAACAGGTCTACCTGGCCTTGGCTTGATCTTGTCTGTCATGGCTTATTTGAGGTCTCTTGGCTGCCTTGGAGAGTTTTCTGCTTCTCCTTGGTGATCTGCTCTGCACTGGGGACTATGAGCACAGAGAAATGTCAGAGAATGTCACGTACCTGCCCTGACCTGCTGCTGGGCCGGGGGCTCTTCCAAGGCTTCATTTCCACTGGAAGTTCCCATCAAGCCAGGAAAGAAGAGCCAACATGACCACTGCTTTCAAGATGCCCAATAACTTGATATTTGGGCCAATTCTGAGCCCTGGCAATTAAAAAGAAAAAGCATGTGGAGAGAGATGGCCTTTAGAAATCTCCAGACAAACCTGGCTGGAGGGATTATTCCTGCTCTTGCCTTCCCTAGAATACTGTGTAACTTTCATTTTTATTCCTCTCCAGTCTACCCCAGGTGACACCACCTCTCATGTTGCCCTTTGATATTCTCGTCTATCTGGTTGCATCTCATCAATTCGCCAACCTGCATTTTTCTCTAAGACTGCCATCTTTCCTATTTATTTTAGTGCTCTTCCTTCCATAGAACATCTGCAGCAAAAACGCACCCGATTTCCACCCCCTCATACAACAGCTTTGGAAGATATGAGGGGTTAACTTTTTTCTGCTTCCTTAAAAATGAACATACATCAAGAAATTAGCAGTGAGATACATCACACTGAGGAGGAGTATTCTGCATGCTCACTTAGCAGCAAGTATTATCTCGTTCCTAAATGTGGGTTTTTGAGTGGGTTGATAGGAAGAATATGTCACTGAGTAAGCGCTGAGCCTTGTCAGATAGTGATTTCCAATACAAGCTACGGGATGGGACATGACGGTGAGCTATTGCCTGGGAAAAGGGTTATTAGGATGCTGCAAAGTGCTCTTTCTGACAACTTCTGGGCTGAATGGGGCTCTTGGGAGGGATGAAATCCTATAACACAGTATGTATGGGGTCTCATGGTCCTCTAAATCAGCCTTACCCTGCTAGAGCCAAGGGTCAGATCAGAAATTGGCCAAAATCGCCTAATGTTATATACACACACACACACACACACACACACATATATATATATTACAGCTGTACTCTGCCCTTTCCTTTGCATATGGGCTGAATAATGTTAATAAATCAGTGTCCTTCTCCACCATAGAGAGTGGAAGAGGAAATAAGGGTCTCGGTGTGACCAAGGGCTTTGGGAGCTGCGGTGGGTCACAAAAATTACTGTGTGGCTTAAAAGATGTTTTTGACATTATAGTTTTATTGCCCAGGCTGAACCTCAAGGGTGTCCCTTTGTACCTTCGTGTTTTCCTGCAGAAACACACAATCCTTTGCTGGGGCTGTAAGAAACCTCAGAAATACACATTGATTATAGTGAGAGTGAAAGAAGAAAATTTCTGAAGGATGCAAGATGTAAATAAAATAGGAGAATATATAGACGGAAGAGCAAAAAAATAGCTGGATGTCCTATGTTTTTGTGTTGCTTAAAGATGGAAACGGGGGGGGTGAAATATATATGTATATATGTTTGCACTCAAGCAAGTAGCCACTAGATGGCAAGAGCACCCTGCCAGGATTGGCACCTGGCTGCACTGTGAGGATGCTTAGGATGGTGATTTTGATTTTATTTTCTTTTTAATTTATTTTTGGGGCATCCTGAGCCACATTTGCTGTTTGGACGCCTCTTCCCCTCCAGCATTTTGCTGCAACATTCACCTTAGAGCTGTTGTATTTTAGGGTCTGTACCGTGTGCATGGGAGGGCTGGGGCAAAGCAGCTTTTTAACTTCTCTGCTCAATCAAATAACATTTACCTGGGTAGGGAGAAATCTTCATCTCATCAGGAGCTCTTCTTGTGCTTATTCTTGGGCTGCCTGTTTATTTCTTCTTTCTTCCTTTCCCTATTTTTTCTGTTTTGGGGAAGATTCTCCATTTAAATCGCGGCTACCATACTGCTAATGGATCTGATAAAGCCCTGATAATGGCTTTAGGAACATCTGGGACAAGATATAGGTCAAAGAAATGCCCAGCTTTGCTTTAGGATCACAGAATCACAGAATGGACTGGGTTGGAAAAGCCCTCAGAGATCATCCAGTCCAACCCTTGGTCCAACTCCAGTCCATTGACTAGATCATGGCACTAAGTGCCGTGTCCAATCTCAGTTTAAAAACTTCCAGGGTCCTGACCGTCTGCAGGAAACCTCCTGACTGAGCTGGATTTTCCAGCTCTGTACCCTGTTGATAAGGTCTAATTCCCCTGAGAGGAGGAAAACAACATCATTCCAGGTCTTCCAGCCTCGTCTGCTGGCTCCAAAAGCTTCAACCCAGGGCTGAGAGGTACAAAAGTACCTGAAGTTTGGTTAAAAGATACCTTGACCTTGGTATTCTTTTTATCTAGGACTTCATAAAGATACCTTGATCTCAGGCCTTTATTTTTTTAATCCAGGACCTCTGTTACTCTGAGGACAGGATCTCAAGCATACAGTGAACCATGTCTGCTTCCCTCGGTGGCTTCATTTTTCTTAATATCCCTTGCAGGGGGTGCTCAGCAGCCTGTCCTGAGGGTGCACCCCAAGTTGTGTCCCTCTCCTGCATCCCTTTATGTCCCCAGGGACGCACAGGGATGCTCAGTTTGCTCTTCCTTCCCAGGACCGGTGAGAGCAATTGAATTTCGAGGCATCTCCTCTTCAAGGCGCATTTATTTTCCACCGAGGGCAAGCGCTGGTGCGTGGAAGGGGATGGTACAGGTTTATGTATTTATAAACTACTGAAGACATCTCCCATCAGTCCTCCACGCTTTTTATTGGCCATAAATTCCTGCTACTGCAATACTTTATTGCACCATAAGCGGACAGGTGGCCGTTCCCTTTTACAACCCTTAAAACATGTTTTTCACCGACTTTTGGTCTGTGGCTTTTTCTGCATTTCCAAGCAATGGAAATACAGGTGTTGGCTTAAAGTGACTTTGGTCAAATGTTAATAAATGGCAACTGGGAGTCACCTCTGAGGGCTGGGACTTGAATTGGGGGCATGTGGAGAAGGAAACAAGTTGCTCTGCATGGAGGTGGCAAAATCTGTGCTGCTGAACTGCTTTGCAATCCTGTGTCTTCTGCAAGAGAAAGAAACAAGGATATTGCAGAACTTGTGGGAGTTCACCAGGGTTGGGAGGAGGGAAGCAAAATAATTTGGGGGGCTCTGGAGCTGAGAGGGGGGTTGTGGTACCCATGGTGAGCGACCTGGGGCTTTGGGAATCCCTGTGCAATGTGTGTGAGATCTGCCCTCACCTGGCATTCATCCATCAGTGATTTCCACCCTGATGCTTAGCTGCTGGGCATCCAACTGATGCTAAATTACCTCTGCAAGCTGCAGCGCACCGCTGAGCGCAGAAAGGCTGCAGGTATGGATTTAGACTTCTTCTGCAGCTGAGCTCTGAAGTCCTGTACTTGCTTTTTAATGATTTCTTCGGCAGCCGCTGTTAAAGCTCTGGTTGGAGTCTCTGCTTCTCTCAGCGCTACTGTCGGGAGTTCATTATCTCCCTCGGGGGCACTGACTGAGATGAGGGAGTCAGCAGTGGGGGGCCTGGGGGTGTGGAAACTCTGTGTGTGCCTGTTAGATGCTATGAGGATGTTGAAGTTGTCTGCTTCACGCTGTTGAGGTCACAGTCCCTCACGAATTGATGCTCAGGTCGGATGTGGGGAACAATTTCTTCCCCAAAGGGCTGTGGGGCATTGGAACAGGCTGCCCAGGGCAGTGCTGGAGTCACCATCCCTGGAGGGTTGGACAGATGCATAGAAGCCTTCTAGGGACATGGCTCAGTGCTAGACTTAGGTTACGGTTGGACTTGATGACCTTAAGGGTCTCTTCCAACCAAAAGGTTCTCTTCATCCCAGACTGCCCAGCACCTGTGGGTGGCTTCTACAGGATGTGGTCCCGGGCTGTTATTAGTGGATGCATATTCTCCTATTCATTTTATTATTGCTTTGGGAAGGAGGAGCTGGAAATCTTGGTCTCACTCACTTTGTGGTCTTTTGGTGGGCAAAGGGCTCTCCAGCCACCCCTGGGATGCCATCAGCAAGCTGGGAGCATCAGGGCTGAGTGTCATGGGTGCTTTGGCTGAAGGCAGCTCCGGGATGCTCTCTGCAGCAAAGGGAAGTGTTTTTGGGAACGGGCTGGGACTCATTCTCCGGTTTCTAAGAGTGGGAAGGAGCAAGAGATGGTGCTTGTGCAGGATGCAGCCCAGGAGGGGTCAGCACAGCCCAAGGATTGGGAGGGGAGCAGGTAGGGGATGCCCGGGCCAGGGACCAGGAGAAGGACCACGGAGCATCAGAGCATCGCTTGTACCAACCTCAGCAGTGCAAAACACGGGGCAGTGGCCTTGGGGACCACACTGGTACCTGTTAGGACGGTTAAGACAAGGAATATCAGCTTTCCCTGGGAATATCCCGCATCCCTTTGTCACTGTGATGAAATAATTCAATGACGGGCAAAGATGTTAATTAATAGCAGAGGTGGTGTGGGGTAGGTTGATGATAAGGATGCTCTGCTGCTGGCAGATATTACTGCCATACTACTTATTGTATAGGTTTCAAAATGTCACTGCCTTCTAGGGTTGTGGCTGTGACACTGGCACTGTTAATTACTAATTACTGGGGAATCAGCTGCCCTAGATGAATCTTCTTGTGGTGCTGCCTGCCCTGGGTGCGTGCTCCCCCCTGCCAAGCTCTAGCAAGTTTTGAATGGCTTTAGGATGCAAATCTCCAACACCAGAGCATCCAGGAGCCAGAGAAGGAGGGGGCTGGGAGAGACAGACAGAGGTCTCCCATCTGTCTGCTGTCTGTCTGTCCTTCTGCAGAGGTTGAGCACAAAAGCACAAAATCTTTCTTTTTAGAAAGGGGATGCAGTGATTCTGGGTTTAGGGCCTGAACAGATGGCTTGGACCATGCCAGACCTTCGCACCGGCGCCGGCTGACAAGGGCAGGGAAGTGACACAAACCAGTTGCTAATTTGTAATTAATCAGTGAACCGCGCTGAGAGCAGGAGGCTGCAGCAGATGATGGGGATGGGGGTGTGTGTGCGAACAAACGGACGATGCCCCCGGGAAGATGCAGATCAGGTGTTTGCAGCCTCTGCTGATAAAACACCCCTGGGATTTGCTGCTCCGCATGCTCCTCTCGCCCTTGCTGGGTGTTTGTGGGGCTGATGTTTAGGAGCTCAGCCTGAGTCCCTTTCATGGGGCTCAGGCACAAAACCTGGGGCTGGTTTGGAGCAAGCGCCATCCTGCTGTGGCATCCGTCCTTGAGCTGGGCTCACGTGTGATGGTTGGCAGCAGCACAGAAGGAGTTTTCCTTCTTTTTGAACAAGTGAAACCCTGAAGGCCACATCTCAGAATAGGAAATGAATAAATATCTCCAGACTTGGAGACATGGCCATTGCACGGTGCCTTAGTGGTGGGAGAAAGGTGGTTTTGCCCACGTTCAGCTCCCCTTGCAAAGCTCTTTCAGCACTTGGTAGATCTCCACGGGATACATGTTTGCCTGTTAGGGTAGAGATGGGAATTTCTATCTTACATCCTGGAAATATCTCACCTATTCACCTTTCCCTTCTGATTCCAGTGGCTTGTTTGCAAAGAAAATGACCCTCCAAGGCTGGCTCTTGCTGCAAACTGCTGCTTTGGAGCCAGCAATGGATGTGACGGGGATGTAGCAGTGACCAGGTACCCCAAACACTCCTGAGCATCCACTCAGACCTTTTTCCCAAGCAGTGAGGATGCAGAGCTGCTTCCTTCCCCTGCAAAACTTTCCAGGCGAACCTGGAGCCAGCTCAGCTTTTCTTCCGCTCCTCGGGTTTCGGTTCTGCTGACAATTCCCCAAGAGGCAGCTTTGCCCCTTCCTCACAGCAGAGCAAGGGAAAAACAAAGCGGAAGGGTTGGTGCCGAGAAAGCAAAATGGAAACAAAAAAGGCTGTAAAGCAGAAGTGACTGGAGTGCTGAGGTGGCTCTGAGCGCGTCTTGCTGCTGTTTAAGGGGTAGAAGCGCGTAATGTGTTCGGACAGGGCTCTGCCTCGGCCAAAATTGACTTCTCTTGGTCCCAGCGCTAACTCCACTGGGGAACACAGGCAATTCCTGGCATTCCCAGCTTTTGGAAGTCTAGCAGCCTCCCCCAGCCCAGCAGGCAAGGGGTTAGGGAGCAGCCCGTGAGCCCCTGGAGGATGAGTTGAGGTTTCCAGCTCCTATTTAATGTATGGGACATTCTCCATCTTTTAGGGCTCCTGAGATGCTAAGCCTCATACCTTTTGCTCTCCTGCATCTCAGTGGCTGTTTCTGGCGTTTTCTTTTGGGATGCAGTGGCCTGAATTTGGATGGGCTTTCTCTGGAGCAGGGGCACACCTCGAAAGTGCCAAGTCTCTATTTTTCCATCCCCTGCAGTAGCTTTGTTCTGATGCTGCTGAGCCACAAAAAAACAAGGACTATATCCCCAGGTGATGCAGTTACACAGTCAGTTAATCCAGTCAGCGCCAGGGTTGGCGTCGCGAGTCTGCAGTGACATATTTAAGCAAAAAGGGCAGCGACCTCGTGTCTCCGTTGTCCTGATCCCAACCTGGGCTTTGCTCCCCTCCCGGCTGATAAACCGCAGTGAGGTGCCGGGATTTACTGAGGATGCTGGAAGAAAACAGGACCCATTGCTCTTTGCCATCTGCCTGGCTTGCTCCGAATCCTCCCGTATCTCATCTCCCTGCATATGCTCACCCCAAATCTTGGCCCAAAATCTGTGTTTATGGAAGTGCTGCTGGCTGCAAGCTTCTCCCTGCCCATCCTGGTGGTGAATTACCCGTCTGCTGCCGTGCTTTACCCATCCAAATCACCCTTGTGAGCAGCTGGATGCTGCAATGCATCATTTTTTTAGCTCACTGACCCCTTTTCCGAGCTGGATATTTTGGGGAAAAAGGTGGGGAAAGTGGAAAACGTCCCCTGCTCCATAGGGACCAAAGGGCTGGTGGCTCGAAGGGCTCGGGATGGCCACAAACAGCTTGTGGGGAGCTGGGCTGTTGGGTGGCTGGTTCCAAGTTACTCTTGTTTATTATCTTTAAAGCCAATGCTCTGGAGAGATGCGTTTCTTGCCTGATGTGGATTAAGGTATTTGCAGCGCCTGGTGATGATAGACTGGCTGAAACAGCCCGGTGCCCTCGTGTTGCTGATGGAAACATCAAGGCAGACAGGCCCTCGCTAATGAGCCACCCTGCCCTAACGAGCTTGTGTTTACAGGCTGGGGAAAGAGGAGAGAGGAAAAAAAAACATGTCAGAAAGCACAGCCATGCATCATCAAGACATGATTCTTTTTTATTAAGAGCTGGTTTTATTATGGGTGCTTTTTCCCAGCCATCCCGACCTGCTATTTCAGCCCTCGTCTATCATCCCAAACAAGGGAAGGAGGGGAAAAAAAGAAAACAATTAGCTGGAAACAAAATACTTGTAATGGCTGCATTTTAATTACAAATAAAAAGCTCTCCAAATAGGCCTATCATGCAGAAATAAAAAATTTCGGATGCTTGGCTTGGTGCAGATGCTTTTCTTTGTGCAAATGGCTGTTACGGCTTCGTCTCTGTTTATTCGATCGCGAAGAACAAGGGGTGAGAGCAGCTGTGCAGCAACCCGGGAGATCTCCTCGCAGCACATCTGGTGCTGGCGTGGCCGTATCCTTGGCTGCATGTCAGGCTGGGGGCTCAAATTAAGGGGTTAAAGCTAATGCGGGGAGTGGGAGCTTGGGGGTCTGAACCCCAGCTGCATCTCCCTTGCTCCTGGGGCCAAGCCCCTGGTGGGGCAGTGGGATTCACCCTGTGCAATGAGGGGAGTAGTGAAAATCAAGTGATGTGAGCGGCTGGGTGTTGGAGAGATGCTGCTGTGCTGGGAAAGCTGCATCCTTCTGGATCTGGGTACCAAAACTGGGTGCAACAGGTGGGATGCTCCTGTAGAGCTGGGGCTTGTATCAGTTTTAAAGTAAAGGAGGGAGATTCTGGCTGGACATGAGGAAGGAATTGTTGTCCCTGAGGGTGAGAGCCTGGCCCAGGTTGGCCAGAGAGGTGGTGGCTGAACCATCCCTGGAGACATCCCAGGCCAGGCTGGACGGGGCTCTGAGCAACCTGAGCTGGTGAAGATGTCCCTGCTCATGGACTGGGTGACCTTTGAAGGTCCCTTCAACCCAAAATATTCTATGATTTTCCCAAGACAGAGCATGCAAATGTGCCCTTTCCACTCTGGGCAAGCCTGGATTTTTAGATCCCACCGAAAAATATTGCAATCTAGAGTAACAGGGAGTCAGACCCCCTAAAATTTAACTGTTATTTGCACAAAACTGGTTTCTAGATGGAGCCGGCAGCCCTGGTTTGGTGTTCTGGGCATCCAGGATACTCTCCATGTGTGCTTCTTGCCTGTGTCTGAAACTATTTTTAATAAGGGTGTGCCAATTAGTGAGTTTGCAGTGCAGGTGAAGGGAAACGAAGGGTGAGCATCGTGTGTGATGGTTGCTGGGGATGCAGGGATGGGGGGACTGGGTACCACACTGGCAGGGATGGAGGCAGCTGTGGGGGTGCTGGTCATCCCAAGCATCCTCCATCCTTAGTGTATTTATTATCCATGTATAATAAATCCTCCAAGATGCTCTGCATCTGGAAAGGCCGGGCCAGAAGCTTTGCAGCTGCAAATCAATAGCTGGGGCTGACAGAAAGTTTCAGCCTCAAATGAAATGGGATTAATCCACTGCAAACGCAACCGATGGAAAATCAGGAGGGTTTCCCTTATACCTTGCGGACTTCTTGGATTTTGGGTTGATTTGCTGTCTGGGAACTCGATAAGAGGAAAAAAGGAGAATTATTTTTTCACCTGGCTTGATGCAAAGTTAGACCTGTGGATGTTTTAGGACTGTTTGCAATGGCAATAGTGCCCATTATGAGTGAAAACAGTGCTGCTTTGTGATGGAAAAGGTCTTTTGCTAAAGTTTTGGGGAGGGAAAAAAAGAAGAGAAGAGGCTTTATTGTTACCAAACCAAGCGCAAACCTGTTTCCAGTCTGAGCTTTTTAATTCTCCCTGTGAATATTTTGATTTTGATTTACTGTGTGCTGTAAAAAAAGCCACGTTGCAGGTATTTTATCCTTAGAGAGGGGGGTGTAAACCTGGATACCTCCCACTGAAACCGAGGAGGTGGCGGTGGTGTGAAACCGATGTAAACCTTTTTGTTGAAGGTTTAAAAACCCCCAACAAACCCAAACTGGCAGCAGAGTTGAGACGCCTCAGCCGTGAGCAGCGTGATGGATCGAATTTGTGTGTCACCGAGATGCAGCAAACTGCTCTCGTGTTGATTTTTCTAAAGATCCGCAGCCATCAGAGAAATGTAACATAATTGCTGCCCTGTTTATCGACGGCGGCACCGAAAATCCATTGCCGCGGCAAATTAACCCCCTCGCCCCCAAAATGCAGCTCCTGAAATGCTCCTGCATCCACCTCCGTTGGCTTTTAGCTCTCGAGCCACACCGGGGTGTTAATTCCCCACAGCATCCAGTCGCTCGGTTCCTTCCCAACATGGGAAGCATCTCTATCAATTAATAATTATATACATTTTATATTTTTTTGGCTTTCCAGCAGCTTTCTTGGCAGCTGTCGGGTATTGATAAGATTGATGTGGGGACTGATGCTCTTGTGATAAATGGAACTCTACTGCCGCGTCCTCCAGCATCTTCATCCTCCAGCATCATCTTCTTCCTCTCCCAAGGTGAGGAAGAGGAGAAGAGGTCCCTAAGTCCTCACTGTTGGTCCTGAGCTGCTCTAGACTTGGCTTTTCCATGGGATGGAGCCAGTGTCCCCCTCCTGGGACCCTTCCCAGGGCCTCGCTGGCTCTTGGCACTGGCCCTAAGCCCTTTATCAGCCGTGGCCGGTCCGGTCGCCTTCAAGCTGGGCTGTGTCACCGGCTGCTTTGTCACCGCCTGCCTATAAATAAAGCATAGGAATGGGACGAAAGGGGTGAAAAATCCTCCTGTGCCCAGAGCTGAGGGTTTAAACAACAGGTACAGCATGGAAAGGTCCAAAATCCCCACGGGAGGTGGAGAAGTTGGAGCCAAAGGGGTTTTTGTGTGATCCCTGGGCTTTAAACTGGGTCTGAGCAGGACCTAGAAGCACAGGACCGGGAGCTTTTCTGTTGCAAGCATCGCAGTGACCTCGCGCAGCTCACCAGCAAATTTTCCCGCATCATATTTGTGCATGAGCTGTATTTAGGGGCTGTTGGTGCGGCTTAGAGGGAGGGTTTCTTGCTGCTGGTGCTTCCTAACTAGTGACAACGTCTGCAAAACCCTTAAGCTGGGATTAAACCTAGCATCTGCGGCAATGGCAGCCACATTGGGGATCTGGTTTCTGCGGGCTGGCTGGTGGTGGGTTAAGGAGATGAACCAAAATAGCTGATATAATAATAAATGAGGTTTTATTTGGCTACATGGCAGCTTCTCGAGAGGTTGGGGCAAGGGCTTTCACCCCAGGGTTGGCACCTCTAGGGGACTTGGGGATATTTTCAACAAGGTCCATGAAAAGCAGCTGAGAAGAACCCAATTACTGTTGTTTTTTCCTTGAAATCACTGCCCAGTGCCTTGTGGTTTTGGTTGAAAATCAGCTGAAAACCATAAACACCCCAATCCTCCTTCTGCCACTCGAGGAGTTTTCCCTTCTCCCCCTCTTGGGCTCTTCTGTAAATAAAAATGATCTTTATTGATTTTATTTCAGTAACGGAAAAATAATTCGCCTTTGGCCCGAGCTCACAGGATGCTAAACTCCATCCAGCGTGGGTTTGGCTCTTTTTTGTCTCCTTTTTTTATAGTGTTTCTGATCTGTGTTTACGATGCCAGCGCTGACACATCCTAAACTACCGCACGGCTATAACCTCCGGAAAAACTCCCGGCGGGATCGAAATAGTGGCTGGCAAATGTTCCTTCCTCGCTGGAGCTTGTGAATCAAAAAGCATCAAGGGTTTAAGCAAAGGCTTGTGCCGGGGAGGGAGAACTTATGCTGGAGTCGATGCATATTTTATCACTGTGCTTATTCACTCGCAGCCCTTCTCCCTTCGAACGCCGTGCGGGTTTTAATTAAATAGTCATTGGCAAGGCTGTTATTCTAGCTTGGAAGGCCTCCAAATGGCCCTGTTTTTCCCCCAAAATGATCACAAGGGGATGTGTTCCCATCCCCCTCGTCCTCGCCAAAGTTCGTCTTCCGCAAATACCGCTAATTACGTTGGTCTGGCCGGCTGCCGGCTCTCCGATAGCATCTTTCATTAGCGCTGACCTCTCAGCGCTTGCAAGGAGCTGGCTGACGTTCCCGGAGCGGTGCCTGCTGGTTGCCACCAAGAAGTGTCCCTTTGGTCCCACACAAGTGGGTCTGGGTCTTGCAAGCGATAGGGTCGTGTTGGTGTTCGTTAGAATCTGTTTGCAAACGAGGTTATGAAGCTTGGGTGCCGCTCCCTGTCTACGCAACTGGGTTGGTCCTGGTTGCAAAGCGAAGCTGAGGTGGGTGCCTCCAGGATTTGTTCTACCAAGGGGTTGCTGGTGGTTGTGTGTGGGTGGTTGGCTTGGAAAGTAAAGACATGGACCTGCTGGAGAGGGGCCGGAGGAGCCACGGAAAGGATGCGAGGCTGGAGCAGCTCTGCTGGGGGACAGGCTGAGGCAGTTGGGTGTTCAGCTGGAGAAGAGAAGCTCCAGGGAGACCTTAGTGTGGCCTTTCTGGACTTAAAAGGGCCCATAAGAAAGATGGGGACACACTTTACAGAAGGGCCTGTTGTGGTAGGACAAGGGGTGATGGTTTTAAACTAAAGGAGGGAGGTTCAGGCTGGACATGAGGAAGGAATTGTTGGCCCTGAGGGTGGTGAGAGCCTGGCCCAGGTTGGCCAGAGAGGTGGTGGCTGAACCATCCCTGGAGACATCCCAGGCCAGGCTGGACGGGGCTCTGAGCAACCGGAGCTGGTGAAGATGTCCCTGCTCATGGCAGGGGGGGCACTGGGGGAGCTGGGAAGGTTCCTTCAACACAAACTATTCCATGACTGGGTGCAGAGAGCTGAAGAAATGAGTGGGAGCGGACAGGAGCTCTCTCCTTGCCTTTAAACATCTCAGGGAGTCTCTTCGATGGCAACACAGCCCATAGCAGCCTAGATGTTACTATACGCAACTCCCCATAGGGTTTAGGAGAAACCACAGCTGGAAGTCGAGCTGTTCCACCCCAGAGCTGCTGCGATGGGTCTTGCCCTTCCCCTGGCTTTAAATTCCCAGCCGGCAGCTCAACCACTGACACGACTTTGCTCCCGTTTGTCAGGAACAAGATACTTAATTTGTCAGTTCGCTACGCTTAATATTTCTTTCATGTATCGCGTTGGTTTTAAATGCAAAACATGTCTTGGATAAGCTCACTTTTTTTGCCTTTTTTCCTCATCCTGCTGTAGCTGACACATTGAAGGTGGCTGTGTTTAACTAATAAAACAGATTTTTAAAATGCTGGTTTTGCACTTCTTTAATTGACTTCCAATTTCCATTCGCATGCAGCCCGGTACATCGCGAAGGAAAAACGAGCACCCAGCAAATAAGAAATGCGTCACTCGCCCTTTTTTTACCATAATCAAAAATGTAAAAATTAAGAATCTGAATCAATGTACATTAAACTATGTAATTGCCTAAATAAACGTGTCGGGGGTAGATAATGGGTCTTCCTGATTAGAAAAAAAAAATACAGACTTTAATGCAAAGGTTAGACTTGGTTGCAAAGCAGCGTGGTTTAGAGGTTTGCACCTTTCTTATGGGGGATGGACCAGGCAGGGGGCTCAGGGGGCAGCGATGGGTCCGGGTGCTGGTGATGAAGGAGCTGGAGAGCATCCTCGGTGGTACCCTTGAGGGATGGAAGAACTGCTAGCGGATGGCGGAAACTGGCTTCCCAGCTCTCCCGAGCCTGATGGTGGTTGTATTTTCTCTTCCAGCACCCAGTCCTGGTGGTCCCTGAGCCAGCAAAGGTCTTGCAGGAAGGGAAGGGGCTTCCAAGAGCAGGACCTTCCAGGTAACCCCCTGTGTTAGTTGATATTTATCATTATTTAAACTTGCTTGGGGTGGTTTGTAGCTCCATAAGGCACACAATGGAGTTTTATTAGGATACGCTGTGCCTCCCAACCTATTTCCCTCTAAACTGTGGCAGCTTTGCCGATCTGATCAGCAAATGCCACGAGCTCCACTGAAACTGCTCGGTGGTTTTACGGTTATCCCGAGAGCTGCAAGCCCGTGGTTTGGTGCTGCCCATCAGCAGAAACACAGAGGTGGGTGTCTGGCAATGCTGGCAATTGGCAGTTAGGATCTGGTGATGGGAATAAGTGGTTGGGATCCGGTGGTGATGGCAGGAGTTGGCCGTTGCCACGGTGCCTGCCAGCCCTCCCAAAGCTCCTCCTATGTGATGGTATTTGGAAGCAAAAAAAAAATCATCCAGGTCTGAGTATCAGTTTGCATTTGTCCTTTCCTCTTTGTTTTTCTTTCACTGCAGCCAAAAGTCATTTTGCCGTCAACCACGGGATCACCACATGCTTTTTGCTCCAAACCTGCTTGTCCTTCCCTGCAGAACAAGCCGTGCTCCAGCACGGGATGTCCCCGGTGCTTTTAATCTCCAAAATTGCCTCCCCAGGCGAATTGCTGTTAATATTGGAGAGTGCAGGAGCGGCGGGGAGAGCTGCCCACCCGCCGTCCTTGTTATTCATCGCTCGCCGTCACGCTGGGGGAATGAGGAAAAGCTGCTGGGTTTGGAGTTTTGCAGCCTGGCAGCGCGGAGTTAAAGGTGGAATATGAAGAGGAAGCAAAGAGGCGCCGTGAGAAGGGCAGGACGGCAGGAAAGCTTTTCTGGGGAAGAAATAGAGAAATAAAACTGGTAGCTGGAAGGGCTCCAGCTGCCCGGTTCACAGCCGGCCGCACGTCCTCTGCTCCCAGCAGCCAGCTGGCCGTGGTGGGGATGCCGAAGGGCACGAAACTGAGATGCTGGCAGGGACAAGAGGCTTTTTTGCAGGTTGTAAAAGGGGCTGAGCTGCTCCGGTGAAGCAGCCGGTACCTGGGTTTTGCTGGGGGAGAAGCGGAAATGTGTTGCAGCATTTATGAGGCTATCTTGTTGGGCTCGCTGCTCTGGCTATGGAGGTAGCTAAATAGCAAAGAGTTAAATAATAATGATGATAATAAGGAGCTTTTTTTGACTCATAAGGTTTGCCAGCCTGAGCATGTTGGCAGCATGAGATGCTGGGATGCAGGAGGTGGCAGAACCGACACATCATGATCCTCCTGGGGTGGGAAGAGGTGGAAGAGGCTGGGCCAGGGCAGCTTTTAGAATCATAAAGTCACAGAAGAGTTTGGGCTGGAAGGGACTTTCAAAGGTCATGAAGTCCAAGCCCCAGCTTTGCACAGGGCCGGGGTGCATCACCCACCCTCCATACAACATGCTACGGCTAACGAGCAAACCTCAGAGGCAGGGTTAATTAACGCAGCCTCCCAAGGTCTCTTGACAGGGGTGGATGCCACTGATCTTCATAGGAAGCCCTTGAAGGCAGAAACCTGAGTTTTCCAGGCAGTGACTGAGAGAAGGAATAAATCCTTTTGGAAGCAATTTCAAAGAACATTAAGCTAAGCTCTCCTAAACCACCACGAGCAGCAAGATGTGTGATACCATGGGCTGCTCCAGCACCATCTCTTATCTCCAAGCCCTTCAAGCGCATCCCTGACTTTGTGCTCATGACCTGCTGCCACCAAGGAGGCAGGTACAAGGGTTTTGTCTGTCTGGGAGCTGCTTTTGTCCGTCTGGGGCTGCTGGATGATGGATGATGAGCGGTTTCTCTAATGGCTAGAAGGGAAGAAAACGCAATTACCCGGAGTAAGCTTTTGGCAGGACATGGATGCAGCAGAGTGAGGTCAGTGAAACCTGGGGAAAAGTGGCTGATGTTCACATCCAGGGCTCTGGTTTGCTTTTGGTTGCCTCCTCAGAGACACTGTTCGCGCGGTAATTAGCCATGTAAAACATGCGTCGGCCTCTTTGTTCCCATTAGGCTTGGCTAGGGCTCCAAATGATGTGCAACGGTAGCCCGCGGTTAATTTTACCAAATGTTCCCTTTAATTTCATTTAAGACCAGCTGTCTATAAATCTACGGTGCCTATTTACATTCACGTGCCTATAAATATGCATAAATTATTCTGTGCTGAGGCTAAGGTAACAGATAAGGCTCTGACGCCCTGTGGCCCCCAACCTTGATCCCTGGGGTGATGCGTGCAGTTAAGCCCTGAATGCTCAACATTGGCTTGATGCCATTGGGTGATACCTCCTCAGAGATCCAACCTCCACCCGAAAATTCCCTGTTTGTTGTATGTTCAGGTCAATATTAAATGCCCCGTGTGTAAAGCAGGAATTTATCAGGCCACGTACAGCTGGGAGCCGCAGTTTGTTTGCACCTGAGCAAGCACACCCATGTTTAAATACCTCTAAGCAAACGAGTCCACCCAGCTCCTGCTTTGCTCTTCCTTGTGTCTTGAAGTCTCAGTTTATTTTTACGATTCAAGGGCAGTTTGTCTCCTTCCTTACTTACGGGGACTAGGAGGATGCCTCCTCAATGGTAGATATGGGTAACATTGTCCTGGTAGTGTTGCTCCCATGCTACATGGCTCAATGTGGGTTGGCGGCTTCTTCTACCAGCTTTTACCATCATGTCACGTCTAAGCCACCACCTCTGTTGCACGAGACCCCAGCACAGACCCCTCAAACCTGCGTTTGCACCGTCCCTTGCTCCGGTAGCACCAGGATGGCCGGGAGGAGGCTGCCGCGGGGTGACGGGAAGGGCTGCAGCTCCTTGGTCCCAAAGCGTGGTGAGATGTGGTCGGCCAATAAGCGTATGTGGAAGTGCCGGCCAATGCAGTGGACCAGGTTGCCCACCACGGCGCACTGGAAGCCACCTGGGTCAGGCATGGCGTAGGCCGCGCACTCGTACCACAGCTTGGCCTTGGCGCTGCAGCGGTAGACGCCGATGCCCCTGCTGCGGTGGACGTCAAAGCGGTAGATGAAGCCGTTGACGCTCACCATGTCAACTGTCCTGTCCTTGCCGCCGCTGGCCGGGCTGACGCTCCAGCTGTCCGAGCGGGCGGCGTAACGCAGCAGCACGTAGTGCAAGGTGCCCCCCGTCACGTAGATCTCCCCATCACACACTGTGGCCATGTGGGCCACGGCAAAGGTGTCATGGGGCAGGGGGGCCGTGAAGGTCCAGCGGTCCTGGCGGGGGTCGTAGCGCTCCACCGTGTAGAGGCACTCGCCGCCGATGGCGTAGAGGTGGCCATCCAGGGCCACCAGCTTGCAGCGAGGCCGCGCTTGGTTCAGGGGACAGATCTCCCTCCAGATGTTGGTCAGGGGGTCATAGCAGAAAACACGCTTGGAGGGTCTTTGCGCCCGGCCTGTGCCCTCGCAACCAGCCACCACAAACAGGTAGTTGAACATGCTGCACATGGCACAACCCCTGGAGACCACCTCTGGTGGCACATGGCAAAGGTGACACCAGCGGTCCCCTCTGTCATCGTAGTAGCACAGGCGGCTGGTATGGAGGCCGGGCTCCTGCACGTTGACATCTGCCACGGCCACGGCCATCTTCCCCTTCATCCTCCGCCGCAGGATGAGCTCCCGCTCGCCGGCGTTGAGGCGGCCGTAGATGGACGGTGTCCTCAGCACCTGCAGGTAGTTGTCACTCATCACCTTGTAGGCGGCCTCCTGGAGGTGGCTGAGCTTCTGTGCCTTGGCTGTGCGCAGGACCTCGTAGCAGTTGCCCAGGTCCAGGTGGGTGGGTGGTGGCATTTGGAAGAGGTCGGCACTGGCCACCAGCCCCAGCCGGGGGCTTGCAGGTGGCGTGTTGGGTGGCTCCATGCCCCCAAAACCCTTCATGGGCAGCTGGAGGTGGGGACTGTCGGCGATGTGGAGGATGCTGTCCCTGCGGCCAGGAGATGGTTGCTCAGGGGACAACTCCAAGCTCCTCATAGGTGATGGAACTATGGAGGGGGTGGTGGGATCCCACATTGACAAAACTGGGTCAGGCTCCCTGGTTGCAAAGCTCTGTAGCTCCTCATTGACCTGCTCTGAGCTGCGTCGCCGGGATGTTCCCAGGGGGATGTAGGGGACAGACCTCTTCTTCAACACCGTTTGGGAGACGGACTGGACGTAGTAGTCATAGACTTTGCCTTTGAGACCAGGGACTGGCTGCTCGGCCCCGTCCTCCACCCGCCGCTCGCTGATGTAGTTCTCCTCCACCTGGATCTTTGCCACCGAGGAGAAAGAGTAGGAGGCATCTGCCACCACGTTGCTCACTGTCATCATTAGCCCCAGGTCTGAGGTGACACTAAGGGTCTGAGTTGTCCCTCTGAGCCCCTTGGCCTCCTGTTTAATGGCTCTGCTGGCTGAATGCTGCTCGGTGCTTTGGGCATGTCCATCAGCTGCCATCGGGCCATCGGCAGCCCCGGGGGACAGCCTGGTGTGTGGGGTGAGTGCGTCCTTGTCCCTGCGGCTGCTCAGGGCTTTGGCTGCATCCCCAGGGATGTAAGAGCTCAGCTCACTTCCCAGCTCAGTTCCTGCTTTGCTTCCTGGCTCACTTGCCAGCTCACTTCCTGTCTCAGTTCCTGGCTTTGTTCCTGGTTTGCTTCCAGACGTAATTCCTGGCTCCCTTCCTGGCCCACTTCCCAACTTTCTTTCTGACTCAATTCCTTGATTGCTTCCCGGCTCAATTCCTGGCTCCCTTCCTGACTTACTTCCCAGTTTGCTTCCCAACTCACTTCCCAGTGTGCTTCCCAGATTGTTTCCCAGCTTGAGTCCTGGCTCATTTCCCGACTCACTTCCCAGCTCAATTCCTGGCTCTCTTCCCAACTCACTTCCCAGTGTGCTTCCCAGATTGTTTCCCAGCCTGATTCCTGGTTCATTTCCCAGCTCAATTCCCAGCTCAATTCCTGGCTCTCTTCCTGACTTACTTCCCAGTTTGCTTCCCAAATCGCTTCCCAAATCACTTCCCAGTTTGCTTCCCAGGTCGTTTCCCAGCTTGATTCCTGGCTCATTTCCTGGATCACTTCCCAGCTCAATTCCTGGCTCTCTTCCTGACTTACTTCCCAGTTTGCTTCCCGACTCAGTTCCCAGCTCATTTCCCAGATCACTTCTCAGTTTGCTCCCCACCTCAATTCCCGTTCCTCTTCCTGACTCACTTCCCAACTCGCCTCCCCTCCTGTCCATCCCCTGTCTCCTCCACGCCAGCCCCGGGTCCCAAACCGCCTCCTCACCCTCCTCCTCCTCACCTCTCCGCTCCCCCTGCGCATCCACACGCCGCATCCCAGCGCCGCTCCCGTCCCCATCCCCACCTCCCCTCCTCGCCCCCTCCCCAAACCTCCTCCTCCGCAGCCCCGCCGCCCCATCCCCATCCCCATCCCAAGCTCCGTTCTCCCTTTTCTCTCCTCCCGCGTCACCCAGCGGGATTTTACCCCCGGCGAGCGAGCGGGACTTATAAAACCTGAAGGCCCATGTCAGGAGGAGCAGAGCGGCGGCGGAGAGGACCAGCTTGCCGGCCAGCTGCATGTCGCATTGCCAGGGCGGCGTTACCCGCTGGGGCATTTTTCCATCCCTTGGAACGCGGAGAAGCCGATTAATGATTGTTGAGCCAGCCCGGAGTGTGGATGTGAAGGTTCGGGGCAAGGTGACTTTGAGAAGGTGAAGTTGGCAGGAGGTTTCCGGATGAGTTTTGCATGTTTGGGGATGGGTTGGGCTCCGGGGAAAAGGTCCAGCCCAGCGCTGGCGGCACAGAGCCGGCTTTATTAAATAGCCTGGGAAACAGAGAGGCTCAGAGAGCAGCGAAAAGCAGCACAAAGGGAGGAAAAGTATCCTCTGAGCAGCCCGATGGTGCTGCCTCCCTTTCTTTTTTGCTATTAAAAAGGGATCATGCACTGGAAAGAGAAAATGAAGTTTTGTTGGTTGGTTGTTTGTTTTCTGGGAAAGGTCCCTTTTCCCCGGGTGCAGGGACGGAGAAACAAACCTTCGGTCCGACACCGAGCAGCTGCTCGGCGGCAGAGGCGGGTGACTAATTCGGCGGCCTTCGTTAGTGGCACGCTCGCTAACGAGGGGTGACAGGGAACAGCCCGAAAGCTCCTCGGGGTCTCTCTGAGGCCAGCGTGGAAGTGGCAGGGGAATAAAGAGCTGGTGGAAGAGGTGCTGGGGGCGTTGGGGGGGGAAAGCGGCAGCGAAGAGGAAATAAAGGCAGGATGGAACTGCGGCTGGTGGCTGATGTGTTCAGAGACCCGCACCCCTGCGCGTGGGGAGAGGGGTGAGCTCAGGGAAGTGAACAAATGTGCCACCACTGGGAAGAAATTTGGGGTGGGAGAGGTGCGAGTTATGGTTTCAAAGGGGTTTGCTGCTGCGCGTTGGATGTCTGCGGGGACTGGAGCCGCTGTGGGGAAACTGAGGCACGGAGGATGCCAGGCAGTGTCGTGCTTGCTTCTTTCTCCCCCTGGAGAGATGTCGGTGATGCGTCTCTGATCTGAATTTCAAAGATTTAGGGGAATTGTCATCCCCGTTGTCCCCGAGGCAGCCGGGTCCCCACGCCTGGACCGCAGCGGGGGGCGAGGAGGGGGCCTGGGGAATGGCATCCCGCATCCCTCACCCCTCATCCCTCATCCCTCCGCAACCACCGCTCAGCGAGCTCAATTCAAAGGGAGAAAATTAATTTCCTTTTCCCCCGAGGGGAACATCTCGCATACTGAGAGATGCACAAAGAATCGAGGCCCTAAACCAGCGAAGAAACAGCCCGAACGTGGGTGGGGGTGGGCGGCTGCTCCTGTTTGCGAACAGGGACTCGCTTGGTCCTGGTCCGGTGGGATTTGCAGGAGAAACGAGCCCAGGGGATGCTGAACCAGCTCCTTGTATGAGGTGTGGGTGCGATGGGTGCTGCGTGGGGCAGGGTGGTGGGATGGGGTCTGGAGTGGGTGGTGGGTGCTTGTGAGCTTGTACCCAGTGTCCACAGCCACCCAGACCACCTCGGGTACCACCCTTGGTGATGGGGAGCAGCATCTGAACCTCCTTGGGACACATTCCCCACCACCACAGCAGCTGCAGCACCCAAATGTCCTCCTGCCAATGCCGAGACGCTAAATTTCACCGTGTCGGTGCCAAAGGGGACGGGGGTGGTTGTTTATCTGCCACTTCGTTAGCCAGGGATGCTCGTTAGGTGGAAAACCATGTGCTAAACAGTGTGATATTTATGTATATATAGAGAGAGAGGATGGAAAAGCAGCAGAGGGGTGAATTTCCTGTGCTGGCCTGGCAGCTGGGGACCCCCATATATATCCCTGCTGTGAACAGGGAGACCTCACCGGTATTTTTTTGGGGGGGTTACAGTATTTGAGAAGATGTCGCCTCGTACAGTGACACAGGGAATTGGGATATTTAGATTAAGAGCTGACTGACGCATCCCACTCAGTTGCATCTCAAGCTTGAGCCCCAAATCAAAGCAACACCAGCCAAACCCCCCCCAGCTGCTCATCTCCATCCTAACTGACATGGGGACCCAAAAGTCTATCACTGGGGGGGGCTGGCCCAGCCAAAACCTTGGGCAAGGTGTATCCCTCTGCCTGCAAACCCACAGGGACCCAAGGCTGAGGCTGGAATTGGGGTAACACATTGAGGTTGGAATTGGGATAACACATTGAGGCTGGAATTGGGGTAACACCTTGAGGCCAGGCACGAATTTTGGGGCTTGGATAATCAGCAAAGGTCTGTGACCCCTGGGTTTCTCCATCTCTCGCTGCCACTGGTTTAAATCTGCAGGAAGATCTGCCAAGATCCTCGTGTTCAGGAGCGGGCGAGGATGAATTATGCATGTGAACCCGGTCACGGCCCCGTAACGAGGTGGGGGAGGCACCGGGTGACGCTCCCGGTCACTCCCGCTGACATTCCCGGCCCCGCGAGCTGCAGCATCCCTGCGTTGGTCCCCCACCCCAATATCCCAAAGGATGCGCCGTACCCTGGAGAGATGCAGGTTGGGCTGCCAGGACCCCAACTCTGTGCGTGTGCCAGGATGAGCGCGGTTGTCCCCGTCATCAGTGGGTTTGATGGACCTTGGGAGGGCAAATATGAAGCACGGGGGAGGCGAGGAGGTTTTTTTGGCTCTGGGTGCTGCTGTTTTCACAGATGGGTGGGGGGAGCAGAGCCTGATGCTGAGCCTGAGCTGCAGGGGCTAATGGAGGAGGATCCCTGTGTGGGGGGGGATGTGAAACTGCTGATTGTCCAGCAGGACCTTTGGGGCAAAATGTCCATTTTTAAGGGGTTGTGCTGTAGGGTGGGGGAGGTGAGAGGCTTGTGTGTCCAGACAGACAGCTGCGCATCCAGCCGGACACATGGACACTTGGACAGATGGACAGACACCTGCCCAGCCAGACACTCAACTCCTGCACCCTGCAGCGCAAACTGCCCAAAAATGGACATTTTGCTGCAAAGGTCCTGCTGGAAAATCAGCAATTTCACACCCCTGCCCCGCCCCCAGTGCAATGAGTGGGTGACAGACACACAGACAGGACACAGACAGACGGACACATGGACAGGCTGGGGGGACTAAAGGGCCCGATCCTGCCCACGAGTGGGGGCGGGGCAGGGGTGTGGCAGGGGCGTGGCGGGAGCGGGGCGGGGGTGTGAAATCGCTGATTTTTGAGGGGGGACTTTGAGGGAAAAGAATCTATTTTGGGGGGTTTTGTGCTGGGGGATGGAGGAGGTATCGTGTGTGTCCAGACAGATGGACAGTTGTGCATCCACCCGGACTGACGGACACTTGTTCGTCCAGCCGGACACTTGTACGTACCACTGGACAGACGGACACTTGTACGTGCAGCCGGACAGACACACACCCAGCCGGACACTCACCTCCCGCACCCTGCAGCACTAATGCACCAAAAATGGACATTTTTGCCCCAAAGGTCCAGCTCAAAAATCAGCGATTTCACATCCCCGCCCCACCCCCACCACACCCCTGCCACACCCCTGCCCCGCCCCCTCTCATCTGCAGGATCGGGCCCTTTAGTCCCCCATAATGTGTCTGTCTGTCGTGTCCCTGTCTGTGTGTCTGTCACGCACTCATTGCAGTGGGGGCGGGGCAGGGGTGTGGCAGGGGTGTGGTGGGGGTGGGGCGGGGGTGTGAAATCGCTGATTTTCGAGCGGGACCTTTGGAGCAAACTGTCCATTTTTGGTGCATTTGTGCTGCAGGGTGCAGGAGGTGAGTGTCCAGCTGGTGTCTGTCCAGACGTACGTACAAGTGTCCGTCTGTCCGGCTGGACGTACAGCTCTGCACAGACAACTCGGACACTTGTACGTGCAGCTGGACAGGTGGACACTTGTACGTACAGCTGGACAGACACCTGCCCAGCCACTCAGCTCCTGCTCCCTGCAGCACAAACCTCCCAAAAATGGCCTTTTTATCCCAAATGCACCGCTGGAAAATCAGCAATTTCACACCCCCGCCCCACCCCCACCACACCCCCGCCACACCCCTGCCCCGCCCCCTCTCATGTGCAGTATGGGGGCCCCCATAATGTGTCCGTCTGTCTGTGTCCCCGTCCGTGTGTCTGTCACCCACTCATTGCAGTGGGGGCGGGGCAGGGGTGTGGCGGGGGTGTGGTGGGGGCGGGGCGGGGGTGTGAAATCGCTGATTTTCCAGCGGTGCATTCAGGATGAAAAGGCCATTTTTGGGAGGGTTGTGCTGCAGGTACTGGAGTGAGTGTCTGGCTGGGCAGGTGTCTGTCCAGCTGTAAGTACACTTGTCCGTCTGTCCGGCTGTACGTACAAGTGTCCGAGTTGTCTGTGCAGAGCTGTACGTCCAGCCGGACATTTGTACGTATGTCTGGACAGATGCCAGACAGACAGGCACCTCCTGCTCCCTGCAGCACAAACACCCCAAAAATGGCCTTTTTCCCTGAATGCACCACTCGAAAAATTAGCGATTTCACACCCCCACCCCGCCCCCACCACACCCCTGCCACACCCCTGCCCCGCCCCCATTCAGCTGCAGGATCGGGCCCTTTAGTCCCCATAATGTGTCCGTCTGCCTGTGTTCCCATCCGTGTGTCTGTCACCCACTCATTGCACTGGGGGTGGGGCAGGAGGGGGTGAAATTGCTGATTTTTGAGTGGGACCTTTGGGGCAAAAATATCCATTTTTGGGCAATTTGTGCAGGAGGTGAGTGTCTGGCTGGGCAGGTGTCAGTCCCTCTGTCTGCACATACAAGTGTCCGCCTGTCCAATGGTACGTACAACTGTCCATCTGTCTGTCCAACTGTCCATGTGTCCGGTCAGACGTGCAACTCTCTGTCTTGATACACGAGACACTCCTCCAGCACAACCCCTTAAAAATGGACATTTTGCCCCAAAGTTCCCACTCAAAAATCAGCAATTTCACAACCCCCTCCCCGCCCCCCCCTCCACCCCTGCCCCGCCCCCACTCGTGGGCAGGATCGGGCCCTTTATTCCCCCACAATGTGTCCGTCCGTCTGTGTTCCCATCCATGTGTCTGTCACCCCACTGCTGGTGGGGCAGGGGTGTGAAATTGCTGGTTTTCGAGTTGAACCTTTAGGGCAAAAACGCCCATTTCTGGCAGCCCTGTGCTGGTGGATGTATAGATGTACATTTACCCATAGATGTATAGTTGTACATTTACCCACTCGTCGCGCTAAGGAGGACGCGCGGGGGTTGCAGCCGTGTTGTCTCCGAGCAGCGGGTGACGTCTCGGCGCTTGTGACTCTAATTGAATGTAATTGCCTCCTCCAAATTCCGCTCAAACCTTTCCAAAGTCCCTGAAACGAGGGACCCCGGCTCCCTGACGCCGCTCCTCGGGGTTCTCAGCCGCCTCCTTCCCTAAGAAGCGCGATTAATTTTTCACGAGCTAATCATCTTCCTTAGGCGGGTTGTCAGGCGCGGATCTGTCATTGCTCATCAATAATGGAACAACCCGAGCAGCTCCTGCCCCTCCAGCCTCCTGCATTATTCACCGGCAGGTCCTCAACCAACCGTGTGTGGTATGGGGGGGGGACCAGGGCTTTAATTGATGTTCTAATTACCTGCAGGCAGGTGGATGGGGATGGTGAAGGATGAGGTGACGGCAGAGTCCGGCACGGGATGTTTTCTTTCATAGAATCGTTGTGGTTGGAACAGACCCTCAAGGTCAATTATTTTTGCGATCGATTTTTGGATGATTGCTTTGGCATGGTGGCGTCTCTCCCACGTCTTGGGCTTTTTGGGAAAGCAGGCAGCACCTCTGCTCAAAATGAGGAGAGACCCCCGTCCCAGGTCAATGTTTTGGTGTTGAGAAGGTCCCATCCTGTATCCCGATCCATCACTGAGCATCCCGCGTGCACCCGCACGGGTGGATTTGGGATGCGGGACCTCCGAGCCCATCGATCCCCTCCCAGCTGCAGGATGGGGACATCACATCCCTCTTGAGATGGCACCAGTTGATGCTGGCACTGCCACTGTCTCTCTAATGCTCATTTCCATGGTTCCGGGCTAGAAATCGCCACATTTGCATTTAAATGGAGGTTTAGGCATCTGTAAATCCCCATTTTCCAAGCGAGAAGGCCTAATGGTTGTTTAATCACGTTGGGAAGAGGCGCCTGGAGCATCTCCAGCATCCGCGCTGCGACGGGGTCTCTCCTGCCTGCGTGGTGGCGTGGGGGTAAACTGAGTCGCATGGATTTCCCTAAAAAATAAAGGTTCACCTGAAAAATCAAGTTTCCCTTCTTGCCCAGGTAGGTGGTCGAGGGGGCAGCTGGTCCGAAGGGATCCGGCTGCTCAGATGCTGGTTTTTGGGATGAAAGCGGAGCCGCTGATCCTCTTCCACCCCAGAAAGCCCCCGACCCACCCCTGCACTGCTGCCAGCCCCAATTAGTGCGCACGGGAAGAAGCTCCTGAGCCGCCGCGCGTCTGTTCAGCTCCTCCGAGGCCGGGAAATCGCTCGCAGCGAGGTTGGCGACGGAGCATGGGAAGGACTGAATCTGCTTAATAATAATTAATCATAATAGTAATAATAACGCTTAGCACCCGTCCGGGGGCTTTGGAAAGCTGAAGCACCGCACGGCTGCTTGCTAATCCTTCAGGATTAAGAGCTCCTGGAGGAAAAGGCAGGAGAACACCCCGTCCTCGGGCTGCTCTCCCCTGGGGTCCTGGATGCTCTTGGTGAACCCCGGGGAGGGGACACAGCCCCAAAAAACCACCGGCATCCCCAGCACTGGGCGGGATTTGGGCAAAACCACCTGTTTTTTGTGCAAAGAGCCGTCCTGCAGCAGGATTAACACCGTCCTGGGATGCGCCGGGTAGCACCAGGATCTGGGCGAGTTATCTGTTTCCATGGTAACGCTCAGCTAAGAGGGATGGGGAGGGTGGCACGGACCAAACGTGGGTTCTAAACTCAACCGGTGCCTCGTGCCACGGGACACGCGCTGCCCGCTCATGTGTGAGCGGTGACATTTTGGGTGGGAGCCGCCTGTCACTAGAGATTGAGCGTCCAGCCGGGACGAGCGGCGCGCGCGGCTCCAGCTGCCAGCAAAGCCAGTTTGCCCCAACCACAGTCCCGGGGTGTAAGGTCAGTGATCCGCGGATTTTGGGCTCCCAGCACCACCGCGCGAGACTCATCCCCAGTGTGACACTGGGGACACGTGCAGTCCCTACCCCAAGAAACTGAGACCTGGAGCAGCTCGGTGCAGTGGGAATGGTGACAATGGATTCTTTTTCCTGGGGAAATCTGCCCCTTGCATAATAGACACTCCCCCCCAAGACTCTGCAAAGCCCCTGGGCACCCCAAAATGGTTCTGGGTACCCCAGCACAAGGTAAAGCACTAAGCACAGCCTTCTACACGGGGAGAATTTTCTTTTTTCCTTTTAATTAAATTGTCTGAGGAAGCCAAGACACAGACAGAAAAAGATATAGACTGTAAATAGTATAGAAAAAAAAGAGAGAGCAAGAGAACCAATTGATGGAGATGTAAATGCCAGGTGGAGCCGTACGGAGGAAGAGGAGGAGGAGGAAGAGGCAGGCGAAGCTTCACGTCAGCTCCAGGATCACTGTTAGGGTGAGCACCAAAACTAGTCTGAAGCCGCGGTGGCCGGTAAGTGAACCTGGGCAAGAGAAGAAAACGGATGAGGAGTTTCGGGAGCCCCGTCTCGCTGCTTGGGTTCAAGCAGGATGGGGTCAGCACCTTTTCTTTGGGGGGATCCCCCTGCTAACTTGCTCTGGGGCTTGTGTGGGGTGGGAAGCAGGTTAGGGATGCTGTGGGGAGCAGTTACAGGGACCCTTGGGGTGCAAGGACATCCCTGCTGCAGGGGCGAGGGCTTGGGGCGATGCGAGATCATAGAAGCATTTTGGTTGGAAGAGACCCTTCAGATCATCGAGTCCAACCGCTCCCCACCCCTGTCCCTGCCCCATGTCCTGAGAACCTCATGTCCGTCTGTCCAGCCCTCCAGGGATGGTGACTCCAGCACTGCCCTGGGCAGCCTGTTCCAATGCCCCACAGCCCTTTGGGGAAGAAATTGTTCCCCACATCCAACCTCAACCTCCCCTGGCGCAACTTGAGGCCGTTTCCTCTGCTCCTGGCGCTTGTTCCTGGGGAGCAGAGCCCGACCCCCCTGGCTCCAAGCTCCTTTCAGGCAGTTCAGAGATCAGAAGGTCTCCCCTCAGCTCCTGTTCTCCAGCTGAACCCCCAGGTCCCTCTGAAGTGTTCTCGCATGGTCCTTCCATCCCTGGGGGGGTTCAGGTTGAAATCTCAGCGCTACCACCACTCACCGTTGGAGTCCTCTGTTCCTCTGGGAATATTTGGGTTTTCTAATGGGAAAGAAACACCAGACAGTTTATTGGGGGTGGAAGAGATGAGCGAGGATTTCCGGAGGGATGGGGTGACCCCCGCGGTGCCGTCATACCGAAAACGATGAGGCGGGTGTGTGTGTCGGTGGAGCCCAGCGGGTTCTGGGCGGTGCAGCGGTACATGGAGCCGTTGAGCTCGGCCGGCACCCTCTCCAGCACCAGCTCTTTGCCGTCGTGCTCGGCGCTGCCGTCGAGGAGCCGGCTCCCCACGCGCGTCCAGGTGAAGAGGGGCTCGGGGAAGACTTCATTCTGCGGGGAGAGGGGGGTGCGGGGTGAGAAAACCCTGGAAAACCCCCAAATCGTAGAGTCATAGAATCACAGACTACTTCCTGCAAAGAGATTTTAGACCTGTACAGTATAGCCATGAACCGTATGCTGACCTAAAGAAAACGGGAAGAGCAACAGTAACTCCAAAGTGGCAGGAAATATTTAACATTCAAACTCGTTTTCACACAGACCAAAAGACCATATCCAGACACAAAGCCTCTTGTCGCCAACAGCTGTGACCACTTTAGAATGAACCAGTACAATTCATGCTGAAGCAACATTGTTGGTCAAAAAAACAGTTTCTGGCATATTTGAAGTTACTTTTGTCTCTCTACGAGACTGCAAATAATAAAATGTAGACATTAACACCTCGTGAATACATTTAACTTTCCATTTAGCTATAGCTTTATTCAGCATGACTATAGGTAAGGGTAGGAGCAAACAATCATTGAAGCTTAAAGAACGTTTTTAAAATAAGTACCAAGGCTTCCTATTTGTTCTGAAACTGTTTGTTCTGTTTTTACAGAATACTGTTTAATTTAATTGTCTTGATTTTTTAAGGGTCTAAAGACCCTCAGGATCATTGAGTCCAGCCATAAGCTAAATCTAGCACTAAACCACGTCCCTAAGAGCCTCACCTAAATGTGCATCAGCGTAAGGACCGGGACGCAACCCAAGGGCAGCGGCCCAACCGTGAGGCTGGTTGTTGGGACGGCACCGCCCCGCGGCCATGGGAAGGATGGAGATGCTCACCTGGAAGCCCTGCACCAAGATCCGCACGGTGTCTCCCACGCGGGCTCTCGTCGGGGTCATCGTGATCTTCGGGCCCTTGGGAGCCACTGCAAGGGAAGAGGACAAGGAGGGACATGAGCCGAGCGAGGGGCTGTGGGTGCGTGGCCTTGGCTGGGGTTTAAATAACGGTTTGATGAACTATGGTGCTGAGGGGCTGGTTGGCTGGTGGCTGGGTGATGGATGGACAGGCTGATGGGTGTCCGAATGACTGACAGACAAGGCAAGGACCCTGCGGGCGGAGGAATGCAAAGCCTGTGAGATTGAGAGACAACTGTAGCGGGATGCACGATGGAGAAGGACAGATTGCCTAATTGAACCCCTCTCTGCTCAGAAAGAGGGGTCAAGAGGAGGCAGGTTGGTTTGAAGCCATGGAGATGGGCACCTCGGCAAAGCAACCCATCAAAGTCTTGGCCTCATGGGGCTGCAGAAGGTGTGAAAATGCTGGGTTTAGGTTATTTTGGGGCTGCTGAGAGAGAGATTAAATGCTCAGGAGGGAGGAACAGATAACAGAAAGCCTTCTATTAGCAAGAGAATTGCTGCTCTCCATGTTGAGAGCCAGCCTCCTGTTGACCTCCTTATTGCCACCAACCTCTCACTAACTGAGCCGGTTGATGAGCAATTTGCCAAGAAATGCCAAGAAAAAGAGGCAAAAAGTGCCAAAAAAGCCAAGAAACCCTTCAAACCGTCCTTACCAAGCGTCACCTCAGACTGCATGGGCATGGAGAGCGCCGGGTGCTTGACCTCGCAGCTGAAAAGCGCCTCGTTGTCGATTTGGGGGTTGAGGGTCCAGGTGAGGGTGGCCCGCGCCTCCACCGTCCCGTCGCTGACGGGCGCGTGCGTGTGGCGGAAATAGTAGATGGGCTCGGCCACGTGCACCCAGCGTGGGAACTCCCGGCTCACCACCGTTTCGGGGATGATTTCGGTGACGGGACCTCGCTCGGCAGCCAAGCCCCGCGGTGGGTCCATGGTGACCGGGGCTTGGCCGCCTCCCACTTCTCCTTCGCCCGCCAGAGATTTGGGGACCTTGGTGTCATCCAGGTCGCGGTGAAGGAGGTTACGGGGTGCCCAGTTTCCGGCGCCGGCCGGCGGCTCCGGCAGCGGGGTGGCCTCGATGGGTTCTCCGTCCCGCTTGAAGTACACCTGCGTGGGGACAGAAGGGACAGTGAGGGGATGGCCACCACCCTGGACATCCCCAGCATCCCTTGGGGAGCTTTGGATGGAGCTCCTTCTCAAGGTCCCCACGGAAAGATGATGCAGGGCAAGATTTGGGTAGCAGGCAGCTATTCGCCTTATTCAGCCTCCAAAAGCAGCACATATATACAATATATTCTCTCTATATACATTTTTATGGTTGATTCATGTATGTATATGAAAGATAAAGCCCCGGGGCTCACCAGCGGGGCGGGCTTGCCGCCGGAGACCACGCACACCAGGGTGAAGTTCTGCGCCTGGTAGCGGCTGAAGGGCGCCGGCGTGTCGGCCGCGAGCACCGAGATGGACGTCGGGGGAGCTGCCGGGGAGCAGAGCCAGGGCATTGGCACAGTGTCCTCAACATGCACCCATCGCCATCCTCATCCTCACCTCTGTCCCTGTTCCCATCCTCATCTTCATCTTTATCCGCATCCCATGTTTGTTCCTGTCCCCATCCTCATCCCTGTCACCATTCCCATCCTCATGTCTGTCCTCATCCTCATTTCCATCGCCAGTTTCATCCCCATCTCCATCCTCATCTTCATCCCTGTCCCCATGCCCACCTCCGTCCTCATGTTTGTCCCCATTCTCGCCTCCCTCCCCATCCTCATCCACTTCCTCATTCTCATCTCCATTCTCGCCATTGTCCCTGTTCCCATCTCCATCCCCATCTATATGCCCATCTGCATCTTCATCCCCATCCTTATCCCTGTCCCCAGCCCCATTCTCATCTTCAGGTTTGTGCTCATCCTCATTTCCATCCCCATCCTCATCCCTCATCTCTATCCTCATCTTCATCCCTATCCTCATGCCCATCCCTTGTCTCCATCCTCATCGTCATCCACATCCCTTGTCTCCATCTTTATCCCCATCCCCATTTCTATTGCCAACTTCATCCTCATCCCCATCCCTCATCCCCATCTCCATCTCTCATCTTCATCTTCATCCTCACCTCCATCCCTGTCCCCACCCCCAGGGATGGGAGAATGAGCCAAGCCCCTCCTGTCCCCAAACCGCGAGACCCCGCCCTCATTTCCCGCCCCGGTCCCACTCTCCGAGGCGCCGCACTCACCCATCACGTTGAGGAACACGTTCCCGGACGCCAGGACCACCTTCTCCCGCGTGGCTCGGTCATAAATCCCCACGTGACACTCGTAGGGACCGTTGTCCGAAATGCGAACCTCGGGGAGGCTGCGGGGGACAGACAGGGCTCACCCCTTGCTCCCCCCGCCATCCCGACCCCGTTTTCCCGGGGGACGCGGCATCCGGATCCCGAGGCATCGGATGGGGTCGCTTTTCAGCAGCGCCGGGGATCAATAAACTATTAATAACCGCAAAGGCTGCAGGAGCGAGCTGCGTAATGCAGTTTAGCAGCTGGAGTTTACCGGCACTGACAGCTCCTCGGGAGGGTAAGTAATTGCATTATTGAAAGGAGAAGCGTACGGGAGGTAAAGGCACCGCTGAGAGCAAAAAACCCACGAAGCGTGGACATGAAACGCCTGCGAAACGCCGATGGGAAAGTCTCGGCACCAGACGTTCCAGACCGCTCGGGTGATGCGGCGGCTGCAGCAAAGCGTGGCGGATAAAAAGCATCAAAAGCCCGAACTCCAAGCACACGCTTCGATCGGTGTATTATTGAGAGTCTTTAAATAGATGTCATAAAAAAAAGAAGAGAGGTGCGAAAGGATTGGTGCCGCTGGAGGTGGAAATGCTGGTGGGAGTTGCAAAGGAGTCACTTTGCTGAGCGTGAGGGTCCCACCGCGCCGGCGAGCGGCTTCCCACTGCGGCGAGGAGGAAGGGGCAACCCCTGAGCAACCCCTGAGCAACCCCTGAGCATCCCCTGAGCATCCCAAGCATCTTCTGACCCTCCTGAGCATCTTCAGAGCATTCCCTGAGCATCTCCTGAGAATCCTTGGAGCATTCCCTGAGCAACCCTTGAGCATCCCAAGCACCTCCTGCCCCTCCTCAGCACCCTCGGAGCATTCCATCTCCTGAGCATCCTTGGAGCATTCCCTGAGCAATCCCTGAGCATCCCAAGCATCTCCTGCCCCTCCTGAGCACCCTCAGAGCATTCCCTGAGCATCCCAAGCATCTTCTGCCCATCTTGAGCATCCTCAGAGCATTCCATCTCTTGAGCATCCTTGGAGCATTCCCTGAGCATCTCCTGAGCATCTCCTGCACCTCCTGAGCATCCTCAGAGCATTCCATCTCCTGATCATCCTGAGTATCCTCACAACACCCTGCTGAGCATCCCCTGAGCACCCCAAGCATCTCCTGATCCCCCTGAGTAATCCCTGTGCATCCCCCTTGAGTATCCTCTGAGCATCTCCCGAGCAATCCCCATCATCTCCTCCCACATGGAGCCACCCCCAGCTCAAACCCCCACCCTTTTCCCGACAAACCCGCTTTGCCGAACCCTTTCCAAAATCCCCCGGTGCCTCCTCCTCACCACACGAGCCCCCCCAGCACAAACAAGCCCCCGTTGAAGCCACCAGGCAGCTCCTTTTTCACGGCCGCGCCGCTTTCATCTCAAGCCTCCGCCATCTGTTCCAGCCTCTAATTAACCGAGAAATCATCCACACCCTTCGTTAGCGACATGCAGGAGCGGTTCTGGTCCCCGCCAAGAAGAACAAGCCCTTTGGGTTCGCATGCGGCTTTGGGTGTAAAATAGTCCTAATTGGGTCAGTTCGACGTTTTTGCAATCGGAAAGGACCAGAGAAAGGGAAACCCCAGCCCTGCAAAGCCAGAATGGCGCTTGGGGTGTCCTTTGCGTCCTCTAAGCACGCTGGAAATAAGGAAAAATAGAAATTATATAGCTATGCGTAAAGCAGTGCCTTACTTGATGAGGGTGGGGTTTTAATTAGAGGATGGGGAAAAGAAATCATTAAAAATCAAGGGTTGGATATCTCTCTGGGCTTTGCTTTTCACATGTGAGGGGGTGGCGTTCAAAGGCGGAATGAAAAGGAGCAGATAAGATGCGTGGATAACGTGGGACGGCACCGACGTGACCGTGCCCTTAAAAAGATGTAAAGAAAACAGGCAGAAAAGGTGAAAGAATAGAATGAAAGAGAGAAAAACCTGAGTGGAAATGGTTGGGAAGTGACCGAGCCATCACCGAACCCTTCCAAGAACTGTTCATCTGCTTCACCACAGCCCAAAATAAAGCAGGACTCCCATTGAAAAAAAAAGGCATCAAGCCAACGATTCAGAAAACAAGTTCTGGAGAGAAATATCTCCTTGCTCCCCAGGCAAGTTGTTGTTTTCCTCCGAAAAAAGGCGACCGCGTGAAAAGACTTTGACCGCGAACATCCACGGGCAATTTGCCGGCGCTGTGCCGGCGATTACCGAGGCTTTTAAGCTCTTGGTCCTAGGGCGGCGAGATTTTCTGCTCACAAATTCTATTAGTTCTACAAACATGTGGTGAAAGGGAGAAAAAATGGAGGTTTTTGAGCCAAAAAAGGAAAAAGAGCAGCTGTTTGTGCCTCGCTGGGATAGTGCAAGGTCCTTGTCTCTTGCTCAAGGGATGCTCGTGGTTGGGATGTCTTGTTCTGCGCATGGGGGATGTTTGATTTGGGTTTAATTCCCCGAATTTCATGGTGCTCCCTGCTAGGGTTGGGTTTATGGCAGGGAAGGAAGGCTGGTGAGTTGGGGAATGTGTAATCTCTTCGTGAAGCTGCCAAAAACGGGCTCTAAACGATCATTAAGCGCGTCAGAAACTTGTACGACAGCCGAGCGAGCGGCTGAGCGGAGCCTGTGCCACGCGGGGAAACACAACTCAAAAGTGGAGCAGCCCCTGAGCATCCTCTGAACATCCCCCTGAGCAACCTCTGATCGACGCCTGAGTATCCTTGGAGCATCTCCTGAGCATCCCCCTGAGCAGGCCCCGCACATCCTCCTGGGCAACTCTTAAGCATCCTGAGCAATGTCTGAGCATCCTGAGCAACTCTGGAGCATCCCGAGCAACCTCTGAGCATCCTGAGCAACTCTTGAACATCCCGAGCAACCTCTGAGCATCCTGAGCAACCTCTGAGCATCCTGAGCAACTCTTGAGCATCCTGAGCAACCTCTGAGCATCCCGAGCAACCTCTGAGCATCCTGAGCAACCTCTGAGCATCCTGAGCAACTCTTCAGCATCCTGAGCAACCTCTGAGCATCCCGAGCAACCTGTGAGCATCCTCTGAGCATACCTGGAGCATCTGCTGACCCTCCTGAGCATCTTCTGAGCATCATCTGAACACCCCCAGAGTAACACCTGTGCATCCTCCTGAGCAACCTCTGAGCATCTCCTGACTCCCCTGAGCATCCTCTGAGCAACTTCTGAGCATCTGCTGACCCTCCTGAGCAACCTTTGAGCATCTTTGGAACATCCCCTGAGTATCTCCTGAGCAGGCCCTACACATCCTCCTGAGTAACCTCTGAGCAAACCCTGACCTTCTTGAGCATCATCTGAGCATTCGCTGACCCTCCTGAGAATCCTCTAAGCATCTTGGGAACATCCCCTGAGCAACCCCTGAGTATCCCATGAGCATCTCAAGCATCTCCTTAGCAACATCTGAGCATCCTCCGAGCAACCACTGAGGATCTGCTGACTCTCCTGAGCAACCCCTGAGCATCTCTGGAGTAATCTCTGCGCATCCACCTGAGCAACCCTGGAGTATCCTCTGAGCATCCCCGATCACCTCCTCCCCAGCCCCGTTTTCCTCCTTCTTCACTCTATATTCACATTTATTCCCCTGCAGCCACTTAACACCATTTCTTACAATAAAACATCCCTCTGAGAGCAGCAAAATTACAGCAGAAAACCCACCCAAAATTCAAATTCTAAGGGATTTCACACTCGCACACACGCTCATCCACCACATTTGCAGGTGCAAAGCATCACATACTCTATTTTCCCCACCATATGCAGAATTTTATTACCCCGCGCTGGGGAAAAAACAAGCTTGGAAATCCAGTTTGCAAATTCTAACTTAAAAAAAGAAATGAAGAAAAAAAAGGTGAAAAAGAAATACTTCAGCCCAGCCTTTTTTTGCCTTGAATTAAGGTTCCCCTTGATGTTTGTTTTCAGGCTCCGGTTTTGTTTTTATAGCACTGGCAATAAAACAAGTGTGTAATTAGTAATAAAGCTGACACTCCTGCAAAGTGATTTGGCACTTGGAAGGAAAGCAAAGACAAGCTTCCATGACGCCTGTTTTATAAATATATATATACACATATATATTTTTATTTATTGCTTTTTTCCCAAGCTTTGTTTTTCTAAGCCCATTTTCACCCTTGGAAACATCCACTAATGTCACTTCTTCCCCAGGGACAGACTGTGGGTATTTGGTGACGGCGCACAAAGGGACGATAATTCCCTTGCAATATAACGAATCCTCACCCGCAGTCAAAGAGGACACAGCGGATATTGCCATAATACCCTCAACTGCCCCAAAATGGGGGATATTCCTAAAAAAACGGCATTCAAAAGTCAAAGGAGGGGATATTACCGCACGGTGGATTGATAGACCAGATCCTCCCTCTTCCGATAATTCTCCATGTGTGAAAAATTGGTGGAGAACATGGCATCAAAGGTGAAGATCTTCTGCTTGATGGTGCCACCATCGGTGACCTGCGTGAAGGAGAAAATATAGATGACATACCCGTGGTCACTTGTGCGAACGCACGAGCAGCTTTGCACCCGCTTTTGAATTTCAAAAAATACTGAAAAATATTTTTATTTTAATTAATTTCATCCTTAATATTTCTACTTTACATATTTCTCCTTTGATATTTTTCCTTCAAATATTTTTACTAGAAATACTTTTAAATATTTTTATTCTTCATGTTTTTCTTAAGATTCGCTGCCCATGATTTATTTATTATACACTTGCTGAGATTCAAAACCAAACCCACGTGTTTCCATCCACTTCAAAGAATCCCAGAATCCCAGAGTGTCAGGGGTTGAAGGGCCCTGGAAAGCTCATCCAGGTCAATCCCCCCATGGAGCAGGAACACCCAGATGAGGTTACACAGAAGGTGTCCAGGCGGGTTGGAATGTCTGCACAGAAGGAGACTCCACAACCCCCCTGGGCAGCCTGGGCCAGGCTCTGCCACCCTCACCGGGAACAAGTTTCTTCTCATATTTAAGTGGAACCTCCTGTGTTCCAGTTTGCACCCATTGCCCCTTGTCCTGTCACTGGTTGTCAGCAGAAGAGCCTGGCTCCATCCTCCTGACACTCCCCCTTTCCATATTGATCCCCAGGAATGAGTCCCCCCTCAGTGTCCTCTTGTCCAGCTCCAGAGCCCCAGCTCCCTCAGCCTTTCCTCACACGGGAGATGCTCCACTCCCTGCAGCATCTTGGTGGCTGCGCTGGACTCTCTGCAGCAGTTCCCTGTCCTGCTGGAACTGAGGGGCCACAGCTGGACACAAGATTCCAGGTGTGGTCTCCCCAGGGCAGAGCAGAGGGGCAGGAGAACCTCTCTGACCTACTGACCACCCCCTTCTAACCCACCCCAGGTCCCATTGGCTTCCTGGCCACAAGGGCCCAGTGCTGGCTCATGGTCACCCTGCTGTCCCCAGGACCCCCAGGTCCCTTTCCCCTACGCTGCTCTCTAACAGGTCATTCCCCAACTTATATTGGAACCTGGGGTTGTTCCTGCCCAGATTCAAGACTCTACACTTGCCCTTGTTATATTTCATTACATTTTTCCCCACGTCGCCAACTCCCATCTCCAGCCACTCACTGGAATTGTAATTTTTAAGTGGGAAAAAGTTCTTTTTAAGAGTGGGGAGGACTCACTTCTTCTTTGTTTCCCCCAATACCTCCAGATTTGTTTCTCCCTCTTGCAAGGAGTGAGATTTAGTACAAAATTCCGGAGGAAAAGGCAGAGAAAAGCAATGGAGCCGGGAAATGGGCATTTTGGGGCTAGAACAGCTCAGATCGATCCATCAGAATGTTAGAACAGTCTTTTTTTTTTAACAGGCCATGCACAGAAGGGGATTTTTGGGGATTAAACCCCCAAAATCAGCATCTCTCCAGCATGACCCAGCACTTCTCTCCCCTCTTGGGCAAAATTCAACGCCAAATTTTCTTCATTCCCCCCTTTTTTTAATGGCAAAAAGGAAGGGAAGAGAAGAAATAACAAAAAGAATCTGTCACTAAACCCACCTCTTCAAATTTATTCGCCAAGGCTGAGGCTTTTATGGCAAAGCAAATACACGTTGGCACGGACACAGGATAAAGAACCACAGGGAGAATTATCGGAGCCATAAATCTGTGGCCTTGGGAACCAAGGGAAGTTTTCAAGGACGCGTTTTGATTTGTTTTTCCCGGTTTTTAGTCATGCCTGGAAACCTCCTGGATCAGGGAATTCTTTGGTTATTGGTAAAAAAGGGGTTTATTTAAGGGATTAGTTTTGGGATGCAGCAGAGTGGTTGGTCCCAGAGGGATGCTCGGGGTGGGGACCACTGGATGTGACCAGGAGTTTAAAGACATAGGAGTTTCCCAGCACATCTGGACAGATGTGGGTTATATATCTATCTATATCTACATCTACATCTACATCTACATCTACATCTACATCTACATCTACATCTACATCTACATCTATATCTATATCTATATCTATATCTATCTACATCTACATCTACATCTACATCGATATATCTATATATATGAGTATGGAAAAAGGAAAACAAATGCAGCTCAAAGCATCTCTCACACCAACACTCCCCCCCCGGTACCCATCACATCCCCCCGAGGATGCACAGAAAGGGAAGATGCTGCAGCCTGGTCGTATCCTTGGGGATTTATATAAAAGCACATTAAAAAAAATAGTCTTTCTCTAGGAATTAAGACCTATTTTCAGCCTGAAAATGACCCTGGGGTCATTTTTGATTTGGAAAGGAGCTACTTATAAAGTTGGTGTGAGCGTAGGAGCCGCCAAGCTGGGGAAGAGGCCAAAAGGATGATCATTCCGCAGCACCCAAATTGCCCCAGATTTTATGGCCACACTGAGGAGCGGGAGAAAAAGGCGTTTGGGGAGAGGGAAAAGCACATTGAAGGCACCAAAGCTGAGCTCAGACAGCTGAATTATTTATAAACTCCAATAAAAACCTTATTCTTGCCAAAACCGCAGCGACTGCTACAGTGCGGGGACACATTAACCTCCTGCCCCCTCCTGCGTGTCCCCCACGGTTGCTGTCACCTCACCAGTGACCCGGCACTTTGCTGTCCCCAAAATCCGCCGGTGCTGTTAATACTGGCAGAGCCTCTTGCCGGGATGCTCGGGGGGTAGATAAGGCTGCGGATGGGGGACCAAAGGGATGTTGGGGGTGGATTTTGGAGGACAAACCAGAGATTTTGAGGGTGTTACAACCCTAAAATTCCAGGCGGTCTCTGTAGCACCCTGGGGAACAGGTCTGGATTCCTTCAACCCTCCTCGTCTTGAGGCCGAATTGACAATTTTCCTCCAAGTAAATGCTATGGAAAAAGGGAAAAATACCCGCAAGGGGTGACTGATGCTTGAGGGGTTTGTAGCATCCCGTGTCGCAGCTGCAGGGAGAAACGCATCACGCTGGAAAAACCCTTTCTTAGCTTTATTTCTGCCTCCTTCCCCTGCTTGTTCAAGCATCTGCATTTAACCCAGCTGGCTGATGTTCCTCCTCCCACCCTGAGCTGCCCCACCTTGCTCAGAGCCACCCAAACCGCCGCCATCACATCTACCTTCCAAAAACCACACATGAGTTGATTTAGTTGCCCAAACTTGCATGATTTGAGCACTGCAACCCTTTTCCATCCCCCAAAGGGCAGCGCCAACGCTGGCACCCCCCTCTCAGCATCGCTAAAAATCAATCGTGCAAAGGGATGGTGCAATTTTGGGAAGCGCAGCCCGCGCTCCCCGCTGCCGGAGCGATGCCCTGGCCCAGCGGTAATAGAGAGCTCAATAAACTGCGCTGCTGCTCGTGACCTTCTCTCCCCGCCTAAGTATGAGGAATTAAAAGAGTTCCCCACGCTGACATTTAAATTATCATCTGCGAGGCGCGGGGCCGACCCAGCCGGTGGGTAATGAATGGCACCGCTCAGACCTCTCGCGGTTTCCAGCCCCAAATCTCTCCATCAGCCGCTTCGCTCCGATTTTGGTGAATTTCTCCGCAGGTGTAGAACTCCAGATTTTTTTCCTTAAAGAGCAGCAGGTTTATAAATCAGAGGCCATGAATTGGGTTGGCTTGAAAGTTTGGAGGGGGATGCAAATGTCTGCGAGATGGTTTTTAAGAGCGAGAGGCTAAAAAGCGGCATCCCAGTGCTGCATCCAGCCCTGCATCCCAAAATTTGGGGCTCTGGCTTTCCCAGCAGCATCATAGGGTGGAGGAAGCGTTTGTGACGTCCCTGGAATATCGGGTGCCCTTCGCTTGGTCCCTTCACCCCGTTTTCCCCCTCCCTGGAGCCGCTGTTGTTGCCAGTGGTGACTTTATCACTGTCACCAGCAACATTTCCCGCTCGGAGCCGCCGCCGAGGCTGGAACGTCTCGTTTCTCCTAATGGGCAGTGGCAGAGGGAGCCCCCGTGGGGACAGCCATTTGTCACCATCCATCAGGTGGCTCCGAGCGGCGCCGCCAACTTCTGTGAAGCGTCGGCCACCACTTGCCGTGGGGTTTGGAGCCTCCGGAGGCGTTTCCCAGGCAGGGATGAGCCCTTAACAGAGCAAAATGCTTTGGAAACCCCTGCGCCGAGCCAGGGGCTTCAAAACGAGAGCTGGGGAAAGGGGGGGACATGGGGACGTGGGGTGCGCCCCCTCACCTGCAAAGGCCACGGTGTGGAGAGAAGCGCTTGTGTGCGGGTGCTACAGAGAGCAATGTCCACATCCTATGAGTGCTACACAGAGCAAGGTCCACATCCTATGGGTGCTATGGAGAGTAATGTCCATGCACTATGGGTGCTGTGGAGAGCAACGTTCACATACTATGGGTGCTACAGAGAGCAACATCCATACACCATGGGTGCTACACAGAGTAATGCCTGTGTACGGTGGGTGCTGCACAGAGCAATGTCCACATACTATGGGTGCTACACAAAGCCATGTCCATGCACCATGGGTGCTACACAGAGCTATGTCCACTTACTACAGGTGCTACAGAGAGCAATGTCCACATACTATGGGTGCTATACAGAGCAATGTCCGTGCACCATAGGTGCTACAGAGAGCAATGCCCACTTACTATGGGTGCTACGGAGAGCAATGTCCATTCATCATGGGTGCTACAGAGAGTAATGCACATACACCATGGGTGCTACACAGAACAATGTCCATGCACCATGGGGCTACCAGAAAGCAAGGTCCATATGTCATGGGTGCTATGGAGAGCAATGACTATGCATCATAGGTGCTACAGAGAGCAATGTCCACTTACTATGGGTGCTACAAAGAGCGAGGTCCATATACTATGGGTGCTACAGAAAGGGATGTCCACATATTACGGGTGCTGTGGAGAGCAATGTCCATGCTCCACGGGTGCTACAGAGAACCACGTCCATACAGAGAGCAATGCCCACATACTATGGGTGCTACAAAGAGCAACAGCCGTGTGCAGGCACTGCAAACAGCATCGCCACCCCCAGCTCCACAATCTTTTCCTTCTTGCTAATTACACCGAGCACCAAACTCTGATCAACCGCGGCAGAGCGGCTCCCCGCGGGTTCCCCCGTCCACCCCCAGGCCGAGCCGCGCGTTCCCGCTGGGAAATCACGCCGGGCCCTCGCCTGCCACCAAAAAACCTGCAAACCACTTTTTTCTTGCAATTACCATCATCTCATCCGCGCCGCGGGCTGTGTGTACAGCGTGGCTGCTGCCGGCCGCCCGCGGCCCCCGCCGCTGCCAGCTGTCTGCACAGCCACCGCAGGCACTCCGAGGATTCCCCGTCCCTTTCCCACTTCTATATTAATTTTTTGAGCTCTGCACTGCTGCAAAAAAAGCAATTTTCTCCCTCCCCAGCCCTCGCACTGACCACACTAATCAGGTCTGGAGCGCGACCCCTGAGACGCCTGCGACAGCAGCCAGTGAACGGCTTGACAGCTCCGCGTCTTCCCGGACTCATTACACGCTCGTTTGCAAGGATGTCACCACCCTCGTCACCCGCAAGGGGTTTTTTGGGCGCTCACCTAACACGCCAGGGGTTCGGACCCGTGTTTGTACATGTTCTCAGGCAAATCGCACCTTCTGGAGACAAATCTACCGTGGAAGGGGGTGGTTGGATGTTAATTAACGCCTCTGCAGACGCTGCGTGTTCTTGTTTATGCCGTGAAAAAGCACCTTTGCTCAGCCCAGGCTTCCTCGAGTCTTCTGCATTGTAACTGCTCGAGCTGAGGGGATTTATGACCCAAGGAAAACATTGTCCCTTGCTGCCACCCCCTTCTCCATGTCCCTTGGCCATGGGGCTCCCAGGGGAGTTGCTGGAGCGGGGCTTTGGGGGGTGCTGGGTTGCAGCACGGTGCTTTTTGGGGGGTTTTACCTGCTGCACGTCTAAGAAGCCCCTTTAGTCCTCACAGCCTTCAGCCTCGGTCTGCAGCACTCCAGGGGTTGTGCACCCACCCCATGGGTTATGCACCCATCCTATGGGTTTTGCACCCACTCTGTGGGTTATACACCCACCCCAGGGGTTGTGCACCAATCCTACGGGTTGTGCACCAATTCTATGGGTTATGCACCCACTTGAAGGGTTTTGCACCCACCTGAAGGGTTATGGACCCATCCTATGGATTATGCAACCACCCCATGGGTTGTGCACGCACCCTATGGGTTATGCACCCACTTGAAGGGTTTTGCACCCACCTGAAGGGTTATGGATCATATGGATTATACAGCCACCCCATGGGTTATGCACCCACCCTGATGGGTTATGCACCCACCCTGATGGGTTGTGCACCAACCCTATGGGTTATGCAGCTACCCCATGGGTTATGCACCCACTTGAAGGGTTTTGTACTCACCCTGTGGGTTATGCACCCACCCATGGGTTATTCACCAATTCTATGGGTTATGCACCCACCCTAATGGGTTATGCCCTCACCCTGTGGGTTATATACCCACCCATGGGTTATACACCAATTCTATGGGTTATACACCAATTCTATGCCCTCACCTTGATGGGTTATACACTCACCCATGGGTTATACAACCACCCTGATGGGTTATGCCCTCACCCCGTGGGTTATACACTCACCCATGCATTATACGCCCACCCCATGCCCTACACCAAACCGCTGCTGAATTTGCTGCTGCACACTCCCCTTCTTTTGCCTTTCCCACCCCCTGCAACCCATCAACATCCTTCGACTCAACGAGCTCCCTCTGCTCTTGGGAAAATAAACCACGGGAAGCGGGAGCCCCACGAGCCCCCAGCCCGGCCGGGTGCCGCACACAAAGATGCTGTCAGGATGATTCACAAACAGTATAAATATAACTCTGTACTCCCAACATCACTCCAGCTCCCCCTGCACGGAGGAGCTGAGAATGGGGGTTCAAAGTCTGTGAGCGAGACAAGATGGGGGGGAAAAAGGGGAAAAATCCCTAAAATGGGGAGGGAATCTGGGAAATCCTGAGGCGCTCTATAAAAAACCCAGCTTTCTGAATGCGGGATGTCCCTGTGAAAGGAGAAAAAGGGAAAGCGGGTAAAAAATATGGAAGAAAGGGGGATTTGCGGTGATAAAAATAAAAGCTGGGTGATTTTCTTCCCCTCCCACCCTCTCCGTGGGTTCTCAGAGGGTGATTTGCTCGGCCGCCCCGGCGCATCGTCCCCTGAGCGAGGGCTCCAGCGTCCCTCCGTGCAGGGGGATTATGCAAATCCAGCTCCCGCTCGCGAGAAAGTGGGTTAATCCAATATTATTGAGTGGAAAAGGGAAGGAAAAACTCGATGGAGACGGCAGCGCCGTGCAAAAAGCCTCCTCCCCAAAATAAGGGGGAGACGAAGGCCATTGCAAGCTGAAATGTAGGGTTTGGGCTGGCTTTTGGTTTATATTTGGGTATTTCTCTGTATCCCCTACACACCTAAATACACATATTTATAGCAAAAACCAACTAGGACTTGACAGAAATACGCCTGTGCACACACCTGGCTCCGGCAACTGAATATATATCAGTACAGCGAGCACATTTTCCTATTTATAAACCTGCTTGGATGCAAAAAAGAGCTTTAAGGCAGAGCCGCTCCTTGTTCAGGGAGCAGAAACAAGATGGTAAACCCAGAAAAAATATCCTATGGAGGAAGGTGGCCCCTCCAGCCGAGGCCACCAACCCAATTAGCTCTTTCTTGTCCTCCTCCGCGAGCAAATGTATAAAGAGTTGAGTTTTCCCCATCCTGGAAAACGTCTGAGTTTTCTCTGATCAAACCCCTGCGGGGGTTTTATTCGTGTTTGGCAGCTTATCTTGAAATTCCCTGGAGAAAGCCAAAAATGCTGCTGGAGACTGCGATATGTGAGGCTGGATCCAGGCTCGGTGCGCTGGGAGTGATGCTGGGGCAGGGGAGAGTTACAGCCTCCAAATGCCCCCTCCCCGAATCAAACCAGAGGCTCTAAGTCTCACATCCCACATCCTTGAGTATTTTGGGGACAGAGATGGCAAGGAGAAAGAATTTCCTGGGGAGGCTTGAAGAGCCCAGTACTACTCCCCAAATACCCTCAGATTTGCATCATTTCCCCCCACAGCATGAAAACCACCCTCTTTTTCACATCATTTCACACCCACCATGCAAATCCTGTTTGTGCAGCAGTGCCAACCCGAGCCCCTCGCTCCCAAACCCCCATTGGCAAAGCCCCCAGCACCGAACCGAGCCTCAAACCCACCTGAAAAACATAATAAAAAGGCTGGAAAGAGCTTCACACAGCTCTTGGGATGATTTCAAAGCCGTTTTACATCTCTTCCCCCACCCAGATTTTCAAAGGCCGCCCTGCTATGCCAAATCAATATTCCCATCAGTGAGAGCATCATTTGCTTTTCTCTCCTCCATCCAGCCTTGACCTTCTGTTGCACAGGAGCAAAGCAGCCGGGTGGCTCCATGTCCCTGTCCCCAAGGGCTTGAGAAAAGTCACCGGCATCGCTTACCCGGTACCAGACGATCTCCCGCATCTTCCCATCCGTCTTGAAGTTGCATTTCAAGGTGACGGCGTCTCCCACCACCACGGGCGGCAGCGGCTCGATGCTGACGGTCAGGTAGGCTGGAAGAGGTGAAAAAGAGGAGACAAAGAGACGTGAGCTGCCGGGAAGGATGGGGCAAGGGGTTAAAATGTTGTTCTTTAAACCGTTTGATGGTTTTAATGGCTCTGCAAACACTGGCTGCATCCCAGATGGGGATAACGCATCGTGTCCCCTCGCAGTGATGAGTTTCGGCTGCTCCCAAAGCACAAAAAGACCCCACAAACTGGGGCAAATCCTTCCTGGCCTTATTTACCAGCTTCTGGCACAATAAGGACCCAGCGTTTTGCTGCTTTGCAAAACTGCCCATGTTTGCCTGAATAAACCCTGGGCACCCAGCTTTTGAGGTTCGCCTTGATCCACACGCAAAGCCCTGACCCTGCAAACTCAAGCCCAACCTCCCTCTGAAGATCTTGGCTTTGACTTGGTCTCCACCACCATCCGCCCCACATCAACTCTGTCCCCATCGCAGACCAAATTCCTCCTCGGAAGGAAAGAAAACGCTTTAAAACCCTCTAAATGACTCATTTCCCACGTGAACAGGTCCAACCGGTTGATCAGAGGATTTGCAAAGCCTGAGCTGAGGTTTTACAGCCCAGCTTCTTCCCCATCTCCCCCGTAGCTGGATGCAGGATCTGTCCTCATAGCAGAGGGAAAAATCAGAACACGGGCGGCTCCATCTGCTCATTTTCTCCCTGTTTCCCCTCGATTTGCTGCAAAATATTCCAGGAGCACGGAGCAGGCAGGGTCAGGAGGGCAGGCAATTGCATTTCTATTCTATTTTCCTCTATTTCCTCCGGCTGCTGGAAGATCCCAGATTGACAACCCGCTAGATCTGAGCCTTTCTTTAGCATCCTTGCCCCGACCGGACCCGTTTGACACCGTTTCCAACCAGGGCGCCCCAAAACAACCCTTAACCCGCTGCAAAAATCCATTCTTTGGTAAATTATTGCTTGCACCAGGTAGAAAAGCAACACTAAAGAACTCCGGAGCGCCTGGAAAATGGGAGCGGGTTTAGAAATGAGGCCGAAGAAATGAAAATTCCTTTGCAGAAAATGCCCTGAAAGGAGGAAAGGTGCTTTTATACGTCCCGCAGCCAGCGATTCGAGGCTCGCAACACTTGTAAAACAAGTTGCCGGTGTTTTCGCAATAAATCTCAAGCGCGACCCGCGGGAGAGGAGGCTGCAACACGTACCTGCTGCAACAGCAAAGCAGCGTGGCCTGGAATACTGAGCACGGTGCTGTCAGGCGCCACAACCCCTCTTTAAACTGGATTTTTGGGGGGTTGCGAAAGCAAATTTGCTGCTGCAACCGGTGGGTTGCAAGGAGATATGGAAAACAGTGACTTTTTCTCGGTGGTGGGGAGCGATGGAGGGTGTTTTTTGCAGCGTTGCACATGGGGCCAGCAGCACTAAGCGGGGATGTGGGGTGGAAATGAAGGGCTGTTTTAAGGCCTAAAAATGAGGTTTAGTTTTACATCTTTGCCACCCCAGCTCGCCAGCAGCCGCATTTATTTAGGGACGGCTTCTTTCCAGCCTCTCCTCGCCTGGACGGGGTTTATTTTAGCAGGCTAAAGCGGGGATTAATTCCTCACGGCTGCCAACACAGCACATGCTTCCCCTCCAATTCGGGGCTTTGCAGATGCAGCGATGGGAGAGGAGGAGGAGGAGGGACGTGAGGAAGGTCAGATGAGGTTCCGCAGCCCCGATTCCCCCTGCATTTCCAAAATTGAGATAGGCAACGGGCACAACAAGCAAAGGGAGGGCGACAAGCGAACGTTTTGCTCGTCTGCCCAAAGGAACTTGGGGACGGAACCTCCACATGTGCGGAAAAACTCTCCGTTGGAGCCGCGGGGTGAGATTATATCTCCCTCCTGCCCCGGCGTGGATCAATGGGGTGATTAAATAAAGCGGGCGGGTGACAAAGACAGAGCTAAGGTTGCGTTTTCCCTCGTGCCTGTGTATTATTGAGGGACAGGAGTTCCCGGCTCGTAACCGCAGCATCTCGGATGGTTTTCCTGTGCACAGCAATGGGAAGCCGGAGCATCCCCGTCCCAGGCGTTTTGTTGGTGGCTTAGAGTGTTTTCTGATAGTTGGTGGCTTTTTAAAGTCAAAAACCAGCCAAGCTCAGGGTGTTCCCGGCCACCCACCTCCGCTCACGTGCAGCCACCGCATCGGCACGAGATTTACCGCAGCAAATCCAACCGCAAACATCCCCAACCTGCTTCTTCCAAACCTCGAAAAAGCCAAATGAGGGGGTTTATTTTTGCTTTACACCCTCCATGTGCTGCATAAATCACTTTGAGATGGCTCAATGGGGCTGCAGCTCACCACTTTGCACCTCTTTACCCAGTAATTTGGACTGGGCTGTGCTGGGATCTGGATACAGGGTCCTTAAAAATAGTGGGTGATCCGGGATTTCTCCTCCTGTGCAGGTCCTGCCTGACAAAGCCAAAGCTCTAGGGCTTTGGGGTTTGTTGCACCGGTGCCGGGGTTGCCAGGGGTGATGCTGATGCCTGGACGGTGAAACCCCAAATTCAGAGCAAAATCACCCCAAAAGATGAGGAAAAGAAGGAAGGAAAGAGCTCGAGTGCAAGGGGAGAGAAACAGATGCACAATCCCCGGAGGAGCCAGCCCCCAAAATGCTACAGATGTGTGTAAGGGAGGGGGAAAAGCAGCGAAAATCAAGCCCGACGCCAAAAAAGAACATGAGAATCCAGATGGAGCCGTCCAGACCCTGCTGGTTTGCTGCTTGACGTGCGAATCTCATCCCTTGTGCCCCCTTTTCCCTTTGCTTTCCAATAGTGGGGGATGGCAATGTGTCACCACTCCTCAAAATCCCCCATTCGCTCCTGGATTTACCAGCTGTGCCAGGTATTGCTGAATTTTAAGGACTTTAAAGAGGGCTGAGCACCAGATTTACTCCTTAGTAGGAGGAGCCGGACCCAACATCTCCATCATCCTCTGCATTATCAGCATCCCAAGGGCAGCTCCGAACCCCGAAGCTCCTCTGCTTCCCCTTTGCTCTTTTTGAATAAGACACATTTGATAGCGAAAGCTGTGCCGGGCCACCCTCTGATTAAATTCTGACCTATGGAAATTCAGCCTTCTGATTAGATCGCATCCCTGGGGAGAAAAGAGTATTTTTGCTAGCGAGCAGTGGGAATTCTTGCAACATCCAGTTTAAAGGGGAAAAAAAAAGGAGAGAGAGGGGGAAGGGAGAGATAAATGAAATGTCCTTTTAAATCAGGAGTGACACATTAATAAAAGGAGCACATTGTAACATGCTCGGCGCTTTCAATTACCAAATAGCTGCGAGGGGGGCAGCAGGTTTCACCGGAAAAAGACCCATTTTTGCCCCGTTTTGAGCATCCCGTGGGGGATTTTTGGCACGTGAGAGCAGCCCCATGGACACCTCATATCCCAGCCCTTCCAAAAAATTAACCTTGAACCAGCGAGGGGCTTTACCCCTTTGGGACGTGTCCCCAAGGTCCAACCTGTCCCCATCTTTGCGTTTGGGGGCATTTGGAGCAATGACAATGCTTCCAGGGGTGCGAGGGGAAAGATGCTGTGGGATGGAGCTGGAGGGGGACGCGTCTGTCCCCACCGTGTCCCCCCCATCCTTCAGGTGCAAACACGTCCCCCCTCAGCTGGAGGCAACGGGGAGAGATAATATTAACACATCATCATTTTAATCAGCCCGTGATTAGCGGGGCTCATACATAATTCACACCGAATCCTCCGCCGCTTTCCGGCGCATCCCCAGGATGGTATTTCGGGGTGCAAATACAAGGAGGGAGGGGGAAAAAAGGAACCAAGAACCCCCACTCATGAGCACAGGGCTGATTTTCATCATTTTCCAAGGTTTAAGTCATCCAGGAGGCACTTTGCTCCTTGCAGAAGAGCCGGTTGCGATGCTAAAAGATCGCCGATCACCCCAAAAAAATAAAAGCAAAGGGGTGATTTCGCTGCCCGTTCTCAAGCAGAGGAAGATGATAGTCGGCACGAGGGGAAACCACCGGTATCTGCGGGTTTGTGGCCACGTGCGAGGCCTCGGGGACGTCACCTCCCGTGCGCGGGGGCTGAGGAGCATTAAGCAAACGCGCTTTGACTCGCAGCACTTTGCAACATCTTGTTCATTAAAAATTAAACGCCGACAGTTGCTCCCGTTCCTGTGAGCGCAGCAGATCCCTTCCCCCGCCCTCCCAGCTCCGGCGATGCCTTATTTATGATATTCTGCCATGATTTACAATGATAATGTCTTGCTGCTTTTTCTTGCTAAGCCAGGAGGGCTGCGAGGGGCATGAACGGGTGAAGGATTCGCATCTGTCCCAATGAGCGGCCAAATTTTGCTCGGTCTTGAGCTTTTCCTCCTGGAAAGCTGCTGCATTGAGATACATATATATTATAATATATATTCTATTATTTTTCTTTTTTTGAAGTGGAGCAATAAGCATTTTAACACATATTTAACAACAACGAGCGGAATGGGATGTGCCCTGTGAAGAGCATCGCGCCTCCTTTTGCAAAGGGAAAAATAATAGCGGAGGGAGCCCATTTATATTTCTAAAAGCACAAACTGCTCGAGTTTTACTCCAACTTCCAGCTTTTCCTTCGACAAAACCAAAAGCCAAGTGTTAGCGGGGCTGAGTGTCACGGAGGCACCCGAGGTTGGTTTAAGGGACAACAGGGTCCAAACCAACTTTGATTAAACGGGTGAGAAGCAGGGTTTTAGCATCCAAAAGTGACTCGAATACAGGTTCGGATATCAGTTGAGGAAAATTATTAAGGGGCAGCAACTAATAATTCAGGAGGTCCACAGTGTGCATGCATGTGGCTTCACCAAAACAATGCCGGAGCCGGCCCTGAGCCCGGGAGGAGTCCACACCTGCCTGATACGGTGTGGGGTTATTGTAAAGGGATACATGTACTCGTATTGAGTATGGAAAGTGTACACTCACAACCCTGCGAGGGTTAATACACGTGCAAACGTGCATGGAAAGTCACACGTGCTCACGTGGAAGCACGGGAGGAAAATACACTCGCGATTACGGGAGGATTAATTTATACGCGTGCTCGTATTGAGCACGGAAAGTACACGTGCATATGTGCACGGAAAGTATAAATACACGTGTAGATACACTCGCAATCCTGCGAGGGTTATTTTACTCACACCATGGCGGTGAGGCCAGCGGAGTCTCCATCCCGGGGGGGCTCTCGGCGGCAGCATCTTGCTCCTGCTCCAAGAGATCCGCACAAGGAGCAGAGTCTCGACGAGAGTCCTGTCTTTATAAGCTGATCAGATGTGACTGTGGGCATTCCAGAAGCTTCTCTGCACCCCCACACTGGCTGTGGGTGCCCCTGAAGCCTCCAAACATCCCCCACACTGGCGCCTTGGCGCTCCCTTCTCCTACCGGCCCTGGCCAGGGGCTCTGGGGCCATAGGAAAGAAGCTGTCGGCCTCAAGCAACAGAGAGAGAGGGAGATGTGTCTGCTCCTTCCATGATGAAGGAGCGAAGGGAAGAGAGGGGGGGTTTGCATCATGACACACTGAGCATCCCCAACCCGCTCAAAATTTGGGCCGGATTCTGCAAAACTCGAGCTGGTTCGTGGAATAAAAGCGCAAAAGCGCGGCCCGCTGCGAGGAAGAGCCCTGCTGGCACAGAGCAAATGGTATTAACGCTGTGTAAATAGGATATTAACGGGCCGACCAAACAATTAAAGAGCCTGTAATTAAAATTCATCTTCCATCACACCGCGGTGTATTAAAGTACAAACGTTTAATTAGATGCCTCTTACCTCACAGCCATTTGCATAAGTGGGAGGAAACACTTTGCGGTTGTACATTTAATTATTCTTTATGGGTTTGCTGGGCTAAACCAGCCCCAAAATCCTTAGGTATTGCAGAGCAAATGTATAGAATATATAGGGAGTATATAGAGAATATGCTTGGGTCTATTTTTCTCTGACTAACTAGGATGCAATAGGCACGTTAAACCCAACAGATCCTACGGATGCCTCTCATGTCTTGTTAGCTCTTTGTCATGCAAATCGATAATTTTAATCGATACATCGATCGAGAGCGGCCGGTTTGGCCTTTCGACCCCTTTTAAATCCAGATTAACTGAGAAAACCACTTCATCAGGGCTGGGGGACAGACTGACCCCAAGGGGTTCTGCTGCACTTCGGGTTTAATGATCAAAATCTGTCATAACTCTACAAAACGATGCGTTTTTTAAGCTTTATCAGTTCAAAGTGTATCCCCATGTCCCAGTCCGAAGCTTTTTGCTTTGCTTTGGGGTGTATAACGCGAAAATTAAACCCAACTTCCAACGATTCCAATGCTGGTGACAAAACCCTGTTGAGACGGGGGTTTGAACGCCACCCACAACTGTTATTTTTGCCTCAAATCCTGGATTTCTCCTGGAAAAAATATTCTAGCCAAAAAGTATAAAGCAATAAAGCCTAATTTTCAGTACCCAACATCACTTTGTGTGCAGCCGTCTCAGCATCACACAGAGTATCTTCAACACTGTGCGATCACATAAGGGCTTCCCAAAGAGTTATGTCAATATATCTTAAGGAAAAAAATCAATTTTTAGATGGTTTTTGTCCTTATTATGAACGCTACAGTCGTTTTGACGTTCTTAAGGGGAGAGATTGAATCTTACGCGCCAGCGTCTGTAGCGAAACCCCGGTGTGGTGCAGCAACACCGCAGGTTGCGGAGAAACGAGGCTCCAAATGGCTCACGCTGGGCTGAAAACACGTTACAAGTGCTCTGGCTTTGCGGGGTTTTCATGCACATCGGCATGGTCAACGACCTCGGACAGAAAAGGAGAGTTTGGGCCACTTCGGGCGTGGAAATGCGATGGCTGATTTGGGTGGTGGGAGCCTTGGGATGCTGCGGTGTCTTCTCCTGCCGCTCAAACATCCACCTCCTGCCTCTTCTCCATCTCCTCCTCCCACCATTTCCACCTTTCCCTCTCCATCATCCATCTCTTCTATCTCCTCTTTCCACCATTTCCACCTCTCCAACATCCATCTCCTGGCTCTTCTCCATCTCCTTCATCCACCATCTCCACTTTTCCAACATCCATCTTTTCCATCTCCTCCTTCCACCATTTCCACCTTTCCCTCTCCAACATCCATCTTTTCTGTCTCCTCCTTCCACCATTTCCACCTCTCCCTTTCCAACATCCATCTCCTGCCTCCTCTCCATCACTTCCTTCCATCATTTCCACCTTTCCAACGTCCATCTCCTGCCTCTTCTCCATCTCCTCCATCCACCATCTCCACCTTTCCAACATCCACCTTTTCCATCTCCTCCTTCCACCACTTCCACTTCTCCAATGTGCATCTCCTGCCCCTTCTCCACCTCCTTCATCCACCATTTCCATCTTTCCCTCTCCAACATCCATCTTTTTTATCTCCTCCTTCCAGCATTTCCACCTTCCCAACATCCATCTCCTGCCCCTTCTCCATCTCTTCCTTCCACCACTTTCACCTTTCCCTTTCCAACATCCATCTTTCCCATCTCCTCCATCCACCACTTCCACGTTCCCCTCTTCCAGTTCCTTCTATCAGCCACTCAACCACCAGCTCTATCCATCACCAAGCGCCAGCTAATAGACCAGATGCAAACACCACTGTTTTCACAAACCCATCGCCACCTTTGGCGCGTGTCTCCCGACAAACAAATCCATGGCGGATGGAGCCATCCGTATCAGCTATGCGGTTTGGGCACGGACCGAGACAAAACCCGCTTTAACGTCTCCATCGCGCCTTTTCTAAGTGAAAGCTCATCGGCAAGGGCTGTTCCAGCTCATTGGAGCACAAGATGAGAAAGCCCATTTCTAGCTCGGCTCCTTCGACTCGCGGCACTGAGTTAGTGCTTGTACTACATCTCCGTCAAGGCGTTTGCCTCAAATCCTCGGGAAATGGGTCATTCCAGCGAGAAGATGGAAGTTCGGAGGCAAAACGTCTGGAACAAACCCGTGTCCTACTACAAACACCTGGAATAACCTTCAATGTGTCATTTGGATGCTCAATGGATCCTGCAACCTAAAAATCAGGTGGTTTCCAAGACAGAAACTCAGAGATGCAACGTTAGCGGCATAAATCCTGAAGTCATGAAGCCAAAGGCCACGTCTTGTCCACCCCGTGAAGCCAAACCCATCGCCTGCAAAATGAGAGATGCTCCAGGTGGTGGAGAAGTGATGATTTGGGGGTGAATGCAAGAAAAAGGAGGTTTGGAGGAAAGCAACAGGCACTGGACAACTGGGAGCAGCAGGATTTTGAGGGTACCTTACTGGGATGAATGGGAAATCTCTTCCATTTGGGTAATACTGCAACACCTGCGAGGCATGAGGTTACCCCTAGATGAACATGGAGAAAGACCAGAGACCCACCCAAAACCAACAGCCACTTGCGAAACACCGACCCAACCCCAAAACCCCATCAATCAACCCCCCAAAAACCAGTCTATGTGAAGAAGATGGGTCTCACCATCATACGCAGCTTATCAGCAGGGTTGTGCTCACCGCTTTGATAACTCTTCTTGATATATCATATTGTATTAGCTGCTACCAGACCTCCCCCCGCACAGGCTGGGAAGTTGTGTACGTAAATTATAGATTTAATATTTATCTCCCGCCGTCACGCGGACGTGAAGTATGTTTAGCAGCACTTACTCCAGCTTGGTAAAGCTTTATTTATAATTTCTTCCCCCATGCTGCTCAGCATCGCCGTAAAGCCAATGGCTTATAACACACGCCTCCGTTTCCTAACGACGCCGGGTGGGGGGGGAAGGAGAATTTTACTACCGCATCTTCACACCGCTGATATTGCCATTAAACCAGAGTGCTGGAGCACCCAGCTGCCGTTTACAGCCACTAAAATTGGTGGTCGTGACCCGCGATGGGTCGTTGGGTTTGGATTTTTGGAAGAGAAAGGTGCGTGTCATCATTATATTGCTTGTCGGTCTCGTTCTTTTATCCCCAGTTACAGGTTATTTAAGGATTTGGCCATCCTGGGTGATTTGTTGGGGGGGTTTTGGAGTCCTAAATGATGTCTTATCCCAAGAGAAGAGGGAAATGAAACCTGGTAGAGCCCCAAAACAAGAAGCCGGTGACATAACCAATTGGGAGCAATGGCTTTGCCGGCACCTCTCGGCCTCTCCCGGCTGCACAAGCCGCCGCCGCTGCCAAAACGAAGCCAAAACCCCCCATGGGTCAACCAGGGCCTCCCATGCCCTATTTTTCAAATAGAGATGACACTCTTCATTTGCATATATGCAAATAGGGGCCGATTACCTTGCCAGTCGTGCTGTTTGAAAACCCCCCCATGCCAGCTGTTTAAGGTAGAGCCCTCAAAACCAATTGAACCCCAATTTTCTTCCCGTTTCACAAGCTAAAGCCAACAGATCCGGGCAAAACAAGGTGCAAGGGCTGGGAGATGCCGCCCATGCCTTGGAGCAGCTCTGAGCACTCATCCCTCCTCTCTCACCCCAAATTTTCCTTTCCCCATTTAAGCAAACCCAGTTCCCACCGGATTCTTGTCCTCCTGCAGATTTCCCCCAAAGCCCCTGAATTTTCCTGAAGATTTCCACCCCAAATTGCCACCGAGCGCAACCGCAGAGCCAGAACCCCCTCCCGCATGCCGCTCGTGCTAGTAACTCCCAGCAGAGATTTGCTTTCTCCTTTTTCTAATGACGCCTCATTGTAGCTGTTAATTAACCCCAAGACCTGCTAAAAAACCCCAACTCTTTATATTCCCCGACCCCGTTAGCGCTTTAGCAGCTCTCCCCGTGCTGCACCGTGGGACGCTCCTCCGAGCGCATTTATTAGTAATTCCATGTATTTCCAGAGGGACTCGCAGCGGGGTCTTGTCTTTCCCCAGCAAATCCTGAGCTCGCCAGACGGGGTATTTTTCTACACTCCCACTTTTGCAGAGCGGGAGCCACCAAATTCAACGCGACGCCTCCGGGATGCTGCAGCATCCCCCCTAAAAATGCATTGCAATAGAATATGTTGTCCCCCCAACGCCCGGGCAAGATGTGGGTTAATGCCCAGGTGTCAGGATGCAACCTTAGCAGCCTCCCCATGCCAAAAATTCACATTCCCTCTCCTTTCGTATTATTTTTCATCATGGTGGGATCTGCAAATCTCCAGCAAACCCCGTCCAGATGTGGGGGGTTAATCCAGAATTAAGTGCGGCAGAAGAAGGAGATACTATATTATAATCCTGCGCTGCAAAGACTTGGAAATGTTGGGGGTTTTTTCGCCCCAAAAAACCTCTTTTCCTCTGCTTTGCATCCTGACACAGAAGAGAATCACTTCTGGCAGCTCTCCCTGTGTTGGCATCAGGAAGATGCAACATCTGGACGCTGCCCCCGAGGATGGGGGATTATGGAAAACCTCACCTGGGATCAAGGGTCTCGTCTCCAGCTGGTGCTGAGCAAAAAAACCACCACGGAGATGCAATTCAGAAGGAAAAAAACTAAAGTGAATTATTTGTATCCAGGCTGGTTTGTCAGAGCTCTAAACTGAAGCGGATGGATTAGATACAGATGTTGAAGTCTGGAAAAAAAGGTGTTGAGCCCTCGGCAAAGTCTGATCTGGGTCTTGGGTGAGCAGGGATGGACCAGCCGATGGTTTTGCTGCTTCGTCCCCCGTCGGGGTGAGGATTATGACACCGGCAGCTCATTATTGGAAAGCACGGCTCACGGTGTTAATCTAGGCTGGAGCTTAATCCCAGTCAGGGCTAATTAGCGGAGCTGGGAGCGGCAGGGAGATGCTCGAAGGATGCTCTTGGGAGCAAGTCTTGCTGCGTGCCTCAGTTTCCCTGCTTGCAAGTAAGATCTTTCACAAACCCATCTGAGATCCAGCGAAAATCCCATCCCGGAGTAATCACGAGAGGTTATTAAAGATGCTGCTCCTCTGCAAAATAAGCGGAATTTTGAATTTTTCCCACCTAAAACCCCACAATCCTCCCTAAACCGTCTCTTCTTCCAGCTTTAGCGGGAGATACACAGACTTGGGGTGGGCAGAACTGGGAAAGATAATTAATTTCACTTAAGAATGAGGATGAGGGTTTAGGTTTAGATGCTGCCATTAGGTTTCCCATGGAGTGAAGCGTCCCGGCGAGGTGTCGGTTGCTCTGCCAAGGTGGCCCAAGAGAAGTCGGTGACCGTGACCCAGCTGATGAATTCACTTATTTATTTCTCTATTTGCAGGAAATCCAATTATCCCATATTTCTGATTGGTGACAAATGAGGCAGCCATCGATTCTCCCCTCCGTCCCCGGCTCTGCCGGGAGCGCTCTCCGCCCGCACCATCGATTCCTGTGCTGCGGAACTGCAAAGGGATTATTCATAATTTTTTCCCCCATTTTCCCTCTGAACAACTTCTCTGCAGCCCAACCTCGGGCAGAGGAGGGGGGACAAAGCCCGGCACCAGCTGCAAGTGCCAAGTGCTACTAAATCCACTATTTTCTTGCAAGTTAGAGAGTGATGTGCAGCTTTTTACCCCAAAATGACCTGGAGGGAGCTGGGGGAGGTTGGATTGTCACCTTCATTAGTGAAATCGGGTGCTGAAAAGCAGCCAAAGCCACCCTGAGCCTTTCTGAAAACCGCTCTGTGCTCTCATGGGGAATGTTCTGGAGGCAGCTGGGGTTTCTGGATGTATATGGGAGTAGGGGATGGATGGATGGATGGATGGATGGATGGATGGATGGATGGATGGATGGATGGATGGACGGAAGGAGAGACAGAGGGATGGATGAAGAAACAGAGAGAGGGATGGAGGGAGTGATGCAGGAATAGAAGGATGAAGGGATGAAGGAAAGGATGGAGAAGTGGAGGGATGAAGGAAAGGATGGATGCAGGGAAAAAGGAAGGGATGGAGGGATGAAGGAATAGAAAGATGAAGGAATAAAGGAAGGGATGGAGGGATGAAGAAATAAAGGAAGGGATGGAGGGATGAAAGAATAGAAGGACGGAGGGATGAAGGAATAGAAGGATGGAGGGATAGAGGCAGGGATGAAGGAAGAGATGGGGAAAAATAGAGGGATGGAGGGATGAAGGAAGGGATGGAGGAATAGAGGGATGCAGGAAGGGATAGATGGAAGAACAGACGGATGGAGGGATGATGGAGGGAAGAACAGAGGGGTGGATGGAGCAGAGGGTTGGGTGGAAGGAGGGATGAAGGGACAGACAGACTGATGGGTTCATGGAACAAATACCTGCACATCCTACATTACAACAGACACAAGACACCAGGACTTCCAGCTACAGCCTCTGGCCCTGGCCCAGAAAAGCCCCTCACAGGCACCAATTTGGGGTTCAGCGCATCCCAACCTCCCCCTCACCCCCGGCACAGGATTTTGCCGTTTCCCTCGGTATCTCCCCCAACTCAGCCCCATCTGCCGCCTTTTCCCCTCCAGCCCCACCACCCCCTTGCTGACCAAAGCCAGATTGCTAATTCCAAGCTCCCCTCTCCTCCCCGATTAACGCTCCGTGATTAATAATCCCTTTGCTCTCCCAGTAATGCCGCGCCGCTAATAAGATTAAAACATATCTCTCTCCTACAGCACTGATTCACAACGCTGATTTATGGTTACTTTACCGCTCTTACGGAGAGGATACACACGGCTGTTACCTTAATCCCTATCCATCTCCGCACCGTTGAGAAATAACTGCTAATTAATACCTTTCTGTCTCCCGACTGCTTCCAGATATGCCCAGCTATCAGTATTTGTCTGCCTTCTTGCTCCTGATCTCCAAGGCTGATAGAGCAAACTCCCAGTCCTGCTCCATGTGTTATCCCTGCAGAGGGGATTTTGGCATTTTGGGGTTTTTCCCCCAAAAACGGTGACATCCCGGAGGTCCTCGCATCCCAAGGTTGATCACAGCAAAGCTGATAAATTAGAGGAGGTTTTTCTGAGCATCTTTGTCTGGGGATGATCTCAGCTCCATCTCCCCGTGACTCCACTTGTCCCACATCCACCCCTATTCCTGCATCACGACCCGCATCCCCCAGCCAGTTGGGATACAGAGCATCCTTAGATAAAGCAAACAGCCCCATTTTTCACCCCATTGCATATTTTCCTCCTCTGCCAGGAGACCCTGGACTGGCCAAGCCAAGCAGCTGGATGCTTTAGGAACGACAGAAAGAGCTCGGGAGGGCGAAAAAAAGGGCAAAGAGAAAAATACCAGAGCCTCTGATCTGATGAATGTGGCAGGGGAGGCCGATGCTCTGCTTTTAATAAAACATAACGAAGCGTAGGATCATAAAATATTTCCTTTAATTCAGTGCTCCCGCGAGGCTGGGTAAGAGAGGCTGGGTAATGCGGTAGGTTTTCCTCGCGGCTCACTGGGGGGGTGACCGCTGCTGGGGTTGTTAAACAGCCCATTTGAAAGCATGGAAGAGCTCTCCTTTCCATTTCCAGCCCAGTTTGGGGGGCAGGAAGATGGGGGGCTGTGTAGACCCCCATAGAGCTGAAGTGCATCCCTCCCGCTGCACGATTCGGGGGGTCCCCAGCCCCAGAGCCGCATCGCTTCACCCCACAAAGATGGACCTTTTTGGGGGAAAAAGGTCAAAAAGCAAATTGAGGTGGGATGTTGGACTCCCATCCTCATCCTCAGCGAGTATATACATGTCTAAGCATATATATTAAAAAAAAATACTAGATATAGATATATATATATATACACACATCTCCAAGGCAGTGTGGCGTAAGTGATTAACATTCTTGCGTTAAAAATCTCTCCGCATCTGCTTTGTCCTGCACCCGGCACTAAATATAACCGATCCAATATGCTTCTCTCCCTTCACCAGAGAGATAACATTGTTTAAATAAGCCCTTTCAATTGAAAAGAGTCGGGTTGTTTTCTCGCGGCGGGGAGCTTTGCGCAGATCGGGAGCCAGAGGAGGGTGGTCCATGCAAATCAACCCAGAGCCACCAGCATCCCCAACATCCAAATGTCCAAATCCCACCCCCTTCCAAATCATTTCCCACTGCGAAGTCGCCCAGATGTCATTTCCCCGCTCTAAAAAAATACACAAAGAAATTAAAGGCGCGTTTCTAGGAGCGGATGACGGGTTTAATTTGGAAACCTCGAGCGTCGCTGCGCTCCCACGCTGCTGCTATAATTATAGCGGCGTAAATGCGTTCTCCGTCAGGAGGAAACCCAACCATCCTCAGCCAGGCGACCGCTTGCGAAGAACTTCCGTAGGAAAGCAAATAAAACAAAGCCGCGATAACGCAACGAGAGATAAATAGAGCTTAAAAAGAGCCGCCTCCACCGGCGCTTATGGGAAATATCTCATGATCGAGTCGCGAGGCGGGGAGATGGTTTGAGCGGAGATGGAGGTTTTTCTGTAGGAATTATGGTCTATCTGAGGCCAAATCAATGGTGTTATCACTCAGCCTTGTTCCTGGTGATGTTCTATTTTTTGCATCCTTTCTGGAGGAATATCAACCCGTTACATGATGCTTCTCCAGCATTTCTACATGGAAAATCCCCGCTCGCCACCAGCTTGCTGGATATATTTTGGGGTGGTGGATAAGGCAAAGTTGCCCAAATCGTCCCACCCGGCTCTGAGTCACCGTCTCCTTCTGCAACACGACTTGGCAGGTGCATCTTTGGGAGAAAAACCAAGAAAAGCAGTTAAATTCAAGCACCAGCTCTTGGGATGCTCTTGGGCACGGCAAAGCATGTGGTCCCTTCATCTTGCAGCTCGTGCAGAAGCTGAATCTGCAGGGAACAGGGCTTTGCTGGGCTTAAAAATATGAGGAAGATGCTTGATGGAGCAAAAAAACTATCTCAGATCATAGTACATCAAGGGACAGCCTGAATTCGGGCTGGAAATCTTCCCAAGCGCGACTTAGAGCCAAGCTTTGAACTCTGCTCTCCAGAGGTGCAAAGCTGGGATGGAAACCTAAATCACTTGGCCATTAAAATGCCTTTCTAGATCATTTCCAGCCAAACCAAGGAGATATATATATATATTTTAGAAGGAAAGATGGAGCCAACAGCCAACTTGTCATGAAGAAGGTGCTCGTCTCTACGAGAAGACTCATGGGGTACAGGGAGCTCAGCTCACCCGCATCCCCACCACCTCAAAATTGGGGTGATTCTGGTGATTTTAGTGATGCCTGCCGAGCTGGAGCCTTTTTCTCCTCCTCCTGATGTTATGGCCCGTCTCTTGGTGCCCAAAATGATGCCAACTGCCAGGCAAAAATCTCACTTGTCATCATTTTCCTCTTCTCAAGCATTACCAGCCCCAAGTGGAAAACCAGCCCCAGCACGAGCACCATCAAAAGCAACATTCCTACCAGCGAATCCGGGGTTATTGATGAAACACATCCCAAAAAACGCACTTCCATGGCTGGCAGTCCACCCAGAAGCAAACCCAAGTGTCCCCCTGCATCCCACCCACCACCCGAAGGAACCAAACCCCCATCGCTCCGCATCTTTCCATTGCTCTCCATCCCTTCGCGAAGGAAAAAAATAGGTATAAATATACGTACCCAAACCTGCATCCTGCTCCAAACCAACCTCCATCCTGCTCCAAACCAACCTCCATCCTCCTCCAAACCAACCTCCATCCTCGCTCCAAACCAACCTCCATCCTGCTCCAAACCAACCTCCATCCTTCTCCAACCTCCATCCTGCTCCAAACCAACTTCCATCCTGTTCCAAACCAACCTCCATCCTCTCTCCAAACCAACCTCCATCCTCGCTCCAAATCAACCTCCATCCTCGCTCCAAACCAACCTCCATCCTCGCTCCAAACCAACCTCCATCCTCGCTCCAAACCAACCTCCATCCTTGCTCCAAACCAACCTCCATCCTCGCTCCAAACCAACCTCCATCCTCGCTCCAAACCAACCTCCATCCTTGCTCCAAACCAACCTCCATCCTGCTCCAAACCTCCATCCTTCTCCAACCTCCATCCTCGCTCCAAACCAACCTGCATCCTTGCTCCAAACCAATCTCCATCCTTCTCCAAATCTTCCTCCTCACTCCAAACGTCCCTCATTGGGGTTGTCAGGATCCTAATAATGATATTTTTTGCTTCTAGCTAACACCAGCACCAATTGCATTTCAAAGGAGTGGCTCCTCTGCTGCCAACACACATAAACCAGGTGCTAACGCTGCAAGATCGCAGAATTGCAGCAAGGAGGGTCCCCCAAAAAGGCCTTGAGGTCACCCCACTAGATAAGCACATGGGGAGGGCTCTGACACAGTGTTTAGGGGGGATAAACCAAATTTTTCAGCCAAATGAGAGTAAAAACAAACACCTTCCCCAGTTCAAATGCTTCAGCAGACCCTAGAAACTTCATTTTATAGAATAATGCTATAGAGGGAACCATGGCGGTGGGTTATTGTCGCTGCATTTTGCTACGAGCCCGCCTGCCCTTGGCACTCCGGGTGAGTCCAGCCCCCAAAAGCGTCGAAAACAAGCCCGTGATTGACGGTTTATTTTAGGAAGGAGAAGGGGAAAAGTAGGAAGGAGATAATGCTGGGGGAAGAGATAATGTGAGCGCCAGTCATTAGTGAAAAACAAGCCCATCAGTGCTCCAAGTGCCTCGGCAGCAAGCAAACAAAAGGGCAAAGAGAGCAGCTTGGCAAGGGAACAGAACCGGCGGCATCAGCTGCATCCTCCTCCTCGCAGCGGGATTTGTGATGTGCGAAGTTTGCAAAGCAAGAGCTGCACCTCCAGGAAATCAAGATTTGGGGGCTCCTTCCCTCGATTTGCCTTTTTGCTGAGAAAAGAGCAAGATATGGTGTCACTGAAACCGCGGTTTTCTCATAGAAAATAGGGGGAAAAAGCTCAAAGCGCTGAGGAAATCCCACGGGTCCCAAGCGGGGTGATGGTTTGTCCTCCCTGTGCCTGGTCCCAGGCAGGTCCTGGCCATCCCCATCCTTGCTGGGATAAGGTGTTGGCTCCATCCCACCTTCCTGGGAGGCTTTTCCCTCCACAAGTGCTGCAGGAGCCTTCGCAGGATCCTTGTCCCTGTCTCAGCCTAATTCCCGAGCCATTAGTCTGGATTAAATCAAACCCGCTCTTATCACAACACAGCGGAGCGCTTTTCGTCGGCAGATCTTGGCAAAAGGAACAAGGCAAAGCTGGTCAAGCTTTCCCAGTCGAGGATTTTCTGTCAGAAAAGACCATTTCTGCAATGACAACCAGGAAAAAAACCCGAAACATCTCCCCGGAATGGGAGGTTTGTGAGAACATGGTTAATGTCACATCTGGATGCTCCGTGAAAAGCCATCGATGCAGGAGCTGAGCTGCATTTCCACGTTGCCCAAGCCTGGGTGCAACACCAGGGTACAGACACCCTGCCTGCAAGTGCTTGGAGGCATCAGAGAAATCACAGGAGGCCTGTGAGGTATATAGCATTTAGCATATGGCATATAGCATTTAGCACGCAGCATATAGCACTTTGCATTTAGCATGTAGAATTTAGCATTTTGCATTTAGCATATAGCATATCACATTTGGTGCCTTGCATATAACAGGTAGCACCTTGTGTTTAGCAGGTAGCACGCTGCGTATAGAACGGAACACCTTGCATTTAGCACGTAGCATATAGCACCTTCCATTTAGAATGCAGCACCTTGTGTTTAGCATGTAACATATAGCACCTTGCATTTAGCATACTGTATTTAGCACACTGCATATAGAATGTTGCACCTTGTATTTAGCTTTAGCATATAGCACTTTGCATTTAGCACCTTGCATTTAGCATGTAGCACGTTGCATATAGAACATAACACCTTGCATTTAGCAGGTAATATATAGCACCTTGCATTTAGCAGGCAGCACCTTGCATTTAGGGGGTAATATATAGCATCTTGCATTTAGCACATTGCATATAGAACGTTGCACCTTGCATTTAGCACCTGGCATTTAGCTTTAGCATATAGCACTTTGCATTTAGCACCTTGCATTTAGCATGTAACATATAGCACCTTGCATTTAGCATGTAGCACGTTGCATATAGAACGTAACACCTTGCATTTAGCAGGTAATATATAGCACTTTGCACTTAGCAGGCAGCACCTTGCATTTAGTGGGTAACATATAGCATCTTGCATTTGGCGCATTGCATATAGAACATTGCACCTTGCATTTAGCACCTGGCACTTAGCGTTAGCATATAGCACTTTGCATTTAGCACCTTGCATTTAGCATGTAGCACGTTGCATTTGGCACCTTGTACACAGAATGTAGCATTTAGCACTTGGCGTTTAACGTGTTGCACTTTGCGTTTAGCATATAGCGTTTAGCATATAGCGTTTAGCACACAGCAAGGGCTGCTTAGCTCAAGGCTCTTGCAAGCAAACCTGTACCACAAGCCCTTATTTCAGCGGTAAGGGGAGCAACATCCCCAACCCAAACCCTCCAGCATCCCTAGGCTGGACTTTTTTTGGGGGGGTACTAAGAATTCCAAGGGATTGCTTGTTGCAGGAAGGGAATTTGGGGGGTAAACACCACAAAACTGAGCTCTGACACATGGGGGAGCTTCTGAAATGCTCAGGGACAACCAGGGACCAGCCACGATTTAATGCATGAGCGTTTCCGCAGATTAATAAAGCTCAGACTATCTCCGCACCCCAAAGATGCTCATTAGCTTGGGAAGGTATAAGGCGAGGGGAAGATCCTTGCATGTGTTAAAGGGTTTTTTTAAGAGCTCTGGGTTCAAACTGTCAGCTCTAAACTGTTCAAAAATGTAGCTGGTGGGAAGAGAAAAATTGGGCTAATTGGGGAAGGGCAATTAGTACGGCCAGGAGGATTTTCGGACGGTGCTGCGCGGCCTGGATTTACCGGAGAGCAAAGCCCAGGCTTCATAGAAATGCAGAATCCATAGAAATAGTAGGCGAGGATTAACAAATGAGGTGACCCTGAGCTGAATGCACGATTTGCCGGGGAAAAGCAGGAGGAGAAAAGGACGGAGGGAGCGTGGGATGGTTTTTCGGGTCAGTGCGGTGTCTGCAGGTGAATGGGAGCAGGTTTCGCTCCCACGTGGCGCGGAGGACGCTCCTCCTTTCCACTCGGCCCCCCCAGCGCTCAAACTCCCACCCAACCCCTCTTGGCTTTCAGAGAGCTCAGCAGAGACGCGGGCAGGTGGCTCCCGTCACCCCGGCAAAAGCCGCACGCCGGCATTTTCCTACGGAAAGGACAAAATCAAGAGCTTTTCCAGGCTTGCAATGAAGGGGTTGGACGTGAGCTGGGAAAACCCCTGCGAGGAAAAGCCTCGGGGTGAAAGGAGAGAGGGGAGAAATCCAGCTTGCTGAGAAAATTACAACCCTAAAGGGATTTTTCCTAGCTGGTTTTTGGCTTGAAGCAGCAGCGCAGGGATAACCCTTAGGATAGATCCCTGCAAAGCCCGGCCCAAGCAAACCTGGCCTTTTGGGGCAAAGCCCGGAAAACCCATAAGCAGCTTCAAATAAGAAGCTACACTTGAATTTTCCCCATCTCACGAGGCACCGGGGGGGTGGAAACAGCAGCTCAACCGAACCACTCAGATAGAGACTTTATAAATATCTCACCCAGATCAAAACTTGACATATTCAGCCCTTTCCTTTCATGTTTGCAAAACACGGCTCTGATTTTCCACGGCTGTAACACAAACCCCCGCGAATGTTTGGCGGCGACATATTTCAGGCGACAAGCTGAGCGCCAGCTCGGATTTCGGCGATGCCAAAAAAACTCTGGTTGCAGATGGGGCTTCCCAAAATCTATGGGGGGGGGTGACCAGAGCCTGGGGCTCCATCTCCATCATTATCCCTGGTCCAGCCGCTCGCCTCCTCCGCGCGGCCTCGTTTTCTCATCTTGACGGCTCTTTAACCCACTTCTGGCCCTGCCTTAGGCGGCTTCTGCTGGCCAAGATTGAGCTTGTTAGATATTAAAAATAAAAGAGCTGTCTTACAAGGGGCGATGCTCCCGGGAGGGATGTTTAACACATCGGGAAGGATGCGGCCGACCTACCGCACAAGCGGCTTCGTTCGGGTAAAGAAAAGGGCTTTTTGTTATGAGGCAATAGATGGAAACCTTAAAAACATTCCTAATAAAGGCACAGGTGATTTTGGGATGGGAAGGATCCCCAGCGCTCGGGATCTTGTTGCTCCTCGTGGATGTGGCAGCGACGGGGGCACCGTGCGATAGGTAAAGTGACAATAAAAATAAGCAAGATTCCCCCCGCAAAACGACATGGGAGGTATATGAGAGACACAGAGAGCAAATACACTAAAAGCAATGGGAGTTTTGGGCACGTGCCCCACCGTGTGTCCCCAGGAGATGGGGCTGGATGCTGATGGATCCCGCGCGAAATAAAGCGCCGGGAAGGGACAAAATTCATGGGGCACGTCCTTCCTCCCCAGGACGCCGGCAGCTGCGGCCAAGGGTGCTGTCAGCCACGGAAAAGCCATCTGCCCATCGGCTTTGGGAGCGAGCGCTCGGCCTCCGCAGCTCCCGCTTCCCGGAGCAAAGGGAGGCGCCGCGATGGGAGTGCCAACCCCAAAATGAGCCTTTTTGCAATGATTTTTAGCCATTTGCTGAAAAAGCACAGTGCAAACTGGCTTTTTTTTGGGGGGGACAGCATTTCTCTATTGAGTGCGGAGAGATGCTTAAAGCAGCTGATGCTTGGGATACAGGAAAGTAGCAAAGTCCCAGCATGGTTTGAAGAGCTCAAACCTGGCTCGTGGATGCCCAAACCTGACAAACCCGCTCATGAGACCCTATTGAACGCCACGATCCTCGTCCCGCATCATTTTATAACCCATGTTCCTCCCCCAAGGGCCACCAGCGTCCTCTAGACCCATCGCAAACCAACTTTTTCCTCTTCTTTTTCCCCACCAAAGCCGGCGCCGCAAACACCCGCGTGCCCGCTCTCACATATCGGCAGCAGAAGAGCGATCGCCCAATTTGCAGCGATTTAAAAACAGGATAAAGGGTGGAAAAGCGATCCACGGATATGATGGACAGCTTGCCGCTGGGGAAAAGCTCGGGGGATGCGTTTTTCCTTGGAAATTATCCACCCGTGACCTTAAAACAGTGGTGGAGGTGGAAAGGAGATCCAGGTGGGAGGCAGGACTGGATTTGGGGTGTGTTCCCCCCACCCTGAGCCGTGCGGGTTCGATTATCGAGCGCGTGTTGGGCAGTTGGGATGCTCAGAGCAAACCGGGGAGGGGGAAAAAAGCAGCAGCCGCAGCCCCGCAGCACATAAAACCCATCGCGGGGGGGGGACGGCAAAAAGGGATGCTGGGGATGCATGATGCTTTCCCGTCCCTGGTTCAGCTAAATCCGAGCCTAAACTCAGCGGTCCGTGGTCCTCCAGGGATTGTTTAGGAGCTGCTCGCGATGCTGGGGAAGAATCGGCTCCTTTGTGTGGAGCTCTCCCCGCTCAAGCCCGCAGAATGCGGCCGCCGCTCCCCCCCCCGCGCCCTGCAGCAGCTGACGGTGCCTTTCCGGAGAGGAAAAAGTACATTATAAATAAAAAGAATAATAAAACGAGGAGATAGCGAGCTCTGCTCATCCCTGGATCAGGCGGCGCTTGGCAAAGCCTCTGAGGCTCCGGAGAGCAGCCGGGTCTCGCTGTGCTCATTAAAGAGCCGCCACCTGAGACCCCAGAGTGCGTGATTTGGGGGGGCACGGGGAGGGGGACGCGTGGGGAAACGGGGGAAAGAGAAGAATGATTGCCTGCGAGCGCACAAGAAATCAAATTGCACGGCTCCCCCTCCGCCGGGATGCGGGGAGGGGAAAGTTTCCTGCCCCGTTGATTTTTACCTCCTAGGAGCCCCGTTTTTGGGGATGGGTTGAAAAACCTCGACAAAGATAAGCGGGAGTCAAAATGTTCATTGGGGATTGGGGGGCTGCTGCTCCATGCTGGGTGTCCCCTCCCTCCCATCTGTGGGGTTTAGGGCACCCCCTTGCATACCCAAAGGGTTGGGGGTCCCCTGGGTGCTGCAAAATCCCCCTAAACACTCATGGGGGTCCCCAGGGCATGGACCCCCGTACGGAGCGAGCGGAGCCAGGAATGGGACTCGCAGCGGAGCCCCAGTACGGAGCGGGGACGGGGATACTGGTCCCCTCTCAGTGATGCTCAGGGGTGAGGGACGAGCATCCCCCATCTTCTCACCCCGTCTCCAGTACCCAATTACCGGGTCCAAAACAGCTGCCCTATTAACACATCCACTATTAATTGCTCCCCTATTAACGTCTCCCCCATTAATGGCTCCAACACCAGCACCCCATTAATAAGCTTCAAACCCCAGTTCGGGGGGTGGCACCCCATTGACGGGTCCAAGCCGGTCGCTCCATTACCAAGTGACTCCAAAACCAGTCTCCCATTATTGAGTCCAAACTGGGCACCTGCCCCCCACTCCACAGCCCCCCCAAGTCCCTTGGGGGTGCAAACCCCAAATCCGCCGCACTCTTACAAGGGTACAGGTGGGTTATTTTTTGGGGGGTGACACTCACCCAGCACCAGGTCCAGCAGGTCCCAGAGCAGCAGGCACAGGAGGGGGCTCATTGTCCGCATGATGCCCACGGGGGGGGGCAGCCCCATTTGGGGGGCTCACCGGCCCCCCAGCCGTTTATCCGGGGGGCAGGCGGGCATGGCGGCGGGGGGTTCAGCCCGGGTTTTGTGTCCCCCCCCCCGCAGCTCCTCGGCCCGCACCCGTCGTTGCTGCCGCCCTAAGCCGATTTATTGCAGCGGGAGCGGAGCGAACTGGCGGCCGCCCGCCCCCGGGCCCCCCCCCGCTGCTGAGCCCGCCCCGGCCCGGCCCCCGGGAGGGGCTATGGGGGGGCGGTGAGGATGCGGGAAAGGACGGAGAAAGGGATGCAGGGTTTGGGGGGAGGTGCGGGCAGGGTTGGGGTGTATTGGGGGGGTGGAAGGAGGGAGCTCAGTTTAGGGAGGGGGAGCAGGGTTTGTTGGGGGGAGGGAGCGGTACACAGGGGGCAATGTGCGATCCAGCGGGGACAGGGGAAGGATGCGGGATGCAGGCAGGAGGGCAAGATGCAGGCAGAGATGTGGGGTGCAGAAGAGGGAAGGACACAGGCAGAGATGTGGGGTGCGGGCAGGGATGCGGGGTGCAGGCAGAAGGGCAAGATGCAGGCAGGGATGCGGGATGCAGGCAGGGATGCGGGATGCAGGCAGGGATGGGGGATGCAGGCAGAAGGGCAAGATGCAGGCAGGGATGGGGTGCAGGCAGGGATGGGGTGCAGGCAGGGATGCAGGCAGGAGGGCAAGATGCAGGCAGGGATGGGGATGCAGGCAGGGGTGCGGGCAGGGAGGCGGGATGCAGGCAGAAATGTGGGGTGCAAGTAACCAAAGGGAGCCCTGGGACTGCAGTTTCCATGTGCCCCCCCTTCCTCCAGCAGTCCCCTGCACCCCAGGATCCAGCCCTGGAAGCACCGAGTCCCCCCCAAACCCCACCCACCGGCTGGGGACGCACTCCCTCCATGGCCCTGCTTTGCAGTGACCTTGTTTTCCTCCAGCTCCCCAGATTTAATTAGTTCCTGGACATAGAGGAAAACACAAATACTATTTATACAGAGCGCAGGTAGGATTGGGGCAGCCCGGGGCTCACAAACAGCCATGGCAGAAGAGATCAGGGGGCTGGAAGAAGCTTCTCCTCCAGGTTCGAGGCCTTTTTCTGTTGCAATTCCACCTTAGAAGCAGCATTTCCTTAAAACACACCTTTTTTCTTTACAAAATCAGCTTTTTTACCACTGTTTTTCACTTTTTTTCCCAGTCCCGTGTGCTCACCCCAACACCTTTTCTTACAGCCCTCAAGCCCGGCTTAACGCCACCGCTTCCCAAAATCAGGCGAAAGCCCCTCAAAAGTCAACCCCATGTAAAATAACACTCCCCCAAACCAGCATCCTCTTCTGGGGGTTATATTTGCCAAAAAAAAAGCATAAGGACTGAAGGTGTCCCTGGGATAAGGACGGGAAACAGCCTTCAGCACAACCAGCGACACCACTCTGGTGGAAACTGGTGGGTTGGGGCTTGTTTCTTAAATCCCCACCTTGAAAGCATCAGGCTCTGTGTAGATCAGCACATAAAAAATACTAAATAAAACCAATTAGTTGCTGCAATTCCCCTGAGTGAGCTGGATTTTCGTTCCCCTCTCGCTCCGCTTTCCATCCGCTGGGAAAAGCCGCAGCTCGTTCTTGCGCGGAGCCGTCCAGAAATCAAATCGCGCTTTGTTTGATCCTGGATTTGATGGCTCCCCGAGAGACGGCGCCTTTTCCTTTGCTCTCCTGGGTTTATAACAATGAGAGGAAGAAGAACCGGCACCCGCACCCCAGCAAACCCTAAAAAAACTCCAGCCTAACTAGGCGGCCTGGAGGTAAAACCGAGTTCAGCCAAGCCCAACGTGCTGTTGTTTGGTTTCGAGCCGCTCTGCGGGGTTAACAGCCCGCGCTCGACCCAAATGGTGCTGTCAGCTCCTGTAAGAGCCGCTCCTCGAGATGTCTCCACCGAGATGAGCTTCTTCCTCTCGTATTTTTGCCGCAACCCCCCGGCTCCATCACTCACCAGCCCCTTTTTCCGCTCCCATCCCAAGCAAGCGGCAATAACCCGATTTTAATTTATCCCAGGGAGGCGCATGGAGCATTTTTCCCCCCTTGTACGTATAGGTGAGGTGAGTAAAGAGTGGAGATTTTATGCTGGGAATTGGAGAAAGGTCGTATCCAGCTAAAAACAACGCAGGAGACGTTCGACAGCTACACCCCACCATATAAAAACACATTTAAAATAAAATCCCACGCCTTCTCAAGCTGAATTTTAGCCCTTTAGCTCTGTCTTTTGGCTGGACAACCTTCCCCAGAGCAAAAGCAACGAGCCGGTGAGAGAAGCATAAACTAAATAACTCGAAACATTGAGAGCAGGACTTGTTTTCCCGTGGCAAAGCGGCTTTGGCAGCCTCCAGATTTCGTATTCGAGCGCAGGGAAACCCGGAGAGAAGCGCACGGGCCCGTCAGCTGCATCCCAGGACATTGAAGGAGACAGTAAGTGATGTAAATTGGTGGATAAAAATCCTGCCGTTTGTATTGGGTGTCTGGCTCAGTTGGGTTTCGCCTGGGTTTTAATTTTGTGTGAATCCAACAGCTGGTAAAAGCTCCTTGGTTGAGAGCCCTGGGGGCTTTGGGCCCCTAGAAAAGAAGAAAATGAACCAAGCTGATGGGGAATGATGCTTCTTCTCCAGCTAAACGCAGCCATCCACACCATGAAAGGGGTTATTCCATGTATTTTTCAATAAATCAGCGTTTCCCCACAGCCCCAGCCCATCGCCAAATGCCAGATCGCTTCTTCATCACGCCCCGAAAATATCCATCCCTATTTTGGGATGGAGCTGTCGTCCTCCCGTCCTTCCCACCTTCATGAGGGATGGATCCAGCTTGGAAAAACTAGGTCCAAAGCTTTAGCCCTTTGGGAGCAGCTTAAATCCAGGGCAGAGTCTTGCGGATGAGTCTCCTCCATCTGTCCTCAGCGACCCCGATTCGGCACCAAAAAAAGGCTCCAAAAGGCAACAATTTCTCAGCTCCTCTCTCCTGACCTTTCCAGAAGAAGCCCGTGTACTAATTAGCCGAGTAATAACGTGGCGAGGATGCGATTCCTCATTAGCTTTTGCGAGATTCCCAGCTACATGACTGATATGCATCTACAAGAAAATTAACTGGGGTGCCAGGGCTCCGTAATCAAGATTAATGAGGGAAAAGAGCAGCACGTGGCTCCCCCTGCCCTTCACGGGGGGTTGAGCGCCCCCCAAAAAATGGGGCCAAAGCCCAAATTGGGGGGATGTTCCTCAACAGAAAGTCCCCACCGAGCCTGGAATAACCCAAATTTTCCCTCAATCTCAATGTAATATATTCAGGATCTCAGCTGGTCCCAAACACCCTGCACTTGCACCATCCCCACTGCTGGAAAATGCTTGTATAGAGCTGGAATAAGAAGTTAATAAGGAAATATTATAAATAATAATAAATGGGGTTAATGGTAATACAGACAGTGCTTAATCTGCTCCTCAACATGCAAAATTCCTTTGCTTGTGAGCTAAAATGACATTAGTTCACCCCAAAGCATCAGCATCCCAATAGGATGGAGAGGAGATATCGCCCGTGTTGCAAAGAGTGTTCTCATGGTATGAAGGGTTAATTAGCGTTGATGGAGATATATCCTTGGCTAATTGCCCCATGGAATAATGAACCCCGCCACGCTGCTCCCAAACCCCACGTCATCCCTCGGCGCCTGGAAACTGGGGGAAAATTCAATCAAATCACAGGTGCTTGACTTCAAATAATCCCTTTTTCTCCTCCCAAGCAGTTTTCCTTCAATAATAGAAACAAAAAGCAAATAAACCACAAACACATCACCATGGGATGACCCAACACCCTGCATTGAACCCAAACCCTTTTCCTCCACCCAAGCTCCGGCTTTTCCCACCCGCAACATCTGGTTTTTAGCAATTAAAAAACCACCATAAAATGAAACAACTGCGTTCCTTCCACAAGTATTTCTTAGCGAAGCAGCTGGAGCCAAACCCACCGTTTCCCTGGTTGGAAAAGCATCTCATTGCATTTATTTTTAGCGTATTATTAAGCGCTGAATTCCCTCGACCGAGCCCGCTCCGGCCAGGTAACGCGAAGTATCAAAGCCCTGTGATGCGGGAGGGAATTAAAGCGATTTGTTCGATGCTTTTCTCCTCCCTTGACAAGCCCAGCGGTGGCAAAACCACGAGGAGCAAAGAGAGCGTCGTCACGTTAACGAGGAGCTTTTCACAGCGCGCGCGCGTCGTAATTAATAAACTATAATTAATACGTTCCGGCGTCGACGCAGAAAAGCAAGAGCAAACCCCAGAGCCCCCGAACCCACCGCCTAAATGTGCTTTTATCCCCAAATCTCCCCAAATTAAGGTATTAGTCAACCTTGCTTTACACGCACTGCACATTGATTGATTCCCAGGGCTGGTGTTTGGGGTTGGAATGATTCCATTATTATTTATAATGATAATTATAAATCCACGCTGGTGGCTAATGCGTTTCAAAAGGTATTATTTCATTTATCTACGCAACAAAATGGGACTTATAGCTAAATATATGGTCACACAAGAGAGAGAAACAGCCCTTCTATACGGGCAGAATTCAGAATATAAGTCTCCATATGTTCAGCCCTGTCCTTCCCTAGAGTCAGTGAGTCAATATTAAAGCTGGATTTACCATTTTCCACCAAAATGAGTGAATAAAATCATCATTTTTAAAAACCGCTGCAGTATTTCGTGCCTGTAAGTCACCCAAGGAGGGGGTTTGGGTTTGAATATCATGTTTTTGGAAGAACAGGGAGTATTTTGAAAGGATTAGCGTGGCCTGTCTCTCCCTCCCCTCAGTTGGAGGGTTTGCAGTGTTTCAGCTGCAAAGAACATTTTGTTACAGAAATCTGCCTTAAAAAACCCTAAATTGAAACATTTCATCTGCTGCGATTTTTCCCCCAAACCCACAATTTACCCAAAACCTTAGTATTTTATTCCATCCTAGAATAGCCCTAACTTGCCCCGCTAATTATTTGGGGTCTGTGCTTTGCCCAATGTACCCGATGCTCCTGCATCTCCAAGCCAGAAGGGGCCAAAAAATCCCCTTTAGCACCAACCACCATGGGAGAGATTCGGCTTTTTTAATGGGATGCTCATCCCAAAACCACCTCGAGCAGCCCACAGCCCTCAGTTCCCTCCAAGAAACATCTCCCAGCGCTAAATGAATCCTCCTAGGGACTATATAAATATAAAAGTGCATATGCACAGATATAGATATATATATATATATATATACATACACATAAGACGTTTGAGAGGATGTCTTCACAGCTGTATAAATAGGCTGATGACAGCTATGGGATGGATATAAATAAGATTAAAAGTTGCAGATGCCCTTTCCACAGCATTTTTCCCACCTCCATCCTCCAAACTCCTTATTTTTGCACTAAAATGATGCTTTTTTTGCACACATATGGGTCAAATGGCCTCAAAACCTGCTCAGGACCAGCCTCATGGCCTCTTTTTTTAAATGGGGTTGCTGGGGGTTACATCCATCCTCATCTTCACCAAACTAATTGCCACCGAGCAATGCCAGATACAGATAAAATTCTCCTTTTTCCCCAATAAACCCAGTTCAAAAAGCCCCACTAATGATCAATCAGGGCCTCTCAGCCTTGGAAAGGAGTTAAATAAATATTCAGCAATAATTTTAGGATCTTTTTTCCCGTCCATCCCGTTGGCTCCATCCTTGTTCTGTCCCCACAAATTTGGGGTGAACCCTCTCAACCTCCAAAGCTCCAAGTTCTAGAAAAAGATGCTCTTTTTGAGCATCCCTCTGTTGAATGAATAATGGGATTTGCAATAGAGCATCAACTTGGCAAGCAAATAATGGGGGATTTGCAATGGAACGTCACCTTGGTGAGCATATAAGGAGGGATTTGCAGTGGAACATCACCTCGGTGACCAAAAAAATGGGGGGTTTGCAATGGAGCATCACCTTGGTGAGCAAATAAGGGGGGATTTGCATCAGAGCATCCCTCGGCTGAACAAATAACGGGGGGTTGCAATGGAGCATCCATCCATTGAACAAATAATGGTGCAATTTGCAATGGAGCGTCACCTTAGTGAACAAATAAGGGGGTTCGCAATGGAACGTCACCTTGGTGAGCAAAAACTGGGGAGTTTGCAATGGAACATCACCTTGGTGAACAAATAACTGTGAGTTTATATCAGAGCATCCCTCTGCTGAACAAATAATGGGGGGTTTGTGAAGGAACGTCACCTTAGTGAACAAATAATGGGGGGGGTTGCAACGGAACATTCTCTGTTGGACAAATAACGGCGAGTTTGCAATGGAACATCACCTCAATGAACAAATAACGGGGGGTTTGCAATGGAGCATCATCTTAGTGAACAAATAACGGGGGGTTTGTGATGGAGCATCATCTTAGTGAACAAATAACAGGGGGTTTGTGATGGAGCATCACCTTAGTGAACAAATAACGGGGGGTTTGCGATGGAGCATCATCTTAGCGAACAAATAACGGGGGGTTTGTGATGGAACATCACCTTAGTGAACAAATAATGGGGGGTTTGCAGTGGTACATCACCTCAGTGAACAAATAAAGGGGGTTTGCAATGGAGCATCACCTTGGTGAACAAATAACTGAGTTTATATCAGAGCATCCCTCTGCTGAACAAATAATGGGGGATTGCAACAGAACATCACCTCAATGAACAAATAACCGGGGGTTTGCAATGGAACATCACCTTAACAAACAAGTAACGGGGGTTGCAATGGAGCATCATCTCAGTGAACAAATAACGGGGGATTGCAATGCTACATCACCTCAGTGAACAAATAACGGGGGGTTTGCAATGGAGCATCACCTTGCTGAACAAATAACTCAGAGTTTGCAAAGGAGCATCTTTACCTGAACAAATAACGAGGGGGTTGCAACAGAGCATCCCCTTGGAGAACAAATAACGGGGAGTTCACCAGTAAAACATGACACAAGGAGCGAGGAGAGGGAGGAAACACCCACCCTGAGCTGAGCTTGTCACCGTCTTTAGCAACTGGAACAAATCTGAAGCGTCGACCGAAACTGTGTTAAGCATTCAGGGAGACAAATGCCAGGCCCGGGAATAAAGATCGGCTGCTCCCGTTTATTTCCATCAGGCAATAATAACCCGCGCCTTTGCTTTATGAAGTCGAATTTGTTACGGCGGATGAGCTGTAAAAAATGGTGGAGTTGTGGGGGGAGAGGAGAAAATAGAGGCTATAAATAAATTTGTAATTTTAATATGCATTACCATGTAATTGAGAGGGTAAAGGATGGAGATGGTGCTGGGTTGGAGCTACCTACAGCCTCCCATGGGTTTTTTTGGCCGAGCTACGAGTCTCTGGGGACAGATCCTATTTGAGTCAGATGGTGGCTTTGGCAGGGCACGCAGAAGCCCAAAAAAGAGTGGAAAAAGGGGTAAATAACATTTCCCGGTCACGACAAGGCACGGTGAGCGATGAGCAAGAAAGCAGAGCCAAACAGCTGAGCCTCAAAGCTCCTGCACTCACGAGGAAGTGGATTTGGGATTGGAACATAGGAATAATTGCTAATTTATCCCTGATACGCAGGGAGGGCTCCAGGAGAGCAGTCTGCCCTTGGATGGGTGCAAGGGGATGGATTTCCGCTTGGGGAGAAGCGCTGGTGTGGGGATGCTTGGGATAAAATGGGACCAGTGCATGGATGCAGCATCCTTTGGGATGGATACAGCATCCTTCGGGATGGACACAGCATCCCTCGGGATGGATATCAGTGTCCTTTGGGATGGATACAGCATCCTTCAGGATGGCTATCAGTGTCCTTTGGGATGGATACAGCATCCCTCGGGATAGATATCAGTGTCCTTTGGGATGGATACAGCATCCCTTGGGATGGAGGCATCATGGAGAGGAGGGATGATGGGTCCCAATAGCTTGCAAAGCTCCAGCCTTGTTCTGCAGAGCTGGCACTTAGCAGCTGTTAAAAAAAAATAAACTATATATATCTATATCTATAAATCTCCTCCTCTTAATGGTCAGGGCCACTTTCACAGTGGAAATTTTCAGCGCAAAGCCAGAAAAACCCAGCTGCTGCTCTACACGACAGGGAAAAACCCTCTTGCCAACCCCAAATCCAACCCATGCAATGTGTTTCCAACCTCGAGTGGCAGAGAAAGACAGACAGACACACGGACGGAGGGACAGTCACCTTTAAAAGCAGAGGGCAGCCCCCCACCAGCTGCGGGCTGTCGCAGGTGGCCATAAACCACGGGGATTTTAATCTATTTTGCTAAAATACATTTTGGCATCATCTCCGCTGTTGCGGGTTTGTTTGCACAGCTGCATTTTGGGGCCGCTCGCTTTGCAAACGGAGCGAGCGGTGACTTGGGGAGCACACAGACCTCCCTCCCATCACGCTGCTCACCTTCCCTTTACTGATTTTTTCCAGTGTTTTATAAAGCAAATTTCCCTTCAGGTAGCAAAGGTGCCGGGCTCAGCAGAACCCGGCCCCGTTGCCATCTCAGCGCTGAGATCTCTGATATTTATTTACCGATCGCTCGCTCGCAAAAGCCTGTCAGGTCTTTTCTGTGTCTTGGTGCTTTGCTCCTCCGTGCCTGAGCTTCGCTTGTATTTCAAGGGGCTGATCCAGCACAGGCTGGGGGTTTATAGGATGTTAATAGCATAATATATATATATATTTTTGCATGGAAGAGTTGCTTAATAAAACATCTGCATCTTGGGGTGGGTTCATACCCAGGGTAGCGTGTCCCCCCACAAAAAGCAGGGATGCTGATGGCAGCGGGAGCTTTGCCAGCCCTGATTTTATCCCCTTTTGACCTCGGCTCTTCCGTGGATGCCCGAAAACCTTGGGAAAAGCTGAGGCTGAGAAGGCAGAGCTCAGCGGGACCCAGGCAAACGCGATCAGACAGGTCCCCTCCAGCCCCTGGCACGGCAGGAGCAGGGGGGGTTTGCTGGCTCCTACCTCCCCGTACCAAGGTAAATCCATCCCTGCTGTATCCGCGGAGGGATTTCCAAGGCATGGGGGCCATCCTGGGCTTGCACCGGGGGTCGAGCGGCTTTTCCGCCGCTTCTCATCGCCCAGATCCCCGGGAGCAAACAAGCAGCCGGCGCCTGTTTAAACAGAGATGCCGTCAAGCTGTTTGCGCTCCCACAAGAAGAAGCGTCACCCGCGCCTCTCGCGGCCGTCACCTAAATTCTCCTTGCGTCCCGTATTCCGAGCTTCGCCCCCCTTCGCCACGCACCTCCGAGCGTCCGTAGCCTGAAGGGATTGTCCTGGTCACCCAACCCGACCTTTGCCAGCGGGAAAAATTGCGTTAGTTTCCAGCAAATCCACCACAATTCCTTTGTATCTCTGCTCCAAGTCACCCTCTGTATCCATATCAAGACCACTTACACCAGCTGCATCATCCAGACCTTCCTCCTCCTCACTCCCAGAATCTCTACGCCCGCTTTGTTTTCACGTATTACCTCCCCAAGCCCATAAATCTGCGGGTTTGAAGCATCAATAAATGTTTTTACACATTGTCAGAGGAGCTCTTACGATGCCTGTATCACCTTGGGCACATACGATGTTTCGCGGAGCATCCATCCATCTCCAGAGTGTGTGTTTTCTGCTCTAGATACTGACTTTAAGCACCATCCATCACCCAGCGAGAAAGACAGATAACAAGCAACATGTGCTGACGCAAACAGGTGAAATTTGGGCACTGGGGAAGTTTCCAGCCAAATATCCTGTTTATTTCCACATGGTCGAGTCTCCTTCCCAAAGGTGTAAATGGGATTTGCTTGTTTGCGTGCTTTTTTTCCCCAGTAGCAATGTATTTGCTTTAAAATAAAGGTGAATTATGCAAGATCTCTCAGGGTTAGCAAACATGACTACGAGCAAAATGAACTTCGTTTTGACCCAAATTAAAGAGATATAGGTCAATTCCTCGACATCCAAGCCCCGCAATGGGGTTTGCAGCATCGCTTTAGTGCATGGCCTTCCCAGTGGATGGCTCAAAGTGGATGCTTTTCAGGTCAAAAGCCTCAAGCTGGTCCCGAATTTCAGGTGTTGGCTACAAGGAGCAGTTGCACAAGATGGTTTTTCTTAGGGAAAATAGGTTAAAACGAGCTTTTCAACAACCCCACGCTGGACTGGCTAAATACCTCACGGGACGGCTCATTGCTTCCTAAAACTAAAGCAAAAATAAAAAGAAAATAGGGGTTTTTTTTGGGAAGCCCAGGGGGAACAAGCATTTCATTGCTGCTGCACCAGATTATACAAATTGCTGGTAAATTTGGGGGAAAAACCATAAAAATCCTCCCACCTTGGGGTCTGTCCGTCACCTTTGCAAGATCCTGACTCCTCAAGCTTCTTTTACCTTGAATATATGATAACGTGCTTTGCTGTGGAGGGTTTTCCCCCCTCCCGTCGCTGCTTCGCCTCCCAGCATCGCGAGGCGAGATGCGGCAATGCGGCTTGTGTATCCTACCAAAAGATATTTAATAAACATGCAAATCACCTCCCCGCATCTCCTCGGGCAGGTGAGGTGCGCGAATGGGCTGTACTTAAGTATTAAATCCATCCACTGCCAAGTACCTGGAGGAGAGCGGAATAAACCCGAGCTGAAGTTTGCATGGAAACAGGGTTAAAAAACCCCCTAAAAATGCGTTTAACGGCGGCGAGGAAGCTTCTCTCATCCAAAAACAAATCTGATACACCATACCAATCACCCACCGGTCAGAATTTAAGTCAGTTGCAAAGAGAAAAAGAGCTAAACCCACAGCATATAGGCTCATTATGGACCAGACGCATGAAATTTTCCTTTTATCAAGTCAAGTATTCCCCGGTGGGTTTTCGCAGCGTTTCTCAGCCCCTGATTCCTCTTCCTGAACGAGCAGCACTTGATTGCTCATTTTAACCATATTCTGTATTTCCCAGGCCCATCATACCCTTCCTACCAGGTTTTCCTCTTAGATAAATAAGGCAAATCTTTGTCATCTCTCTTCAAAGATGATTTTGTCCAAGCCAGGTGTACTTTATAGATGCTTCCCCTAAGGAATAAATCACTATATTCCCCCCAGGCTGGGCGAAATAAATACAAATCTCAGCAAACCTTGAGATGGGAACAAGCATGTATGTGTCTTACCACTACATGCTCTTGAGCACGCTGTACTTTTCCCCTGTTTTTTCTCCAAAAAACTCCCAAATCCAAGGAAAATTGTCAACCTGATGATGTCCATAGGGAGGGCAGGGAAAGGAGCACAGCCTGGATTTGAAGCCGGCACGTTAATTTACAGGATTATCCCACAAAACATTGAAACCTTGGTATTTTTGCTCTCTAAATCACTAGATCTGAGTAAGGTCTGCAAGAAGATGGTCCCACCGACATCAGACTTGCCCCCATGGGAACAAAACCTAAAACATAATCAAAATAAGTCCTTTAGAAGATCATAGAGGCAGCGACGCTTTGCACGGGGATGGAAACACATTCAACCATTGGAACCAGCAGCGATTTGGGAGACGCCGCATTTTGCATCGCGCAAGGTGAGGAGCCTAAAAATGCCTTTGAAAAAGAGCCAGAGCTTCCCAAAAAGAAACAACGGGGCTGTCGAGACAGGGGGGGGTTTGCCTATTGGACGCACAACTTGGCATCCGCTCAATCCGTGGTGTTAGCAACGAAATATTGCAAGTCAAAATGTATAGAGCTGAGCTTAAACCGCACAGAAGAGCAGCTGAATCCCACGCATCTCGCCCACCAACCAGAGCAACAAGCAGTGTGTTTAATTTTTTGCAGAGCAAAAGAGGGGAAAAAAGTTATTTTTCTTAAAAATAGTTTAAAAAATAATAAGAATAACAATTTTGGCACCGCTCAGAGCTCTCGCTCCTCCGCTGGCCCCGGTGATATGAGAGCCGGAGCTGCACGTTCCCCGGCGCTTTGGAGTGAACGCAGCCAACATAAATCAAAGCCGAGCGCCGCAACCTGCAATGGATCAACGAGGAGGCCAAAGGGAACGAGCGCGACCCCGCTCGTGCGGGGAAAACGCCAAGCGGGGACAGGAGCCAGTTGCTCATTGCGAGCCAAGAGAAAATCTGCTTTTTAAGGGGTTTTTCTGAGCCATCCAGAGGAGACCTTGCCCTCCTCGAGCGGTTTTACAGCAAGAAAAACGCTCAATTCTGGGCACGTCCAGCCCAGCACGTGACTATTTCCTTCGGAGACCCGACCTTGGGTTGCAACGGGCGGTTTTACGAGGACTAAAAGCACCTTGAGGAATTGACAGACAAGCGGCTTTTAGTAAGTCGGCGTCTCGCTTTCCTTTGGCTTTTCTCCGTTTATGAGCTCTTTGGAGATTCGGCTCGACATCTGCTCGCAAAGGGGCACTTTTCGGGGAGCGTTGCAACACGATGACGAGCAAAGAGTCGGCGGCAACGCCTGACCCAGATTTTTTGCTGCTCCTTTACACCAGCGATGAGATCCGTTCAAAATAAACCTTCTCCAAGAGGATTCCTAACTAAAATAGTAGCAGGAGGAAATTGTTACTACGGCTGGAAGAGGCGAGGATGAAAGAGCAAAAAGCAAGAGAGAAGCAGTTGAATTATAATGATATTTACTTTATTTATAAGGAAAGAGGGGGAAAAAAAAGGAAAAACAAACAAAAAACCCCACAAACCTTGGGCATTTGCATCCAAGTGCTCAGCTGTAACTCTGCCAGGTTGGAAAAAGGCCACCAAAGTTGCTGCCCCTTTTGCATTTGGGCTCCGTGCACGAGTTCCTGTGCGATTCCCGAGGCCGCCGGGCTTATCGCTCCTGATAAGCCTCTTTTTATAGGTCTGGCAGCGAGATGCGAGAAAGCAGTAATTAAATTTCTCGCACGCAAGAAGGTTCACCGCTTCGCGCCCGCATCGGGAGGAGTCGGTATAAAACATCAGGGTGGGCCGACGACGGAGGGATTGCAATTGTGTTTAGGGCAAGGCAATAATACGAGAAAAATGTAATGCTTTTCAGCTCCAAAAGCAAGTGCAAACCAGGGAGCATCTTCTACCCCACGATATTAATCCAACTGCCGCCTTTTTACCCACTAAAACATGCACAGACACCCTGAGAAGTCCATGAGTGGTACAAACTCAACCAAGCAGAGACTTATAAGTAGTAAAGGCAACACATGCCTAGAAATCATCTTGGAGACGTGGGTAGACCCAAAACAACCTTGAAAATGAGTCTGTTTAAGGTTTCCAAGTGCTCCGGAGAGGCTCAGGTCCATGGGCAAGCAATGGGACATGGAGACCTAGATGGGAGTCAACCCACCAACGCCGCAATGTGAATGAGTCTCCACCAAAAAACGATGCTGCCAAATTTCATTCATGACCTTCACGGAGCTGCTGATGTGGTTGGTCCAAGTCCAGCTGCTCCACGTCCATGGGGAAACCTCTTTTCCCAAGGCACGAAGATGAAAAAGAAGAGGAGGCCAACATGAGAGGAGCACATCTCCTCCCAGGATGAAACCCAACCCCGACAAACACCCGTTAGCCCCACAAAGATGAAAAACAAAGGAGGAAAACGGGCAATAAGCTGCTTTCAGGTGGAAGACACAATGTGATGCCCTATTTAGGCAGGTGCTTCATCAGCCAGAGGAAAGGACTTGACTCATGTCTATTTTATGAGGTCTTTTGCGCCATTCTGCTGAGTGCTTGGCTGTCTCAAGGCTCCAGCCTTCCAGTTGTTAGAAGCAGTTATCTCTATGCAATTTAATTAAAGTCTAGTGTTTAATGACACAATGTGCTGCTAATTATTTTTCACTGGTTGTCAGGAGGAGCTTTTTTTTTGGTGGTGGTTGGAAAGCAAAATTTAATTACGGCAAAGAAAGCACGGAGGTACTATCTTGAGGGCTTTTGGAAACAAAGAGCTTCGAGTGGGCGAGTGGTGGATCCAGCTCTGCTCATCGAGGGAAAAGAAGATGAAATATTGTCCGGAGCAAATAACCACCGGATAGGGCCAAGAAATGGGGACATGGGGGATGATCCAGGTTTGGTCTGCTCTGATTTGGTCAATATGGTCATGGAAAGACATGAATAAGCCAGCACATGGATGCATGGAATGGTTTGGGTTGGAAGAGACCTTCAAAGCTCATCCAGTCCAACCTCTGCCATGAGCAGAGACATTTTCACCCAGCTCAGGTTGCTCAGAGTAAATTTCCGTGTCATCTCCAAGATGTAGTCCATGGAGGCGCCATCCCAAGGCAGCAAGCAAGCGTTTTGGGGTAGAGATTTGGATGTAGAGCCTACGGGATGCAAAAAGTGTGGGTGACGCCAACTCACAGCACAAAAACGGGAGACAGACCGAGTTCGCTCATCCTTGGATCAACGCAATAAAATACTGGGTTTTCACCTTAAAATAGCTTCCCACACATCAAGTCCCTCTTTCAAGCTGTGACTTTTTTTGGGGGGGGGAGAATCTGTTCGCATCTCAACCCGTTTCTTCTGTCAAATGGCATTATTCCCTGGCTGAGCCTGCGTCATTCATCGGCTGCCGAACACATTCAGCGGCAATTTTAGCGTTGCGCGGTTTCGCCCCGTCAGCAGGAGGAGGATTTGGGAATCCTGTTTTCCCCTCCCCGTCTCCAGGCCTTTGTCTGCTGGGAGATTTCCCCTCTCTTAAGCCTCAGTTTCCCTGTAAAGTCGAGATAATGACGCACATTTCTTTTTGCAAATTGCTTTGATCTCTCCTGTTGAAGGGTGTTCTGCGAGACTTAATTACATGTGTCACCACCAGCCTTTGCCGCGCACATTAAAGTATCTTAAGCCGCCTAGAAATGCATAGGAGATCTATGCAGAGAGAATTAAATGTGCAAAACGCTCATCTGAGAGCAGAGTTTTGCAGTTTTGAAGAGGGCTGGCGAAGTTCTGCAGTTGATAAGTAGCTTTGAGAAACTCCCCATCATTTTCGCACACGTTATTATTTCTTTTTCCCTTCAATATGAAAATACATCCGCTCAGTAATGCACTTAGAGTCGGCAGTGGGTCTAGAAGCAAGAGTTGCTTTTAGCAAGACACAAGCAGACACCATTTTGCTGCGAATCAACCCAACTTTTTCAAGCTAAACCCCCACTGGAAATGGTTATTTGCTTGAGATCTTTGCAACGCCTACACGCTCGGATGGCGCAAGCGGCAAATGGTGACACCCAATAATTACAGTTGGTCAAAACATGGAATTTCAGTCTCAGGAGAAATTCTGACATCCTGAAATTTGCAGGTTTGTTCCAGCTGATGGAGACGATATCACTGCAAAACTGCCCATAGACACGGGGGGGTTGGTTTCTGGTTTGGAGCATTATCTCCAGAAAAGCCTGGGTGATGTTACAAAACACTTTAGGTGGAGCTTTAAGTTTGTTAGCGCGTGATGCGATAGTGGCTGAGACATTAGAAATGTCGCAAGAGCATAAAATATTCATTAAATACCCCAAAAATGAATGGGTGAGGGGAAAAACCTGCAAGAAGCCAAGCTGGATGATGCATTTTCCCCAGCAGCGCGGCCTTGACGAGATGAATATTGCAAAGACATCCAAGATCATTTGCATCCTTCTGCCCACGACTTTCTTCCTCATCAGCCATCTGCTCCCCTTGACGGGCTCGTGCTCTTTGGGGAGAGATTTAGTTTCCAAGGCTGGAAACAGCAAGAGGAGCTGGAATGAGAACAGCAAAAAGAAATCAAAGTCCGGGAGGAATGTTGGAGGTCAAGGATGGAGCCAACTCAACGTGCTCCAAACATCCTTTTTCCTAAGGGTTCGCCACACGCACAATAGCGACGACAAAGAGAAAAGGAGGAAAAAGGCCCACAATGCAAAACAAACCCCAAAAAATAAGGAAGGGAAGAGAAAAGCAAAGCGCTTCCCAGGGAAAAGCGCCCCATCCCCAGTTCCCACCAGTATGGAAATGGGCAGGATGGCGAACGGTGGCGGCGAAAGCCACTGGTGCAATTATTTTGGAGAGAGGAGCGTGGCTTGAGAAACTCATTGCCGTCCTTTGTGGATCTTTAATGAACCTTTAAACACGCCAAAGAGAAAAAAAAAATCATAAAACAAAGAGGAAGGGAAATGAAAAGCTCTCATTAAGGCTTTTGGCAGATCTGATTAGTGGGTTTAGAGCCCTAAACAACCGTTTAATTGGTAAATCCTCCAGCAGCCAAGGGAAAGAAAGGGCCGGGTACAAAAGCGAACTGTTTTCCTTGTTGTTGGAGAATGGCTCCCTTCCTCCCCGGGGAGAGGGCAGGGCCGGGCGGCCGCATTGCCAAGAAGATAATCCAAATATCCAGCAGAAAGTCCCCTCTTCTCCCTTGAATCCTGCTCTTTTTCTAAGTGTTGCATCCAACTTTGCATTTCTCCACCTCGCCCAGCTGAGATGCCTCATATGGCAATGTTAGAAAGGGTTGTGAGTTGAGATGCGAGCGGGGACCTCACCTAAAACCACATCTTTAGCGCTTGGGGGTAATTGGGGTTGATGCTGAAGGCTGTAGCTGCATCCCCGGCCACATCTGCAAATGGTCAAGCGTGGCTTATTTCAGGTCTTGTTTCCAGCTCTGTGCATCTTCACAATGAAGTAAAAATAAAATAAAAATAACCAGAAATAAAGAACCAACCTGTAGTTGTGCGGGCTGGAAGCGCAGCCAAGGCAAAGCCGCCCTTTGCACATCTCCCTTTGGAGATCGCCGAAGCTTGAGCTTTGGTAACTTAGAGAAGGCAAAACTTTTCTGAGGTGGTTGAGCAAACCCCTTGTGCCATGACTCATTTGTCAGCCCAATTTAGCTGCCGCCCCTACGGCACACTTTGAGCTCGCCCCAGTTCCCTCTGACTCAGGATTGCTCCACATTTCCATGTTCTCGTTGCAGCAAAAGCCATTTGAGGTGGGTACCAGCAGCAACGTGACAACTGCAGTTGTGGTATTGATCCCTGGAAAAGTGGCTTTGACCTTTTCACAGAATCCCAGAGTGTCAGGGGTTGAAGGGCCCTGGAAAGCTCATCCAGTGCAATCCCCCCATGGAGCAGGAACACCCAGATGAGGTTACACAGGAAGGTGTCCAGGCGGGTTGGAATGTCTGCACAGAAGGAGACTCCACAACCCCCCTGGGCAGCCTGGGCCAGGCTCTGCCACCCTCACCATGGAGAAGTTTCTTCTCCTATTTAAGCGGAACCTCCTGTGTTCCAGTTTGCACCGATTGCCCCTTGTCCTGTCACCGGTTGTCACCAGAAGAGCCTGGCTCCATCCTCCTGACACTCCCCCTTTCCATATTGATCCCCAGGAATGAGTCCCCCCTCAGTCTCCTCTTGTCCAGCTCCAGAGCCCCAGCTCCCTCAGCCTTTCCTCACACGGGAGATGCTCCACTCCCTGCAGCATCTTGGTGGCTGCGCTGGACTCTCTCCAGCAGTTCCCTGTCCTGCTGGAACTGAGGGGCCACAACTGGACACAAGATTCCAGGTGTGGTCTCCCCAGTGCAGAGCAGAGGGGCAGGAGAACAAGGGAGTGACCCCCAAGCTGCCTCAAAATGGCGGCACCAGAATCACCTCAGGACTCCAAATGGCGCCAGAATCACCTCAGGGCTCAACGTCACACCAGGGGAACGAATTTTGGTTCTTTTGGCCTCAATGCAACACTCTACACTTGCCCTTGTTATATTGCATTAACTTTCTCCCCACCCAACTCTCCATCCTGTCCAGGTCTCTGATGGCAGCACAGCTTCCAGTGTCACCACTCCTCCCAGCTTGGTGTCACCAGCAAACTGGCTGATCCCTCACCCAAGTTGTTGATGAATATATCAAATAGTCCTGATTTACCATCCTCTTCACTATTTCAGCTTCATTTCACCCTCTCCATCCCTCACAGCCCGATCCCCATCATTGCAATTAAAAGCATCTTTAGTTTGGATGCTGCTGGCCCCAGCACCCCTAAACCGCGGGTACCCGCCGGTGTGCTGCCGATGGGAACAGCAGCAAAGCACCACGAGCGAGCATCACTCGGTGTTTCTGCTTGCCCTGGAAATATTTTCCATGCAAACTCCGAGAAATTTGGGAACCCCAGCTCCTCCTGCGACTTCAATAACTTGCCGCCTTCCTTTGCTCGAGTCCATAATGTTGTGCTGGGGATTAATTTGGCCCCGTGCCTTCTCTTCCATCCTTGGCCTTGAATGTCCTTTGAGCTCCTCTTCGAAAGAGATTGATTAATATGAAATTACTCCGAGTCCTTTTAGCCAGCGCCAGTTTTGACACTGAGAAGGGAAAGGGCAGGATGACAGCGCCCAAATCAAACATTTGCCAAATTAATTCCTCTGCTGCACATCCTTTCGAATTTTGAGTTGTTTTTTTGTTAAATCCATCAGGCAGTAATTCTCTAATTAGCTCGGCGTTGCTTGGGTGAGGACACCGATCTGATTTACGAGGAGGGAAAATATTTTAGGTATATATTATATATATATATTTTAGGTGCAGCGCAACGCGCAAGGAAAAGAAAACCCCTGACCAAGTATGGGAGATGTCCAAAAGGTAAAAAATGCCTCTTAAACTGCATAAAAGTGTGGAATTAGAGGGGAATTGAAGGAATTGAAAGCAATGGGTGCGGGCAGGATGGTGCCCGCTGGCTCCTGGCCACAGCCTTGGGAAAAATCACATTAGGCCGGCTGATGCTCCGCAGAACTGCTGCTAATGCATTAATGCTCCATTTAGGATCAGGACCCATCGATCCCTCAGCTCGGAATAACTAATTCCAGCCCCCGGTGGGCTGATATGATTTTTTACATGCTTGGAAACCTTCATGTTACCGGCAGCGCTGTGATTGAGGTGTCAGGGCCCAGCGCCACCCTGTAATCCCGATAGAGCATCATTGATGCCGAAACCAAATCAAAGCATTGAAATCCAAAGTGCCGCTCCCGATGATGCTCAATCACCCAACGCCTCCCCTGGCAATGCTCAGGTCAATTAAAGGAGGGAGAAGGTTGTATCTTTGGTGGTCTCAAATTTACAAGGTCTGTCGCCGCCGCAGCACAAATTAGTTGTTGCGCTCTTGCAAAATCCACAAAAAAACCCCCCAAATTTCATGCAAAACTACTTTTTGCTGGTGGGTGAAGCTGTTCCCACCTTACCGAGTGCTTCGGCACACAAGGCATGATACAACCCCGCGATATTCAGATTTTGCAGCCCCCACAGGCTGCCTATAAATAAGGCAAAGGGGAGAAAACAAACCCACGATAAGCTCGTGATGGATTCACCCACCCCGGGCGCCCACGTGCAGCTGAAACTCCTGCGGGAAAAGAAATCTGGGGGGGTCCGCACTCTCCATCCCTCCCAAATTCTGCTTCCGGAGCCAAAAAGCTGCTTTCTGACCCTAAAAAACCCTCTTTCTGACCCAAAAGTGCCAACTCCTGACCCCCCAAAAGCCACTTTCTGAACTCAAAGCGCCACTTTCCGACGCCAAAGTACCACTTTCTGACCCAAAACCTCACCCTCTGAACCCCAAATGCCTCTTTCTGACCCTAAAAAGCCACTTCCTGACCCAAAAGTGCCAATTCCTGACCCCCAAAAGCCAATTCTTGACCCCCAAACCCCACTTTCTGACCCCCAAAATGCCAATTCCTGAAGCCAAAATGCCGATTCCTGACCTCAAAAAGCCACTTTCCAACCCCAAACCCCCATTTTCTGAAGCTCAAATGCCTCTTTCTGACCCCAAAATGCCAATTCCTGACCCCAAACCCCCTCTTTCTGAACTCCATATGCCTCTTTCTGACCCCAAAACGCCAATTCCTGACCCCAAAATGCTTCTTTCTGAACCCAAAACACCAATTCCTGACCCCAAAAAGCCACTTTCTGAACGCAAAATGCCAATTCCTGACCGCAAAAAGCCACTTTCTGAACCCCAAACCACCCCAGTGTTCACATGCAAGTCGATGGAGATGCCATGAGATAAACCAGGTCAATTTGGGGAGGAAAATGATGGATTTGGCCTCAGCGAGTGTGAGGGGAGACAGGAGGGAGATACCAGGGAAATCGGAGCCGAGATGAACTAATTCTGCAGGGACACACTCAAATATTTCCCTGCCTTGTTCCAGCCGGCAAAATTCCATTTATCTCGCTTCTCTTTGCATTTCTTTGGGATTCATTCATTTGAGGTTGAAACCCTTAAATGGCCTTTTTCTCTCCCCAGACCCTTCCTGTCATTTCCAAAGCTGCTTTAATTCCCCAACAAGATTCATTCCCCTCTCGTTACTGATGATCCCTGCTCGGGAATCGGTCACCGGAGAATCTGATCTCCTTCCATCATTTTGCGAGCGCAACGGGCAAAAAGAGGTGAAGAAATCCTTAATTCTTTTTAAATAAATCCCATTTTTCCACAAATTCCCGACATTCCCCCATCACCAAGACCTTAGAGGTGGTTGCAGTTGTCCACCATGCAGCGATTTTCCCCATTTTCCCCCCAATATTTGCTTTTGCATACTGTTTCTGGAGCTGGAAGAGCAGCAAAAAGATGCTACTGGGTGGAAATTCGGGGTAAAATAATCACATGTTAAAGGCGAAATGTTAAGGCAAGAAGGGGATCACAGAGCCACCCCGGCAAATCTTATTAAAAGAGATACAACCTTGTCCTTAAGGGGATATTAAGGAAAAAAATAGGGGAAAAAACACACAGAGAGAAATTAAATAAGTGAGGTAAATGGTGCGTTTAATCCAAATTTGGGGATAAATGTTTTGCCTTGTCATGAAATGTTGATTTTTGCTTCCTAAAGCTCAGCTCTGCCCCAGGAGCTGGGACCAGGGGAGCAGTTTCTCTACAGGATGTTGATGTTTCTGCCCTGAATCAGGGGGGAAATATATAAATATATCACAGGATCACACAGAATCCCAGAGTGTCAGGGGTTGGAAGGGACCTGGAAAGCTCATCCAGTGCAATCCCCCCATGGAGCAGGAACACCCAGATGAGGTTACACAGGAAGGTGTCCAGGCGGGTTGGAATGTCTGCACAGAAGGAGACTCCACAACCCCCCTGGACAGCCTGGGCCAGGCTCTGCCACCCTCACCGGGAACAAGTTTCTTCTCATATTTAAACAGAACCTCCTGTGTTCCAGTTTGCACCCATTGCCCCTTGTCCTGTCACTGGTTGTCACCCAGAAGAGCCTGGCTCCATCCTCCTGACACTCCCCCTTTCCATCTTGATCCCCATGAATGAGTCCCCCCTCAGTCTCCTCTTGTCCAGCTCCAGAGCCCCAGCTCCCTCAGCCTTTCCTCACACGGGAGATGCTCCACTCCCTGCAGCATCTTGGTGGCTGCGCTGGACTCTCTGCAGCAGTTCCCTGTCCTGCTGGAACTGAGGGGCCACAACTGGACACAAGATTCCAGGTGTGGTCTCCCCAGGGCAGAGCAGAGGGGCAGGAGAACCTCTCTGACCTACTGACCACCCCCTTCTAACCCACCCCAGGTCCCATTGGCTTCCTGGCCACAAGGGCCCAGTGCTGGCTCATGGTCACCCTGCTGTCCCCAGGACCCCCAGGTCCCTTTCCCCTATGCTGCTCTCCAACAGGTTGTTCCCCAACCTTGACCTCCAGCCTTCGAGCCCATGCAGGAGCCACTGCAAAAAAAATCAGGGGAAAAACTGAAGGAAATCTTATTTAAGCATTTTGGAAGTCATTTGGGGGTGCTTAAGTCTCTTATATTTGCCGCCGGTCCCTCTCCGCTGAGCAAAGCAAGACGGATGGCCCAAATAAAGCTTTTAATTGGCACCTTCTCCCCTGTCTTGGGCCAATTTCGAGGCTTAATCGTGATGAATAAGGAGGAGAACGGGTGGTGGGATGCAGGAGAAGGCAGCGCGATGGGAACATCCTCTTCCCATCCTAATTTTCCCTATTTCCTGCCTTTTCGCTGCCGTTTTTCAGCCCAAAAACCTGCATTTTGCTCCTGATCACCAAGCACGAGCTGAAGCCTCAAAGCACTGAAAATCTCATTTCTTATTTATTTGTAACAAATTCCCAGAGATTTGGCCAAGCAAGCGCAGGTAGGACACAACAGGCTCCATCCTCGGTCTTTATCTGGCCCCAAATCCCAATATTTCCAACCCTTATTGGGATATTTTAGTGCTTTAGGGTGTTTTTTTATGGGAAAACCACAATGTGCTACTATTTCCCAGGAGCTAAACTTCATGCAACTGATTTCCCACATGGATTTGGGGTGGCTTTCCTAAAAATAAGCCTTTCTGCGCACTATTTTGGAGCTAAAACGCAGGAAATCAGGGCTGAAACTGCAGGATCTGTGATTTTGGGGCTGAGCATCTTTCTCAGTCCCCAGGCTGCTCCCCAAACCCCCTTTTGTGAGCAAAACGTGTCCTTGGATGGTTTTGCTCCCCCATTTCTTTTTCTCCAGTGCGCCATTGGCTTTATTCATCGATATTTGCATCGATTTTGCCATAAAACGTTATGGATTCTGCTTGGGGAAAAATAATAATCATCATAAATAACATTGATCTGCTGCTTAATTCGGCGCCGAGCTGGAGACCTGTACCGGCTGCTTCCAGGACTTGCATTGAGGTTGCAAGAGCTCAGCCTTTTAAAATTCCATTTTTAAAGCCTTTTTAACATTATTTTATGCAATTTGCTGGTGAATTTGGGAGCTCCCGGCTCTCCGGGTTGGGCAAGAAACAACATTTTTGGGAGATGCAGGAAGACGCTCATTTTCCCTCCCTATCCCAGCACAAACCGCTATGGAGCAGGGCACAAAAAACTATGTATAATATCGCTAAATACTCACAATCATCCCAATCCATCAATAAATATCAATAAAACTCAAATCCACTGTAAATAATTTAGTGGTATTAGTCACAGAATCACAGAATGGACTGGGTTGGAAAAGCCCTCAGAGATCATCCAGTCCAACCCTTGGTCCAACTCTAGTCCATTGACCAGATCATGGCACTAAGTGCCATGGCCAATCTCAGTTTAAACACCTCCAGGGCCGGTGAGTCCAGCACCTCCCTGGGCAGCCATTCCAATCCTGACCACTCTCTCTGCACAGAATTGCTTTCTCATCTCCAGCCTCAATTTCCCCTGGCAGAGTTGAAGCCCATGGCCCCTTGTCCTATTGCTGATGCCTGGGAGAAGAGCCCAATCCCCCCCTGGCTAGAACTGCCCTTCAGGTAGTTCTAGAGAGTGCTGAGCTCAGCTCTAAGCCTCCTCTTCTCCAGACTAAACAAGCCCAGCTCCCTCAGCCTCTCCCCATAGGGCTTGTGTTCCAGTCCCTTCCCCAGTCTTGTTGCTCTTCTCTGGACCCGCTCCAGCACTTCAATCTCTTTCCTGAGCTGAGGGGCCCAGAACTGAACACAACACTCCAGGTGTGGCCTCCCCAATGCAGAGCACAGGGGAAGGGTCACTGCCCTTGTCCTGCTGACCACGCTGGTTTGGATACAGGACAGGACACCATTGGCCTTCTTGGCCACCTGGGCACACTGGTGGCTCCTGTTGAGCTTCCTGTCCGTTAGTCCCCCAGGTCCCTTTCTGCCCGACTGCTCTGCAGCCACTCTGTGCCAGCCTGGAGCGCTGCAGGGGGGGGTGTGGCCAAAGTGCAGGACCCGAGAAGAGGAACAAAATGCTCCTTTAATTTAAGTGTGATGCAATGCGCCAAAATGATGGTGCAAAGGCAAAATATGAACCATTAAAAAAGTGAGTTTATCTCACGAAAAATAATAATATTAGGGGTAGGCACAGAGAAAAAAAAAGCTCAGGAGCGGGTTATTTTTTCTCTAGGGAGGATTTTTCCACCTTTTCCTTGCAGAGTGACCTGTATGCTATAAAGTCCCTGGGGTACCTGTAATCTCCTGCGTGCAGCACAAAGAAATAGAGAATTTGGGGTTTTAACGATGAGCAACACCAATCCCAGGCAGATAACGGCCGAGTTCAGAAACTCCCGCACCCCCCGAACGCGAAAATTGGATTTCACTGGTGTCCTCAAAGAAAAAATATCAAAGAAAAGGAAAAAATATCCAGATTTGCCCATCTCTCTGGAGGAAAACTCCTCCGAAGGCCGCGGTTTAGGCTTGATCTGAAACGCCGGCTTATGGATTTCTAAATCAAATTGAAACCCCGACGCTTCAAAGTGAGGGAAATAAAGAAAGAAAGCGTTGAGGTTTGGGGGGGAAAAAAGAAAGAAAGAGATGAAACAAAGAATTTGTGCTCTCTGCAGACCTCACATCCCCAAACAGCATCCTGGCCAAAGCAACAGTGATTTTGTGAGGTATGGAGATATTTTTACAGATTTTTTTAAAAATATTCAGTCTCCTGTTAGATGTTCCAACCCTTTGACACCTTCATGCGAGTCTGGATTTGTCACCAACTTGCCTGGGGACCTAAATGCATCTTTAGGAACCAGCCCCTGGATTATACAAATTGTAATTCTGATCCATTAACGTGCTCGAAGCGCAACTCTTGATGCTTTTTATAAATGGGACCTTCTCACAGTAGCTGCATGAATGGTCCAATGATGGGAATTTTGGTATCAACATGTCTCCTGATGGTGCTCCCGGTGCCGTCCGCCCCCAATAAATACAATTTGGGGGTGAGATATGGTATTTTTACCCCTGGCAGGTGCTTATTTCCCAGCCTGTCAAGTATAAATTAGATCCCAGAATGTCAGGGATTGAAGGGCCCTGGAAAGCTCATCCAGTGCAATCCCCCCATGGAGCAGGAACACCCAGATGAGGTTACACAGGAAGGTGTCCAGGCGGGTTGGAATGTCTGCACAGAAGGAGACTCCACAACCCCCCTGGGCAGCCTGGGCCAGGCTCTGCCACCCTCACCGGGAACAAGTTTCTTCTCAAATTTAAGTGGAACCTCCTGTGTTGCAGTTTGCACCCATTGCCCCTTGTCCTATCACTGGTTGTCACCCAGAAGAGCCTGGCTCCATCCTCCTGACACTCCCCCTTTAGATATCTGTAAACATTAATGAGTCCCCCCTCAGTGTCCTCTTGTCCAGCTCCAGAGCCCCAGCTCCCTCAGCCTTTCCTCACACGGGAGATGCTCCACTCCCTGCAGCATCTTGGTGGCTGCGCTGGACTCTCTCCAGCAGTTCCCTGTCCTGCTGGAACTGAGGGGCCACAGCTGGACACAATATTCCAGGTGTGGTCTCCCCAGGGCAGAGCAGAGGGGCAGGAGAACAAGGGAGTGACCCCCAAGCTGCCTCAAAATGGCGGCACCAGAATCACCTCAGGGCTCAAAAAAGTGGCCCCAGGGGAACGAATTTTGGTTCTTTTGGCCTCGATGCAACACTCTACACTTGTCCACGTTATATTTCATTAAATTTCTCCCCACCCAGCTCTTCAGCCTGTCCAGGTCTCTGGATGGCAGCACAGCTTCCAGTATCAGCTGCTCCTCCCAGTTTGGCGTCATCAGCAAACTGGCTGATCCCTCATCCAAGTTGTTGATGAATATATTGAATAGTACTGGTCTCAGTACCAACCCTTGAGGGACTCCACTATCTTTGATTGATCTTTGGCTCAACTTTCTTCCATGAGCATCTTCTGGTAAGATGTCACGGCCTTGGAAACGGGCACCGTGTGGCTGGGACAGCAGCATTTCTCCTGCTGGAAAAGCTCCATTGGGCCCCAAGCCCACCCCGGTGCTGATGCTGGTGTCCTCCAAACACTTGGGGACAACCCCAAACTCAAGCTTTGCCCAAACTGGGCTCCTCCATGACCTGAGGTTTGGTGATGTGCCACCACCACACCACAAATGTCCATGATGGGAGGGCAACAGCTACATTTTCCATGCTCCAAAGACAATACTTCCATCAAATGCCCCCAGGAGACACCAAAAGGTCCATGTCTTGGCCAACTTGATCAACCCCACGCATGCAACAGAGATGTAGATCCGCTTTCTGCCATGTCCGTGCAGCACCGGGTTTCCTATGGGGCCAATTATCTCAGGGCGAGTGAGCAGGAGAGTCCTCCTGAAACGCTGATTGCAAAAATCAATACACATTTAATTTTAATTGAATTTCTGAGCTGGACAGGAAAGCCGGAGCCGCTTTGCCTCTCTTGCAGAGACGCTGCGGAGCAGATAGACAAACGGACATTCCGTCCCGGTCAGATGAGCCAACGACTCCAGTCAATCCAGTCTGTGTTGAGCCTAACAACCCATGGTCTTAGGGGAAAGATGCTTTCATCAAGAAAAATAGCTTGAAACCACGTAAATGTCACTTCTACACACCCAAACCATCATCTAAATCTCAGTTTTCTCCTCCTACCCATCCAAACCATCACCCAACTCTCCCTTTTCCTCTCCTACTCATCTGATCCGCATCCTCTTGCTGTTGCCACCAGCTTCAGGCACATCTGTCGGATCCAGATGCCAAATGCAAGGAGAGGGAGAGCTGGGACAACCCATGAGCTCTAATTTCTTTGTCTAAGACACATAGATGGGGATTACATGGACACAGGTGACTGAGGAGGCTCCAGCTCATTGTATATCCCATAAATAACCATCATTGCTGGCTCTTGCCTCCAAAAAATTCCAAGAAGGAACTGTAGGGCCAAGGAGGAATTGTTGTAGGGCCTTTAGCCCTTGGTTATGCCAAAGATGTTTTTTGGAGGGATGCATTTTTGCTTTCCTCATATGACCCCTGCAGAGCATCCACCAAACATCATCGCTGCAGAGATTACAGACTCAACCCCCTCGTTTTCCCGCCTGCATCTGCCTCTGTGGACCCGCACGCGGAATTTCAGATGCATGGAGCGGATCGATGCCGGCTCGTTCGACCGCTCGCGTTAATTCGCAATTTGGATGCAGAAACCGCTCGCGCGTCGGCGAAGAAAAGGGAGCAAAAAGCAAATTGGGAGCAGCCCCCAGTGCCTTGAGGGTTTTGGGTGGGCTGGAGAGATGCTCAGGGAAAGTGAGCAAGAGCCCAGCTAAACCCAGTCTTAATTTAGGCTCTGGATTAAGCAGGGGTTGTTAAATACCCCCCTATTTTGTAGCAAGGCAAAGCTCCGCATCCTTCCAACCTTGCATTAATACCCATCGCTTCAGCAAGACAAGGAAAACCAACAAGGGAAAACTCAGGATGGAGCAACATTACAACATTTCAGGCAAAAATGATGCGCAATCCCCCTTTTTCCCGCATTTTCTGTGTCCCCCACAGCACCAACACCCAGATCTTCCTGGAAAGCAACTGCTCAATAGCAATTTTGAGGGAATATATATACCCAAAGGGTTATCAACTGATACCATCCTGCCTCTGGCCCCTTCCCAGGGCAAAGACGCTTCATCAGCACCCGCAAAAAGAATGATTTTTTAAATGTTCTTTTATTTCTCAGCCCCAGCCCTACAATCCCCATTCATTCTTCCTAAAGGAAACCAGTTTGCACAGCGGAGTTGCCCTATTTGGAAAAGCGAAATATCCACCCTCAGGCTTTCGAAAGCAATCGGAAGATGCAGAGACGTTAAAAGATGCAGTGACTCCAAAATAAGGTTTAAAAACCGCCCTGAGCTACCGATGAGCATGAGCTGGTCCCCATCCCCACGGCAGCCGCTCTGAAAAGGGGTATTTGTGGTGTGGCTTTTGGGGTAACCTCGTGCATCTCCCCTCGATCTCTTTTCTCCCCCTTTATTTTAGAAATTGGGCCAATTCACAAACCACTTCACTGCAGAAACACGCCCAAAATCCCCAATTCAACCGCTTGTGGTTCTAGAAGATGCCGGAGCGATCGGTGCTGGTACCAGGTGCTGGGAGGGCTGACCCCAAAACTCAAACCATCACGAGCGTTTCTTGCTAAACGGCCCTTTTTGAAGGTTTTTTGGAGCTCGAGTCCTCAGGGGATGCTCCAAAATACTGAATTTTAAACCAGACGTACAGCGTCCAAAGGGACAGCGATGGGCAGAGCCCGTCCCCGCTGCAAAACCGCCTCACCCCTACAAACATAATATAATCACATTATAATTATAAGTTAATTAAAGCAGAAGAGATCAAAGCCACTTTAGACAGATTAATGATACGACGAGCGCCAGAAATCTTCCCCGGTTTATGCATCGACCGCATCGCCGGAGCCTTTTTCCAGGCTCTGGTGCTTTTGTGCGTGTCGGGTGGTTCTTTCATTTCCCCCCCTTGGTCCCCCCCTTTTTTCCCTTCTCTCTCTTGATGGATGAAGGATTTGAAGTCCTAACAGCTGCGGGGATTTGTGTGGGGAAGAGAGGCCACATTCAAAGGATTATCAAGCGAAAAAATCAACTCGCTTTAAAACCAAAAATAAGACTAAAAAATGAGAGGGTTGGAGAAACCGCAGGCAGGCGCCAAGAGATCTGTGTGTGTATATATATATAGTTATAGACATAATTATTTTTGTATCAATTTAGTTATATATATATTTAACACATTTATTTTAGATATATATTTAAAAAAATAAAGTAAAAAACAGGGAGGCCGAGTTCAGTAACGAGCCAGCGTCCCACATATTGAGGAGAAACGGGCAGTTTTAGGGATGCTGAACATGGTGATGTGCCAAAAAAGGGGCATTTTTCATCTTCCAGCTCCCCGCCCCTTGTTTTCTCTCTCTTGGCTTACATGTATGGTTTTCTCCTCCTTTTTCTCCCCATGAGATGCTCTTCTGCATGTTGGGGTGGTACATGTGCCCAAGGGACCATGGGGAGAATTGGGGTGGGTGTCTCTCTAAAAATCTCAGTATCTCTCCATTGTTGCCCCCAAGGGCCAGATTTCCATAGAGAAAAGCAAACTCAAGCCAAGATAAAAAAGAAAGAACTCTGTACTCTGCACTGGTGAGGCCACACCTGGAGTGTTGTGGTCAGTTCTGGGCCCCTCAGCTCAGGAAAGAGATTGAAGTGCTGGAGCGGGTCCAGAGAAGAGCAACAAGACTGGGGAAGGGACTGGAACACAAGCCCTATGGGGAGAGGCTGAGGGAGCTGGGCTTGTTTAGTCTGGAGAAGAGGAGGCTTAGAGCTGAGCTCAGCACTCTCTAGAACTACCTGAAGGGCAGTTCTAGCCAGGGGGGGATTGGGCTCTTCTCCCAGGCATCAGCAATAGGACAAGGGGCCATGGGCTTCAACTCTGCCAGGGGAAATTGAGGCTGGAGATGAGAAAGCAATTCTGTGCAGAGAGAGTGGTCAGGATTGGAATGGCTGCCCAGGGAGGGGCTGGACTCACCGGCCCTGGAGGTGTTTAAACTGAGATTGGCCATGGCACTTAGTGCCATGATCTAATAAATGGACTAGAGTTGGACCAAGGGTTGGACTGGATGATCTTTGAGGTCTTTTCCAACGCAGTCCATTCTGTGATTCTGTGATAATCACCCCCAAACTGGCAGCCCAAATTGAAGCCTCTTGGGGAAGGAGAAAAATCCAGCCTGGAAAGGTAAAGGAAAGCTGGAAAAATGCTCCAGTGTTCCCCCAAAATGCCTCAAATGGGGAGAAAGACAAGAAAAAAAACCCTTCTAGAAATATTCCTCCCCTTGTCCCCAAAGGACACCCCCTCATCGTGGGATGAGAAGCTGAATTTGATAACTGCCATGTGTAAATGTCTCCAGGCAAGGGCCTGACCAGGCGGCAAAGACCCAATGTTGGGTTCGCCACCTTTCACCAAGGTCATTGCAAAGAAGAAAACGGCATTTGCACGCAATTTTCACCAAAAAAAATCCCCCCATGTTCAGACATGTCAGTTAAATTGGCTTTCTGGGAATTTCTTCCTCTTGGGTGAGAGCAGATTGAGTCCTATAATCACTCCTCAAATCCAGTTACACATTTCCGCTGGTTTATGCGTCTGCCATCCTCAAAATCAACTCAAAATACATCAACCATCGCTTTTGAACTGGTAATCTTGTAGATTTAAATCTCTCTTAAGGATGCTGCTGAGCTGAGGGCTGAGTATCCACTCCGGGGGGGTTTGACGTGACCACGCACCTTGATGGGTGTCACCGTGAATCACTGCAAACCATTCATCAACCCCCCCAAAATATTGTGAGCTGATGCGATGTCACCTCCGCGCACCTGCCAATCACACCTACATCATCAGGACAGTTGATTGACAGCTTGGGATAAGAGTATTAGCACCACAGATAGTGATTTCTATCTATAAAGTGATTTTATATATATATATTAAAGCGAACAAATAACACAATGGTTTTAAGACATGGGAAATGGAGCAGATTATTTAGTGTAATCCCCCTCCCAAAGCTGCTCCACAGCCACCTCTGCCCAAAAACCAGGCAGGTTTTGGCAAGGAGTTGGGTTGAGAGACAATTTTCTCATTGAGGATGGAAAACAAAGCACGTGGCTTTTCACCAGGGTGTCCAAATGATAACTGGCGAAGCATCTCAGAAGTGTTATCAGGGATTTAGAGGTGTGCTATGGTTCATCACCATCAAGTCTTTAGATAAGTAAAGATGCATCATGTAGAGATTGGATCTTGGGAACAATTTCTTCCCTGTTGGAACAGGCTGCCCAGGGCAGTGCTGGAGTCACCATCCCTGGAAGGTTGGACAGACGGACATGAGGTTCTCAGGACATGGAGCCGTTCCAAGGGTGGGGGAACGGTTGGACTCCATGATCTTGAGGGGCTTTTCCAATCAAAATGTGTCTGTGATTCTATAGGTGGCAAGGGACAGACTCCAAGAAACAAGGACAAGCATCATCCCAAAATCTCCTTAACCCCAGTCGCTGCCTCCCAGCTCTTAACCCCTAAAAACCATCATCAGGAGGAAGACTTCGCAAATAAAACCCATGCCCATCCAGCTCTGCCTCGCAGCTTTGGGTCACAAAGCTGGAAGGACCCATAAAAGCAGCAACTGCATATATATATGTATTTATTTTCAATTTGCATGGGGACATCACATGAACATGACAGAACAACATCGTTCCAGAGGAGCATCAGCTGCGGATGCACCAGCTCCAGCCCGAGGTCCAGAAATCAGCGACCGAGGCGCTCGATGAAGCCGCAGTGATGAACGCACCACGTCCTCGCTCTTTAATTACAGCGTAAGTGCTTCAAAACCAAGAATCAAAAGCAAAACTCCCCAATCTTGATGGCCCCCTGTCCCCAGCAATTAGCTGTGAAATCTCCCAGCAGAGCAGGTCACCTTCACAACCATATTAAATTGCATATTATTTTAAGGCCAGGCCAGCACAGGTTTGGGATTCAGCCTTCTCCACCTGTTCGAACTTGGATATTAAGTCATTTTTATTCAATGTGTACCCAATTCAAACAAACTCATGGAATTCACAGCACCCAAGAGATGGGACTGTCACGGTCCTTGATGCTCAGGGTCCTCCTCCCCACCCGGGTGATGCTCCCATGACGGAGCTTCATTTAAACCCCCAGTATAAACCAGTATAGACACAAAATGAGCCTCCCAAGTGCAGTTTGGTGCATCCCACCCTCAAAACTCAGGGCTACCAGCGGGGTTTTCCTTGCGCTGAAAACCCAGGAGCTTCGAGCAGCGGCTCCTCCCTGACAAAACACATCAAAACCCACCCCGCAAACACAACCCGAGGAATTAGCAGCTGTCGTGCAGATCATATTTTATATTTGTGTGCAGATAAACACGGGTTTTGGCTCCCTGCCCAGGCCAGCAAAAGCTTTTATCTCCTGAGAAACACCAGGGACCGGGTGAACTTTCAAAAAAAATCATAAATAAAGCATCTTTTTCCCACCTCCTCCCGCCATCTCCCCGCTCCAGCTGGGGACAGTTGTTGTTTCTTCCTCTGTAGCGAGTTCATTGCTTTAAAATACCATTTTCCCAGCTTTTTTTGGTTTATTTTCCCCTTCTTCCCCCCTCCCCTAATTCTTCATGCTAATTTATGGAAATCAAACAGCGTCTGTTCCCAGCCAGGGATAATAAAAGAGAAGTATTAAAGGCGGGGGGGATGCATAGCAAAGGGGGGGGGTTAAGTACTAATTGTTCTATAAGGAGAAGGCGGTTTATTTTCTTGCTAGAGGGTAGGTTATGTTTAATTAAATCTGCTTGTTCTTGGCTTTAGAACGAGCTTCGGAGCCTCCGTTATTGGGCATGGGGAGGATGCTCCGATGGGTGATTGCAAGGGGGGGACATGCTGGATCATGTTGGATCTTGGGAACAATTTCTTCCCCATTGGAACAGGCTGCCCAGGGCAGTGCTGGAGTCACCATCCCTGGAGGGGTTGAAAATACACAGAGATGAGGTTCTCAGGACATGGGGCAGTTCCAAGGGTGGGGGAACAGTTGAACTTGATCATCTTGAGGGGCTTTTCCAACCAAAATGAGTCTGTGATTCTATAGCTGGCAAGGGACAGACTCCAAGAAACAAGGACAAGCATCATCCCAAAATCTCCTTAACCCCAGTCGCTGCCTCCCAGCTCTTAACCCCTAAAAACCATCATCAGGAGGAAGACTTTGCAAATAAAACCATGCCCATCCAGTTTGGACACGTTGCAATCACATTAGTGCACGGGTGAGCACCCCTATGGGAAAACGTGGGCCAAATTGGGTGCAAATTGAACAAAGGAGCATTTCTTTTTGCTGGGCAACTCCAGTGCGGCGTACGTTTAAGCATCGCCTTTCCCAAATGCAGCTTTTTTGGACCACGCGCCACAATGCAAACGTACATAAGGACCTCTCAGAAAGGAGAACAGAGCCCAACGCAGGCAGGAATTGGAGAAAAAGCTCCTTTGGCAGCAAATTTGGAGAGGTGCAACCCAAGAGAAGCCGGCGATGCTTCGGAAAGCCCCATTTACATGTCTCGGTTGCCGCATCCCTGCTCACCGAGCATCACCCGCATGGACATCACTCCCTCCCCTCTCATCCTCCTCCTGGCCAGATTTTATTTTGAGGGGGGTTTAAACCTTTTATTTTCTCCCAGGTAATTAAATAGATGCAGCTCGGCGCTGCTCGGCATTCCCGCCCCCTCCGATAACATCTCGGATCGTTCAATTCTCATTGCTCCAATAATCCAGATCTAATTTGCCGGGAGCCCGGCGCCGAGTCTTTTCGGCACTTCATTAAGGCGCGTGAGCAGCATTTCATTACCCGCCGCCATCCCCAGCAAATTCCCCTTTGGAAAAACCCAAAATAAAGGCTGAGTTTGCAATCCGTGCGACCCCCAAGGGATTTGCCCGGTTGCCCAAATCGATTTTCAGTCCCACGAGGTGCAAAGTTTCCACTCCCCAGCCCCAGATTTATTCGTGCTCCCCCACTTCAACCTCGTTTTGCTTTTCCCAGTGGGTCCAAAACTTAACACACTTTCATGGGGGTAATTTTTACTTCTTCAAGCTTTATGTGTCCATCTGGACACAGTAATTATCTCTGGAAACACATATTCCCACAGGCCAACAGACCACGCTCATAACCCACGTGCAGCTTTTTCCCCCTTCTAAGCTTTATGAACCCGGCTTTATTTTGCCAAAAAATATCATTACAAACATTTTCCTTCAAGAAAAGCTCATCTTTAGGAGTTTTTTGGGGTGAAAAGCTAAGAAATTACATGGAAAGGGGCAAAACTCAAGGGAGGAGCTGCGTGGACTCAGGAGAATCAGGTAGGATGGGAAGTCAAGTCGATCCTGTATATGAATCAGGGATTTGGGGAGAAATTAGGGTGGGTTATTCTGCATATAATCCGATTACAGGGCATCCCCCACATGCCTCAGGTGCAGCTGATTTCAGGGCGCAGGAGGGTGTTGGATAAAGATGAGCTCCCACTTCAGGCTCTTCAAGCATCTCCTCTCCGCAGGAGAAGGGACAGACAAGGAGAAAGGAAGATGGAGCGATAGGAGGGAGGGGGAGCGAGCGCGGGCTGGAGTTATTTATAGGAGCCGGGTTTGTGCGGGAGGAGATAGCGATGCCAAAAAGAGATGGTAAAAATAATCCCGGAGACAGGTGCCGCTGCCTTGGGGAGGAGGCTGCTGCAGCAACAGCCTGGGGGAAGCGCAAGGTAAGGAAAAAAGAGGGAAAAAATAGAATAAATAAGAATAAAAATGATATTTGCGTTTCTCTGCATCATCTCTCGGTTATACAGAGAAACCCCGTTGTCTGCAGAACCCGCGCGCCACAAAATTGGAGGCTGGACTGTATGGACTTCTTGCTGGAAAACCGGGGTGCGCCAACGGTGCTGGTTGGGATTTGGGGGAACCCAGAGCTCCCCAAACCCAGATGAAGGGCCCTGTGGAGGGTTAGACACGGGACACGACCCACGGCTGATTCCCAAGGGCAGGGTATGGAAAATAACCCCAGATCCAACCACGATTCCCCACACACTTTCCCCCACGGCTGGAAACTTGAGTCCTGAAACCAGTTTCCACAGCCAAGCTCCAGCTTAAATGCATATTATTAATAAAAAACTTTATTAACTTAGCCTGTAAAGCTCCTTCCCTCTCCGTGGGGGAACAGAAAACCACATTATTTGAAGCAAAAGCTCCATTTTCCCTGATATTTTGCCATCAGCAGCTCCTCTGGAGATATTTGACAAGGGGACAGGGACCACGTCCATATAAACATATATTTAAAAAATATATATATATACGAGTAGGAAAAGCCACCAGAAAGAGAGGAGGGGATTAATCACACTGCACGAGGAGGAGGGAGACGCTGCGCACTCCCAAGAGCTGCAATCGGATAATCAAGGCGAGCGCTGGCAGCCAAGTGGCATCTCGACGCCTTGTTATTCCTTCCACGACCTTCTCCCCTCCCTTCTCTTCCCTGTTTTTCCCCCCCCCCGCAGGAATCCATCTCCTCGCCCTCTTTTCGGAGCAGCTTTCATCAACTTGTCACCCAGTGACAACAAGCCCGGCTGCGAGAAAAATACATCAGTAGGAAAAGGGAAAAGATATAAAAATCATCATCTAAATCCACCCAAAGCCTGATGCATCCCAATAACGTGAAATTCTTAATATCCCAATAGCGGGATATTCTTAAATCAGCAGCATTTTTGGCTGGACGGTGGGTGTTTGTAACCAAGTGGGCAAAGGCAAGAGAAGCAAGAAGGGACGACTGAGCGCGTGGGATGTGACACGTTCATTCCCACCTCGCACTGACAAGAAAAAGCCCTCTGGCCTGTGCTGGGATGGGATTAATTTTGTTTGCAGAGTAGAAAGAAATAAAACCAACTCGCTTTTCTTTTCCTTTCCCGGTTTTGCATTGGCCTGGGCGATGTGGCGGGACGAGGCCGTGAAGGATGTCGGCGCTGCTGGCGCACGGTCCGGTGCCTCAGCTGACAACGGGAGGACAAATGAGAGTGTTTAGGCAGTAATTAGGCACTAATGACCTACTTGGAGGTCTCCGCCGTTGTAGGAAATAACCTGAGCAGGGACCGGGGCGAAGCAAACTTGAGTGTACTCAGCAATTTATCAGGTTATTGCCAGCTCGCGGGGAAGCGGCAGTTGAGTCATTAACCCCATTATGGACTTTTGCTTCTCATAGATACCGCTGTTAAATAATAAAACCCTTTTTTAATAAAACCCAAACCTTCTTTTCCTCCAAACAAGGAGCTTCTGGGCTCCTTTAGTCTGTTCTAACAAAGCAAAGAGGCATCGCCACAGGTGCTAGAGGATGCACGGTCAGTGTGCCAAAAAAAAGGGGGTTTTAGCCCCAAATTTCCAGCTCTTGGAAGGTTTTCTTCACGCCTGGTGAACACACTCACCCCCTGAGCAGAGCTTTTTGCAACACTCAAGCATCTCCCCATCGCTATATATAGATGCTCTTACTTCCACTGAAGGAATTGATTGTAATTTGGAGGCGGAAAAAAACCAAACCAAAACCCACAACTTTGTCCAAGTTTCATATTTATATAGTGCCAAATTCATGCAATTTTAATGAGGGTTTTGGCAAGTCAGCTGAGCTGGAGCAAAACTACACACGGTCTCCTTAAAGCTCACCGGGCTCCAATAGACCCACCAAACCCAACTGGAGATGCTCAACAGGCCCCTGGATGGGATCCCACCCTCCTGCCAAGGCCTGGAAATCAAACCAGCCACCCTGCAGGAGGTTTCTAGTAATCCTGGGGTTTTTTTCCTTGTATTGGCAGGAAAGGCTGTGAAGACAAACCCCGTGCTGCGACAGAAGCGAGCGTTTCCAAGCCTGGCACCGATAGAGCTCAGTTTCTGCTTTGAATCCAAGTTCAAGGGTTTGTTTCCTTCCAGCCGACTCGCTGCTCACAAAGACGCCAGCGGGATCCGGGTGGCTTGCGAGCAGCAAGGGGAGCGAACCTTTCATTCATTGATGGTTTTGGCCATCCTGGCATCCAAATAAATGCAAAAGCCAATGTGGGTTTCACCTTCACCACCTGAGCTGTCTTTTAGATATTCACATCGTGGCCATGACCTTCACGCTCTTAATAGCCAACCAGGGGAAAAAAGGAGGTGTATGAGCAAGAAAGCAAAGAAAAAGGATATTAACCCAAGACAAAGCGCTATTTTCCTCTCTGCTGATGCTTAAGGAAAGGTGCACAGCCTGCTCTGACGCCGGTATTGTAACCAAAGGCGGGCAAAGCGCATCCTCCTCCCGCAGCATCCCACCCAAAGCTCCGTGTCCTCGCTGGGATTTAACGGAGCGTGGCCATCGGAGATGCTCGAGGTGCAGAGCATCCTTAATTACCGCTACGCCCCGTTTACTCCCTGGGGTGGCATCATCAGCGCGCCGCCTCACGGCAGCGTTAACGCGCTGTGACTCCCGCAACATCTGCTGCGCCGTGCCCGCGGATGAGCGCTCCCCAGCCAGCCCCGGCCTGTCACAGCGCCTTAAATAGGAATAAAAATCAACCAACGGGACGGTGCTGGGTTGCGCGAGGGTGAATGGTGCGAATAATCCACACGTGAGACGCGGAGAATGATGCGACATCGTCAGTGATTGCAACGGGGATCCCGCGAGGTCCGGCAGCGGCGTCGGAGCAGATTGGGGTGAAAAGCGCTCGGGAAATAACTTGGTTGCCAAAGAAGGAAAAGGATAAATAACAATAAGCAAATCAATACATATAATAGAGAGGGGAAGCGCTTGTGCTTATGGGTGCGTCCTCACATTTGGGGCAAGCAAAGCTTTATCCTCCCATAAGGAAATTGCTCTTCATTTTGCAGGATTCTGAGCATTAGGTGCAGCACAGGGTGGTTTGGAAAACAAAATATAGAGAAAAAGAACTACCAACAAACCAGAAACAGTGAGTGCTGCAGAAAGGAGAGACCCAGCACATAACAGGGCAACACAAGCCCCGTACCAAGTAATTATGCTCCAAAAACACAACACTTCACCCCGAATATTTCCCCTCGCCAAAACCATTTAAATCCCCACGACGCAGAGCGGGGAAAGCAAAGAGCGATGCAAATCCCACACACTTGAGACGGGAAGAAAACAGCCTCAAAAGGGGCTTCGCCTCACGCAGCTCCCACTCAAGAGCCTCCCAATTTCATTTTCATTTATTTTCCCCGTTTGCTCAGCGTACACAACCAGGCAGGATGAATATGAAGTGTTGCTAATGACCTCGGCGCTGGCGGGGATGGGGTTTGCATCACATCCCACGAGCATCCCAGGGGATACTTGGTCCTCCTGAAGCCTCTGACCACATCGGTGGGTTTATCCCCAAATTACAGAGGGTTATTTCTCCTGTTCTTTCCTTCCCAGATGCCAAATAAGAGGTTGAGCCGGGAGAGGGAGATGAGCAAGGTCAGCCAAGGGTTGAATGCAAAATCAACGCTCCTGAGCTCAGGTGCATGAAGGTTTCTTTGGAATCTGGGACTCGTGGGCAAAACACAAGATCCTTGTGTTACTCAACTGCAAATTTTTCAGCACCTGCAACTCACAAAAAATGCGGGTTTTGCTCTCCGAGCACCAGCAAACCGCTTTCTGCCGGAAAAATGGAAAGGAGAAAGAGCTTTGTGCCCAAAATCTTGGTGGAGAAAGGAAAAATGACCCCGTATTGGGACATAAATAACAGGGCTGGTTGCACAACCAAGAGCCAGCAGGTCCCTGCTGCCACCAAGGGAGACCAAAAGGCCATGGACAAGCCACATTGTGGCTTTTGGGTACACAAAAACCCCATTGTCACCTGCAGCGTCCCCAAGAATTGGGCACAGGGTTGCTCCCGAGCCAATGGGTAAACCCAGACTTGCCGTAAAACCCACGACGGGTGATGGATTAGAGACAAACCAGCTCCTGGGCGCGTTTCTCCTCATTCCCAATTTCAATTTCCTCCCATCATCGGCTTCGCTTCCCAAAGCAGATCATTTGCAACTACAAAGCCGCTCCATTTTTTGACGATTTCAGAACATAAAAACCTCTTGCAATCACCTCGGAACGTCTTCAAAGCGCCGCTGCCGCCAGTCAATCACCTCCCTACCTCCGCAAAAGCTTCAGCCGAAACCACCGATGAAACTTAAGCCGCTCTTCTGTCTCCCAAATCAAAAGATCTTTTATGAACACTGAACCACTTATATTTGAGGTTGAGTTATTTTATAGAACATGGAATCATTTGGCTGTGTAGCCAAACTTCTTGTGACCACAAAGAGAAAAACCCTATGGCTTAAAATCCCCCCCAAACCCTATTTTTATGCTCCTGACCATGTGCCAAAGCATCTCAGTTCTCTGCTCGGAGGAAGAGGAGGGATGAAGGGGAAGGAGAAAGGGGATGGGAAATGTCAGTCCCTGGAGCAGCAGGTGTAAAACAGGCTGCAAGTGGAGCCGGTCGCAATCTATTCAATCTTCTTTTTTTATATGAAAAATTGTGTTAAGCGAAAATTTGCGCAGAATTGGGAACCCTCCACGCTTGTAATTACTTACTTTAATGTGCTGTTTGACAGCTCTCCTGATTACTGTGATTTTAAGGCTCCCGGCATCTCATCATCACACGAGCAGCTCGAGCTTTGGGGAAGAGAAATGGGAATTTCTCCCCCTTGTGATTGCATGGAAAATTTGGGGAATTCAACCCAAACTTGCCTAAGCTGGAAGATAAACAGGGAGACCCTGCACACGCTGTGATCCTCATCGTTATGTCCAAGCCCAGCTAATGGTTTAGCTGGTGCTAAACCATTTATTGCGTGAAACGGCGCGTCTAAAGGGACCCGTTTAGTTCTTTCCCCTCTAACCAGCTCAGGCAAAGCAGCTCCCGGGCACACCAGTAATCCCAGTTTGCCAGGACCAGCACCTCCTGCCCCATCGAGGGCTCGCCTTGGTGTCAAAAAGGGACATTGAAGGTTAAGACAAAATCACTAAATACACATTCCCAGCTCTGAGCATCAAAGGCAAGAGGAGCTTTGCGATATTTTCAATAGGGCACCCAAGCCCTCTTCCTGAGCCCCCCCAGACCCCTATTTCTCCAGCCAGATGGACAGGAAAACCCCACTAGGGAAACAGCAATGTTGAACAGGGTGGAAGCATCCATCTTTTCCCAAAATCCAATGTATAAAGCTCCAACAGCACCAGCAGCTCCATCTCCTGCAATTCCCATTCCCCCGCCCTGGGCAGACCTCTCGATACAGACATTTTCCCATTTAAAGTCTCCTTTGCCTTGTCTGCACTTTTCCTCCCGATAATGAAAATGTATTTACATTGGCGCGTTTTAATGTAATGAAACGACGCTTCCTTTCCCCCCCCCATCTCTTAAAAGCCTCATTCTTGCATTTATTTCCTGCCATTGCCTGGTAACGCTTGAAGTGAGCAATTCAACCCGGGAACCGAGGACATGAGTATAAAACATTTAAACTATAGGTAAGGGGAAAAATACAGACAATAATAGAGCATTGCAAGTTATACAGTGCAAACAAGGGAGTGCTGATGGAAGTGGTCACGGTCAAGGGTGAGATGAGAAAGGCTGTCTATAAATTAACTCCACCTGTGTCTATATATATATATACACACACACACACGTATATATACCTGTGCTGATCTAGCAGCCAGCAAAGTACACGGTGTTCTGGTGAAACGAGAGAAAAGAACAGCCCAGAAGGTATAAATGGGATGGAAATGGGTCAGGCAGCAATTCTGACATCCCTTCCATCCCTTCCCATTGCTGCGGGTTGGGGCAAAGACAGATAGTAATAATAATAATAATAATAATAATAATAATAATAATAATAATAATAATAATAATAATAATAATAATAATAATAATACAGATTTGCAAAAGCATCTCTAGCAGAAGGAGATGGGGAGATGCTTTGGGCCCAAGATGCAGAATATCTCCCAGAGCAATACAATTGCACTTATCCCTGGTAACCTGAGACCATTTTCCCTGCACAGCCTAAATTTGGGGTGTGTGACACCCCAGAGGGGCCAAATATCCACCCTCGGAGATGGGATGCTTGAGCATTGGGAAGTGATCCCTATCCATAGGCTTGGAAGAAGGAAAATTGCACCCAAAAGCCAAATTGTGGCATGTGGAGTTGGAGGTCAATGAAGGACACACAGACAACATCCAAAAATGATGGTTATTCTTTCAGAAAAACAGGGTTTTACCTCAAAATATGGCCCTTGTGTAGCTCAGAGACATGTGGTGGCAGGTCCCCAGTTCCTCCTGCCCTCCAACAGACCAACTCCCAGCTATTTTCAGAATAAACCAGCCTGATTTCACTCGAGTCCTAAACGAGCACATCAGGCCAGAACGCCTCCATTACCCAGCTCGCAAATCCCTCAAAACCAGCCCATTAATTACTCTTGCTTCCCCATTTAGAGAAGTGCCGTGACTTACTTCTTTTCGGCTGCAAACCCACACCATTAGGGCGCTTCCCATTTACCTTCGCACCCATTAGCAAAACGAATTAAGCTTTTAGCTGCGGTTCTAAATGGCGCGACCGGTTCCTGGCTGTCTATTCCCCAGGACGTTTTGCATTTAGAAGGAGCCTAAATTGTGGAAAATGCACTGTTTTCCCCCACTTTGTAGCCTAATTCAAGCTTTTATTTTAAGAATTAGAAGCTGCGCGGTGTCTTTGCTTCCATGCCCTGGGATGAGCTTTGGGGAAAATTCAGTTCCACTGAACATCACCCACCTGTTTAATCAGTTCAAGGTGATGGAAAGGGGAGCAAAAAGGGCTGGGTTTAGGGTTCTTTCCCCAAATTTGGGGGGTTTTTGCACGCATGACCTGCTGCAAAGCAGCACAACCAGCACAGGGGATGCTGCACATGGGATGCGGCCAAAGGGACACGCAGCCCTAGGATGCACTTCCTACCTCCCAGATAAATGCCCTAATTACAGGGCCTGCTAATTAAACTGCTCCTTGGGCCTCATGAAGGGCGAATCAAGCAGAATCCAAAAACGAGGACACCAGTGTCATGGGGGGGACCCCAAAAAGCAGGTCTGGACGTCAAACCTGCCCTCAGGGATGCGTCCCCCATCCCGGGTACCACAGCAGGCGCATTTATCCCCATAGCTTGGAAAATTCTGGACCAGACTTAGATAATTTGAGCAGACGATGTAAATTCCCCCTCAGTGGGACATGCAGCCCATGCAAAACCCATCACAGCAAGGAAAACCCAGGAGATAAGGTCAAAAAAACCCACTTTCTGAAGGCCACCTTCTGCAAAAGATGCCACAAAGCACAGACCCACCTGTGCTAAAAGACCCCACAAAATCAAATCTCCTTCCTAAAATTAATCCTCTCTAAAAGGAAACATATTCAAACCCCATTAGGAACATACCGTGCTTCCTTTGGTGCAGGAGGTGAAGCACTGCAAGGCAAATCCCAGTTTTAAGTCTCCAAAACCAGCATCTCGGCTCCTCCAGGTATGACCCAGCAACCAGGCAAAGCAAACTGGGGAGGATTAGGCTTGGCCAAACTACTTTTCCCCCCTAATTTGGGGGAAAAAACACTAAAAATACCAACAGCAAGGACTCGAGCAGCATCTCCAGCCCAGGAACCATTGCAGGGGCCACCTGCACCTAATGAGCTGCACATGATGCCCCACTTGGAACAAATAAGCTCCAGCCTCCCCCCTTATATTTGGCTGCAAGAATTAAAGGGCAACTGTGAAAATTAAGTGGAGGGTGCAAAAATTAAGAAGAAACTGCAAATAACAGCTGCTGTTCATGAGGGACAATCCATACGCCTTAGGAGAGGGTGTTCAGCTTTTGTTGAGCTCAAAGCCAGCACTAAATCCAACCTCGGCTGAGCTTAGCCTATTTATGCTCTTCCCCTGCTGCAAAACTCCTCTCCTTATTGCATTTTAAAGAGTCGAAGTTGAAAAGCAGCATGGCAGGACTTGGTGCACGTTTGAGGTTCCTAGCGCAGCCTTAAAGGGGCCAAATCTCAGTATTATAAGAATCTCAGCCTTATAAAAATCTCAGCGTTTCACAAATCTCAGTATTACAAAGGGGAGCAATAAACGGCTGCTTCTCCTTGTGTTTCAACCCTATTGCAAAGCAACGTTTTGCTGAAATAAAGACAAAGTTTTAGGCATCCTCAGCATGCCCAGCGCTTTATTCATAGAGATTTTGTACCGTTTCTTTCCATTTCCCCGGGCTGGCTGCGATTCGTGTCACCGCCTCAATGACAGCGATGCAAATAGGAGAAGGATGCTCGCTTGGCAACAAATAGGTCAGGCTGTAAAACAAGGACGGGCTGTCACCTGGGCTCATCTCTTGGCAGCTGCGAATGGGCTAAACCCCCTCAAAATTGGGGTATTTAGTCGCTGTTAACCACAGCAGTGGCGTTGGCGGCTCTGCGGAGGCGCTTAAGTGCTTTGCTGGCTGGGCTTGAGTGGGATTTTTCTGCGTTTATGGCTCTTTTGGGAATGCAAAGGGGTTTTTTCCTTGTCTGTGCCATGTGAACTTTACAGATCAGGTAAATATAGGGATGATTTAAAGCAGGTTGTGAAGCAGGAAAGCTCTCGGAGTGGATAAATCCAGGGCAGGGGGATGAGTTTGGCAATGGGAGAGACTCAGAATAAGGCAAAGGAGCTAAAAACAGGCTCTTGAGGGGCTGAGATACCCCCCAAAAGTGGTTATTTCACCCCATTGTAGCATCCCGTCCCATCAGGATTTACACTGCTCCACCTCTGGTTATTAAAGAATTAGAGAAAAGAATATGGCTTTTTCCCATTCCCTGCAGCTTTTCTCTTTTTCTCCTTCCCTGTTAAAATCCCAGTGACAAACTGACTCAGAAAAAGGGGAAAAATAAGCGTGGAAGATGTTTCCAAATAGGAATTATCACCGAGGTTATTTTGGTTTTGCACAGGACGGGCCAACTCAGGAGTGGAAAAACCTCCATGTTTTTAACCCACAGAGAGTTAATGCAACTAAGAAAGGGAAAGGAAAAAAGAAATCAAATGACATCCCATCGCTGCGCAGCCACCGGCCGGGAAACGGGGGGAACTGTAAGAAGGTGCATAATGACCCCGAGTTATTTCTGAGCGATTATGGAGGAATAACAGTTATTACGGGCAAGAACGGGGAAGGTCAAATGGTCTGATGCTGCTGCACGGCGGCTGTTGTCACAGAAAAGGGGGGATTTGGAGCCTCTGAAAATATCCCTTTGGTGAAGAGCAGTTTTCTAAATCCACGTTGGTGCAGGAATAACCAAGCCTGGGTCATTCAAGGGGGGAAATTGCCCAAATTAGGGGTGGTTTGGGGCTTGGGAGGCTGGAAATGTGCTACCATGGGCTTGTCCTCTGCTACCGCATTCCCGCGTGACCCTGGGCATGTCCCTTAGCCCCCATTCAATACCTTCCTCCAGCCACTTCAATAAAACCCATCGCTTATTTAAAATAACCCCCCCTTTTCTGCAGATGAACTCAAAGATATCAGTGTTTAACCTTTCCTTGGAGAAATATCTGAAAAACCCACCGTATTGAAGCCCATGGAGCAAGATGCCCAGAGGATGTGGGGATGGGACGGGGATGAGCCTGAAAACCAAGACAAATGTGACATTTGGGAGCACCGACCCCCTCCCTGTGGGTGACACATCACTCGGCTCTCCCACGAGGGCCATTCATTTTTATGGTGGAGCACACTCGTCTCCCTATTACAGGAATAATTTAATTAACTTGGAGAAATGTAATTAATTTTAATTGTTCGCGATAATTCATTGTTTAATGTGATATTAATAATTATTAAAAAAAATCCTAATGCCCAGTAACTGTCCTATAATGTGCTAATTAAACTCTCATATAGGAAGCACTTAATTTCAAGCACTGGGAAATTGTTTCTGGTCTCTGGAGCCTGAGTCAGTGACCCAAGAGGATGGAAGGAGGTGAGAAGGGGGCGTAAAGCTGCACCCCGAACCCCAAATCCAGCTGCAGCTGCTGGGTTGGCTGACAATGCACCTGAATATTCCTTTTTCTCAGGATTTTTGGCCTCCTGAAATGATCCCCATGGGGTTCATCCCTCTTTCCAGCAACCTGGTGCAACCCAAGAGCGCCTGCAAGGGTGGAAAACGCTCCTTTCCGTGTCCTCCGCTGCTCTCATAACAATCTTAAGTACTTAAATATACAATTTCCATTAAGGAATTACATGCTGCTGGCAGCCTTTTAAACCAAGGAAAGGACCCCCCGTGGAACTGTTTGCTTTCTTGGAGTGGTATCATTTTCGGCGAAGGATTTGTCCTCTAATTGCACCATCTGTGCGGTGGGAAGATGCGATTGCATCCCTTGTTTTGCTAATTTTTTCCCTCTCTATTTTTTCCCTGCCTTGGAGATAAAAAAAACCCTCAGCAATTGCAGGTTCCAATGTCCCCCCAGGCTGGGGTGTGGATGCTCAGAGCCACCAGACTCCCATTTTGGGGTAGTTTAGTGTGAAATACACAACGGGTACCAAAGCAGTACCCAACAGGGTGTGGGACCCCGTTACACCGTCACCCCTTCCTCGTGCACTGGGTCATGGTCCCCCCTTGTCACAGCAGGACAGGCCCACAAACCCATAGGGATGCAGCCCAAAAAGCAAGACCACAATGCTCCCAAGCTGCGGGGCCAAAATGAGGGGAAAAGTGGCAAATTTGGGGCGAGGAGGTGATGCCTGATGCCGGCAGGACGCACGTTTGCTTGCAAAACACCAAGTGATTTGAAGATGGAGGAGTTGGGGGGCTTCGCTGCACTCGGAAAAGCTGATGCTCCCAAAAAACATCGATTAAATCCTCGCTGGAGGCAACAAAAGCATCTCCATCCTCCCACAGCGGCAAAACTGCATTTTCCCAGACGGTGCTGTCAAGACCTCAAAACCCTTTTTTTTTTTACCTGTGAAGGGTTTGATTTCTGGACATTTCTTGCAAAAAGAGCCTCGGGAGGGGGACACACACACGCACGTCTCTTGCTTTACCGACACCGCTTCAGTCGCAGCGCAAAACCTTTGCTAAAAATACCTTGGGCTGCTTTGATGAGGCAGGAGACAGCGGCTCCCCGCGCCTTCGGCAGCCGTCATTACCAGCTCGCATCTGCCTGGCTGACAGCAAGCGGCTCCTTTTCCTTGTGGAGGTGCTAAAAAAAAAAAAAAAGAAACAAAAATAAAATATATAATGAGATAAATAAAGCCACGTCATTTGTTTTACTTGCCAGCCCCGGAGCAATGGGAGATCTGCTGCAAAGCACCTGTTTGCTGCTTTCCCACCGCCCTTGCAGGTGGGTTTTGCGCAGCTTGGGGAGGAAAAAAAAGAGCGTGCAGGAGAGGAGAGAGCTGAGATGGAGCTGAGCAAGGGGAAAATAAACCTCCTAAACCAAGCGCAGTGCTGGAAAAGCAGGACCTTGGGGTCTCTGCAAGCTGGGAGGTGCTGGTAGACACCACCTAAGCCCCCAAATCTGTGTGCGCAAGGAGGAAAAATGAGATTTGATGGATACTGTAGCCCCGTCCCGTATTGCAAACTGTTTATTTAATCATTGCAATGACAATTTTGGCAGCGCAGATCCTCGAGGAGACGGCAGCGGGCTGAGGACCGGCCACCCGAGAACCTGGTTGGACCTCCACATCCCCCCCATCCCTCTGGCACATCACCGGCAAGCGGCAATTAGCGCCAGAAGAAGTAGTCTCACTGTAATTAGTGTCATTTACTTAAAACGCTCGACCTTGAGGAGGTTTTGCATCGATCTCGGCTCAGGCGTTGGAGGATTTGATAGCAGCAACATCTCCCATGTGCATGTAAACCTCCTGTCTCGCCACCAACCCTACAAAACCATCTTGAGCTACAAGCGTTGGGTCTCCAAATTAATTAGGGGGGTTCATTTTGCTTGGGGAATGGGAGGAAAATGGGAACAGGCGGCTTCTGGCCGAGCACCAGCTTTGCAAAGCGGACTCGGAGCCTTAATTACTCCTTTCCCTTAACCTCGTTGCACCTCGAGGTATTTTAACGTCCCCGTTGCCGGCGGTGGGGCTGGATCGATCGTCCCTCCGCTGGCATCCGGACGGGCTGATTAATGTAAAACTAACCAGTCGTTCCCACCCCTGGGGGATGAATCACTTAAATGCAGGAATTACTCAAGAAACCGTTCAAACCCACAATAAACCAGGCATTAAAAATTAATGGCTTGACATCTCCGCCATGTAAACATAGCTAATAAGACTGGGGTAGGGAGCGGAGATGGGGGGACGGTCCCACATCGCCTCTTTTTCCCCATTTTTGCCCTAAAAACGGCATCAAAAAGGCCAGGAAAGGGCCAATCTCTTCCAGTTGCCTTCGCAGACTCAAGCGAGCCAAGGACCGGCAGCTCAACACCGACAAACCGGCTTCATCCCCCCCAGGAGAAAGGCAAAAGGGGGTTTATTTTAAATCCCTTTCCTCCCATAATACATCTGACACTAATCAGGGTTCCAGCCCCATGGGAATAAATGATTAATGATGTTAAATATAGCAGGAGATTGCGAGGGTAAAATTAGGCGCCATGCATAAAACATCACAGCTCCTCGTTAGATAGTCAAATTAGACTAATGGTTTGATGTTCACGCGGGCTCTGGCCCTGTAATTATGAATGGACCAGCTAACGTCCTCGCAGCTGCGCGCGGCTTGGATGCCGGTGCTGAGAAATAGTCCGGGCTCCAGCGTTAATGAGAACATGGTGACGGTAATTAGAGCACAAGGACATGTGAGGGTGGAGCTGGACATCCCAAAGGTCAAGGGTGTGGTGGGGATGACATCGTCCCACTAAATGGCTGTTTGGCATCCTTGAGGGATGTGCTCCTGGACCATGATGGGATGGTTGGGACCACATCGTTATGGGTTTGTCATGAGGTCAACAACATCATGGGTTGGCTTTGTGACCATCAATCCAACATCTCCAAGGTTTGGGGTGAGGGTTTGCTGCAGCTCATGGCTCTGTATCCCAATGAGGTGCCTGGGATCAACATCATTTTGGGTTTGCCATGGGGTTCAACATCATTATGGGTTTGTCATGGGATCAGCATCATTATGGGTTTGCCATGGGATCAATGCCATTGTGAGTTTGTCATGGGATCTACAGCATTATGGGTTTGCCATAGGGTTCAACATTGTTAAAAGTTTGCCACGGGGTTCAACATTGTTATAAGTTTGCCACGGGGCTCAACATCCTTATGGGTTTGCCATGGGATCAGCATCATTATGGATTTGTCACAGGATCAATATTGTTATGGGTTCACCACGGGATCAGCATCGTTATGAATTTGCCATGGGATCAATGTCATTATGGGTTTGTCATGGGATCTACAGCATTACGAGTTTGCCATGGGATCTGCATCATTATGGGTCTGCCATGGGGTTCAAACATCGTTACGGGTTTGCCATGGGGTTCAAACATCGTTATGGGTTTGCCATGGGATCTGCATCATTATGGGTCTGCCATGGGGTTCAGCCATCGTTATGGGTTTGCCCACCAGCACAGCCATCGCTCCACCATCCCGTTAGCACGGCAAGAGCTTTTTGCTCAGTGCAGCTTGCAAAAATAACCCCAAAACTCCCCCAGCTGCCCACCTCGCAGTTTCACACCATCATCATCCACCCTCCTGGTCACTAATTAGCTCCAAGCAAAGCCCAAAGCCGAGGAGAGACGGAGGTGGAACGCAAAGCCAGCGACATATAGAACCAGTTCCTCCAAACCAGCACGGAGAACACAAATCTGGCTGTAATTAAGCTCATTATCTAGGAAAAAGAGTGAGACACGGAGCAGTTGCGTGGCTTGAAAGCCTTGTCAGAAACGGGAGGATGAGGGGGATATGCCTTTGTGAGAGTTTAAGCTCGGACAGCCACCGGCCTTAAAGCTGGTTTCAAGGGAGATCAGAGCGACAGGGAAATAAAGACGGGAAGAAACCAGCCCAGAGGAAGCAAATTTAATAACGTCTTACTCCACGGCCTTTTTGCTTAAGGCACAAGTCAAAAATAGCCCCAAAAGGCCAAAACAGCCAGAATCCACTGCCCAATGCCTCTGAAAACCATTATAAACCAGTTAAAACAGACATGGGGCAGCAGACTGTCCACCTGCTGTAGGCTTTGATGTGCATTAAGATCCTCAGAAAACACTCTTTTTTGGGGGGAAAAAGGAGAAAATTCCCCCTCCCAGCACCAGCAGACAGGGGAGAAAAAACATCCCCCAAAGTTGCAGATGGTGATTTTGTGCCATTTCCGAGATTGTCCATTGTTTGGAGAAGAGGAGATTATAGCCTGTCAGGCAACCTGAAAGCGAGCCAGGCGGGATGTTTGCAGCCTTAAACCCCTGAAAACGGGATTAAAATTAAAAAGCAGTTACCAAAAAACATTAAAAATGGTACTATTCTCCCTCCCCAGCTGCAGAGAAGTAGGAGACACAGCCCCAAACCCACTGCTGCCTCCCCCAGTCCCGTGCTGGGCAATTAACACCAACCTTGATGAATTTTTACTTTGTGTTGCATTAGCATCTTCATTTGCTCCTCCGGCTTTAATTGCAGAGGGCTGGATGGAGGCAAAGCCGCGATGCTGAGCCCTGGGTTCAAGTTCCCATTAACCTCCGGCCTGAACATGGATTAATAGGAAGCAGAAGGAAATATCAGGGGGACAACCCAGCCACGCTTTGACCCCAAATGCGAGCAGAGCATCGCTCTTAGCAAAGGACCTGGCTGCTCTTAAATAAGGTTTTTTTCCATTTTTGAGCAAAATTTGACCTTCCCACAGCTTCAAATCACTGCTGAGGTGGTAAAATACCTGCCCTGCTGCATCCCAGCTCAGCCTGGGGACATCAGCACCACCGGTTCTCCATCGTCTCCCAGGGATTGATTTTTGTCACGTCCCCACATGCTTTTAAATCCTCTTTCCCCAAATAAAATTCCCACTGTGCGGCACGACCCGGCGTCGCCGGCAGCATCTCGCTGCGGGCTTCGGATCAAACCAGCTTTGTCAAGGCGGATGGGAAAGGACGCGTCCACTTGACAGATTGGGGTTTGTCAGAAAGTGAGGCGGGGGGGGGGTGTTTTTTGGCTAACAACCTGAAAAATGTCATTTTTTGACAAGGACTTCAAAAAAAAAGCTGTGACACAAAGAGCCGTTTAAGCTTCGCTTCTGCGAGAGGCTCCTGCGAGAGCACTTTTTCCCCTCGCCGCTCGCAATCCTATTAGGACGGTTTTACATCCCTGAGCCAGGGATGAGGCCGCAGAGACCCCCAAATCCACACCCAAGGGGGGTTATAACCCCCTTTTTTCCTTTGTAAGGCATCACGGTCCCTACCGGGAGCATCCCCACAAACCCCCAAAGCTCTGCAGCCTTAGCACCACGATGCAAAAGCAAAAGCCACCGGTGATCCTGGGGGACAACTACGTCCCACCCGACAAGGAACGGCAACCGATTGACTCTTATTAATTGTCCAATAATCTCTGGGAGATCGCGGCTTTGATAAGCGCTCCTCTGCGCAGCTGGGGTCAAACACATTAGTAAAATTTAATTAGGCTAATAAATTATTGAGTTATTTTTTCACTCCTCGCTGGGGTACTGGGAGCTCACCAAGCCTTGTTAGGCAGGGACGATGTGGGTCCTCGGCTTGGGTGGATTTGTGCACTCAAATACAGAATTTTGGGGCTTACAAGCTCAGCAAATAGGGAGTTCCCACCAGCCCAGTTTTCCAGCCTTACTGGGCCCAGTTGCAACCAGTGCAATGACTCACATGGGGTTAAAGCGCAGGAGCTGGTCCTGTGTAGAATGCAACCAGCCCTGCCGTATATCAAACTTCTTTCTTTTCTCTTTCTTTCTTTCCTTCCATCCTCACCCCCCCGCAATAGCCCAGCTCACCCAGACCCACGCTGAAGGCAAAGGGTCGGCTTTTCCCTCCCCGTTTCCCAACAGGTCTGGAGCAAATCTCCCCAAAAGCTGCAGCGACTTCTCCGCTCACCCAGCTTCTCTTGGCACCCTTGGCTGGCAGAGCCCCCGGCACCAGGAATAGCAACGCGTGCGGAGGTCCAGCTCTTGCAAACAATGACGCCTGATTAAGGCAGCTGCTTCATATCCTACCCTGGGAAGGGGAAACTTTTCCCAGCAGCTCCATCTCCTTTTGAAACAAGACATGAAGCATCTCAGGTCCAGCTTTCCCATCGCCACGAGCCCACCAGCGCGGTGGATGGTGATGGAAAGGTGTTTTCATGGCAAGCGCATCCTTCAAAAGAGCAGCACAGCCCTTAGGCTCAGTTCAGCATCCCTGTATTGCTGCTGAAACCAAGCCCAGGATGAGACCACACAAACTGCAAACTCTTTGTCTATCGCGGATCCTCCAGCACCCTCTTTGCACAGAAGGTACCGAAGCAACTTGTTCATAGAGACATCATGAATCAGCCTTTAATATAGCGTACGTTGCATTATTTTTAGCCGGGGAACGCTATTGTATCGCGCTTGTGCGCGGGAATCAGACCATGAAATTGGCTGGATGCAGACTCGTCGTGTTTGTCAGCGCGAGCGGGCAAACAAGCAGCTGAGCAGTGCCAGGGTGAAATGTTAAAAGCCTTTAAGTGCCATTTAATGGCACCTGATATTAGCAAGCTGGGCATTCCAAAAAGCCGCCTGGTTATTAAACGACATCCTCAGCGGCCAACCCCAGTCAAGTCAGGAGTGAGGGTTGCCCTAAAATTAACCTGCCAACCCAAATTCGGAGCCTGGCAGGGCGCCTATAGCGACTCCGCATTATATAGTGTTATAAGAAAGGCGAATTACAGCCAGCTACAAGTGCTCAGCCCCGAGCTCAACAAACTGGGGTGTTGTAAGCAAGCATGGGTGGAGGAAAACCTATTTTTTAGGATAATTTAAACCCCTAGGGCTGGATCACCCCCCGCATTGGGTTTGCAATTGCTCCAACACAATTAATAGTTGCTAGATCCCAATGACACTACAAGAGGCATCCCCCAGCCAGGAACAATGCTAAAACAGGGTGAAATATCCCCAATGAGCCCCTGAGATGGGCACAGAGGCTTCAGCATCTTTATTTTTTGGATGAAGGGGGAAGAAGTCGGGGTCCTTTCCCCCCACACGCTCCCCAGTTGCAGAAAAAGAGTCAGAAACTGCAAATCCTGCTCGGAGGGCGTGGAGCCAGGAGGAAAAACAAACCCATCCAAGATATCTGAAGAGGGCAATCACGGCTCTTCTCGCAGCCCAAATTGTTAGTTTAGCAAATTACTTTTGAACAGCCCGTGTTTTGACATCTCTCAAGTGTTTTGCTTCCCTTCCGCCCAACTCAAGGTGACTGTTCCCAGCCTCAAACGCTCGGCCAAAAGCAAAACAAGAGCATCTGAGCTTGGTCTTCATTTGCTTTGAGAAGCAAATCCCCCCAAATTATGGGAATGGGGATAATCCCATGACACCCCCCATGTCCATCCCTTCCTTGGGGCCACTTATAGGGCTGCATAATCTATATTACCTGGAGCAGGAGAAGCAGAGGAACAAACCATAGGCATGCAAGATAATAACTTATTCCTGCCTCCACTCTCCACCCCTTACTGCACTTAAATTCAAACCAGCTGAAGCCACAAGAGCTGCGGAAGGGTTATTATGGATGGTCAGGTGTCTCTAAAAAAGAAATTAATGGTGGTAAAACCAGACCTGTCAGCTGAGGTTGTGCTGAAGATGCTTCTTCGATGCTTTATTTGTGGCAGGAGCCAACGGGGATCAGAGGTTGTGTCTGTCCCGCTGCTCCAGCATCAGTCACTTCATTAAGGTTCAAGTACAAGTGTTGCACTGCAAAGGCAATTAGCGGATTATATTTATTTTGCCCGCAGCAGAGGATGCTCTGCTACAGAGCACCTAGCTGAAAAAAGGGGAGATAAACCCCCAGAATTCAGCATCTGGAGCACTTATTTCTCCATTTGTGATGCATTTGCAGTGGTTCTGTACAGCAGCTTTGCTAAGCCTGAACCCAAACTCAGTTCCAAGCTTCACAAGAGCTTATTTCCTCTGCTTTGCTGCTATATTTGATGTCTCTCACTTGCCAGCTCCCCAGGGGCAGAGCCTAGAGCAAAGCTTGCGAATGAACACGAATTTCTGGAGGTTTTGGGTTTTTATATCATCACTCCCAGGATGGAGCCGGCTGCTCTCTGTGCCGGAGCCGCGTAGCTGGGCTTTGATACAGAAAGCTGCAGCCCAGCGGGCCGCTACGTCCCCTGCCTGCTTTATAAACCAGAGACAAAGATGCCACGGGGGAGATTTCGCATTTCAGATTCACCAGCGGTGGCTCCCGGCGACGCCCGCGGCTGGTTTGGCGGGTACCGGCAGCAGGAGGACACGCTCACCTGCGCTTGGCTTCGCTTTTACCCCAACGGCGGGTGACAAAAGGCAGCGAAAAGCAGCAAAAAGTGTCAAGCAAAAGCGTCATCCCCCTGCAAAGGGGTTTCGTACAATCACAGAATCATTTTGGTTGGAAGAGACCCTTAAGATCGAGTCCAACCATAACCTAAACCTAGCACTAAACAATGTCCCTAAGAGCTTCACCTGTGTATATTTTAAACACCTCCAGCACAGCTTGTTCCACTAAAACATTATTCAAATTCTAAACGTTACTAGATTTAAATTTACACCCCATAAATCTCTTTTGGAGGTGTACTTATAAAAATAAGTTAATCAAAAGCAAGTAATCACCCTCACAGTTAATACTAACAAATCCTTTAGGAAAACCATACATCGGTAATGTTTCCTTTAGAAAGCAAGCCTGGTAACACAAATACATCAAAAAGGTTTTTATTCCCGGCATTTTAATTTTTATTTTACCTCATCAACAGCTGGCAACCAAACGCTTTCATATCCAGCAGATTGCATTCAACTCTCAAATAAAATTAATAACTAATGGCTTCTTAGGAAACAAAGCAAACACCAGAAAATTCACGGCACAAAATGCAAAAGGAGCTGGCTGTGCTGTTAAGCTCCCTTAGAGAAAAATAAAAAGAAGCAAAAAGGTTTTACACTAAGTCCACTTTTAGCAAAACCCCTTCCCTTTAGCCCCATGAAAGAGTCTGACCCCATTTTTGTTTACAGGCCCCTCTTGAGTATGGAAAGGCCGCAACGAGGCCTCAGAAGAAATAATCGCTTGCCCTGCGCTCTCTTGAGGATATTTCCAGAATAAAATCACTCACCAAGGAGAATATGAGGGTTTAGTGCTGGGAAGTCTCCTCAGAAAGTCCCTGATTCCTGCGGGGTTGTTGTTCACAGTTGCTGCCCCTGCAACACCAACTCGGTTCAGTGCAGGCGCCATTTTACACCCCGGTCGCATCTTCTGTGGCCATTTCAACACAATCCAGAAGCTTCTCCGACCTGGCAGCTCCTTGTCTGGGGACCCTGTTCTATTGACCAGGGGATCCCGCCCCTCCTGCCCCCCTGGGCAGGGAAACCCCCCTTTAATGGGCTGGAGACACAACAAACCCCGGCTTGTTAAACATCCTCCAACACAGGATTATCACCTGCTGTTCTTTTGGCTTTAATCCTTCCAAATTGCTGAGGAAAAAAAACCCACAACCCTCCCTTGGAGGAATTAAGAGGATACTAATATTGCCTGTTATCTGCAGGGGGTGTCTCCCCCAGCTTTATTTTGCTGAAGCCTTTTTATTCTTGGTGCAAACACGTTTTTACAAGATGCAACCAGGCCCGGCTCAGCGTTTGCCACACGTGCAAGGGAAAAATCAACCAGAAATGCAGCTGCATTTTGAAATATCCCTCTTTTTGAAATTATTTCTGTTGCTGCAGGGCAGCATGTCCCTCTGCAACACAGCTGGGTTCAGCACCCACCTGCACCAGGCTCTGCACCTTGGCACCCATCCTGCTGCAAGCAATCCTTCCCCTTCCTTTAAAAAAGACTTTCCTGTAAAAAATCCTTTCCTTTTTTTTAAAAAAAAGGCTTTACGGGAGAATCTATATCTTTTTATTTGATATTTATTTGATATATTTTGCTCCCAGCACACTAAGAGCAAGAAAAGGCTGGAAAAAACAGCTCTGCATCCCATCTATTTCTAAGCAGGCGGCAGTTGTTCACCCTCCGCTTTTGCACGGATTTGCACGTCCAACCCCGGCGGCTTCAATCGCATTCAGATCAGCAAAAAGGGACAAGCGAAGGACACCGGCTCCTTGAGTTGTGAAAGAGCAGATTTAGGGGGTGAAGTGATGCTCGTGGGCACGGTTGCCCCAAAAGGCCCCAAAAGGTGCAGCATCCCAGCGCCCAAAATCTCCTCCAACAAGCCAGAGTGACTAATTCTTGACGTTTTTCCAGCCCAGCTGACCTGGGAAAGCAGAATTTTTCCCAGGATTTAAGAGATACCCCTTGCAGACTGTCCCAAATTGGATTTTTTCAGGCCGATAAGGAAGCTCGTAACCTTATTTAAAAGTCACTTTTGCTTGTAATGGAGGCACTTACCCCTCAGATACATCATTCGCCTCGAGTGGGTTTTATTACTGGTAATAACTCCCGGAAAGTTCTCAACAGATGGGAATTTTATTTGGTTAATCATTGCTGTTTGAGTTACGGCAGGAAAGGCAGCGCTGGGTGAATGGCACTGGGGGCCGGGACCCCAAACAACCGGACAGGGGCATCAATTAGACATTCAGCAACTTTCCTGCCATTTGTATGAAATTGAGCACGACACAGAGGAGAGAAAATGCCGTTTTTTCCTACCCAGCAGAGCTCCCATTGCAGGAAAAATAAGAAAAAAAGAGAATTTATTTTTGTCTTTTTATTTATTTTTGTTTTTCCCCAGTTAAGTTCATCTCTCTGAACTCGTCCGCCCAGGAATAACAATTACCAGCCTATTCATTTGCGTGTTATGGCCAGGGGATATATATCTGTATATTTATATATGCACAGGGGGAGGTAGTGCTGCATAAGCCTTTCTCTTGCTGCTTTACATGTGTAACCACTCCTCAGATATGCCTTTTTTTTAATAAAAAATCCAGCCGATTCCCATGTAAACCCGCGGGGAACACGTGCGTGACGATGTTCTCACCACCGCTGGGGAATGACCTATTAGAGAGCAGCGTAGGGAAAGGGACCTGGGGGTCCTGGGGACAGCAGGGTGACCATGAGCCAGCACTGGGCCCTTGTGGCCAGGAAGCCAATGGGACCTGGGGTGGGTTAGAAGGGGGGGGTCAGTAGGTCAGAGAGGTTCTCCTGCCCCTCTGCTCTGCCCTGGGGAGACCACACCTGGAATATTGTGTCCAGTTGTGGCCCCTCAGTTCCAGCAGGACAGGGAACTGCTGGAGAGAGTCCAGCGCAGCCACCAAGATGCTGCAGGGAGTGGAGCATCTCCCGTGTGAGGAAAGGCTGAGGGAGCTGGGGCTCTGGAGCTGGACAAGAGGACACTGAGGGGGGACTCATTCCTGGGGATCAAGATGGAAAGGGGGAGTGTCAGGAGGATGGAGCCAGGCTCTTCTGGTGACAACCAGTGACAGGACAAGGGGCAATGGGTGCAAACTGGAACACAGGAGGTTCCGCTTAAATATGAGAAGAAACTTGTTCCCGGTGAGGGTGGCAGAGCCTGGCCCAGGCTGCCCAGGGGGGTTGTGGAGTCTCCTTCTGTGCAGACATTCCAACCCGCCTGGACACCTTCCTGTGTAACCTCATCTGGGTGTTCCTGCTCCATGGGGGGATTGCACTGGATGAGCTTTCCAGGGCCCTTCAACCCCTGACACTCTGGGATTCATCATTCTGTGTGCTGCAAAAGGCAGGTTGGAGCCTCTGCCAATGCAAAGCCAGGCCCAAGAGGGGCTTAAGGGCCAGATCCTGAAGAATGTGCATTAAATCGGGTGAATTTTGGAGGAATATATCCCAAATTGAGGCTTTTCATAAATATCTATGTAATTATAGATGTGTATATTTCAGCTCTGGGCTTCTTGCCCCAAGCAGGATGGGGGGTGGACGGGATGAAAGCCCGACCCAAGATGAATTTATTGCTGTAATTAAGGTCTAATTAGTGCGAAGCGACTCTTGGAAATGAAGAGATGGGGTTGTACCCCCCAAAAAAATCAAAGGGAGAAGTGGAGCCTTTCCTGCCCTGGAGCTGGGGGGGAAAAGCAAAAATTTAAAAATAAATATAACCAGAAAGAATTTGAATATCTCAATTCCTCCCATGCCCAACAAGGGGGAAATACCCCCGGTCAGGGAGAAAATATTCACCCCAAAGGGCTTCACCACTGGCTGCAGCAAGAAAAACATGGAGGGTCGGGTCTGGTTTGTCAGGTTTGGCCAGGCAGTTCTTTTTAAGCAGAGCTCGGCAGCCACTTGTTGTGTCTGATGGAATAATTTCCACCCTCTGGCCACCGCGATTCCTCAGGACTTAATAACCAAACACCTTCCGAAGGACATTAACTTCAGCCCCTGGAAATATTATTCTCCTTCCCTGCTGCATATATATCTATATTTTTACATATATATGTAGAAATATAAAATATATAATGAATATATACACGTTATTTGAGCACAGAGCAAGGAGCATCACCAGGGATGCAGCACCCAATGCAACCCCCCAACCCTCTCCATCCTCTCCAGCTCCTTCACCCCGCTTTTCCCGCAGCAATTTAATTACTTTCCTCTTTTAATTGCTCCTTTCAAGGCAGGTTTCTCTTCCCAAATCTCAAGCGAGCCCATCTTCAGAGCGGTCCTGCCTTTGCAGCTCAAAGCAATTTCTCCTTTGCTCCTTTTCCACCCCCAGGCTCCCACGCTGCTTGTTATGATGATGATTATTATTCTCAATTTATTTGTATTTCTTTTTTTCTTTCTACTCGCGGCTTGCAAGGAGTCGGAAAAACCCAGGAGGGATCCAACCAGCTTGATGAAAGGTGATGGAGAGGAACGATGGGCAGACAGGAAGGGAACTTTGCTTGTGCCCCCCAGGGAATAAGCAGGAGGGGAAGCTGATTTCCCTTCGCCACCCCACGGCTGGACCACAAACATCTCCTTGAAACCTCTCAGGTTTGTTTTCCGCACCAAAATATTGGTGAAAAAAGAGAATTTCTCTTCCTGTGGCTGCAGACAGCTCAGACATCTCATAACCCACATTATAACCCACATATATTAATGGGATGAAGTTCAACAAGGCCCCTGCAGCGCTCCAGGCTGGCACAGAGTGGCTGCAGAGCAGTCGGGCAGAAAGGGACCTGGGGGACTAATGGACAGGAAGCTCAACAGGAGCCACCAGTGTGCCCAGGTGGCCAATAATCCAAGGCGGTGGAGCAGCCCTGTGAATGGGGGGAACCAACTGCAGCAGCATCTCCTCCAGGTGGGATGTTGCATCCTCATTTGGGGGTTTTTTAAATGAAATTGGAGCTTAGGTGGCTGGTGAAAACATAGAGAGGGTGTGTGGGGTGCCACAAATTAGTTTTATAATGCCCCATTCCTAAATAAAGTGCAAACTCCACATTTGTCATCACATGCAGCATGGCAATAAATATATATATATATATATATATGGTTGCAATCGCATGGCATGGGAACACTCTACCATGCCATGGGGTGATATCTATTGAGAAGCAGCCGCTTTCCCACACGCCGACCCCAAAAGCAGCAAAATCTCAAAGGAAATAGGAAAAAATAGGTGCAAAAAGCCACGAGCTCCTCGCCATCCTTCCCATGGGCATCCCGGATGTTCGTGAGGATGCTCATTGTCCTGGGGATGGGGGATGCTGCACGGCTGGCCCGAAAACTCCACAACCCCGGTGTCGTGCAGCTGAAATGGGGAGAAAACTTGATCAGCAAAGACTTTAAGGGCAAAGAAAGAAAAAACCCAGCAAAGCACATTTGATGGCTAATTAGGAAAATACTGGGAAAGCGGCGCAAGGCGGATAATCTTGGCTCCCCGGCAGCAGGGGCCGCGCCGTCCCATTTCAAGGTTGAGCGGCCGGGAATATCAATCTGATGATTGTAATGCTACAAATGAAAATCAAATTGAAGGCGGTTAGAGGAACGCATTATAAATTGATTTAGTCCTCGGACAAGTTTCCACCTCCCTGGCTCCGGGTTTCTCTTCGGGGATGGAGGAGCTTTGGGTACCAGAGATGCAGGGGATGGGCTGCATCCTTCTGGCCATTTTTCCATCCATCCCACACCATTTCAGGGGCGAAAAAAGAGCATTTTGGGGCTTCATATTGATTTTTGAGGATGTATATTAACGCCTTGGGATGCTGTTGTTGAATCAAGGGAGAGAAAACATTGACACGAGCCAAACCCGGTTACAAAATACTGCAAGGAAACACGCTGATTCCTACAGGATTTATTTCCATGCTCCCAAAATTTATTTCCATCTGGAAACCACGTGTACTCAGCTCCCAAAACCAGGGGATTTTGGTACCATTATCCTCAATTCAAAGACAAAAAAAAGGGCTATTTCAGCAAAACCCCCGTTTCAGCGCAGCCGGCACCCGCTGAGCGCTCCCAACCGCTATTCCTGCATCTCCGAGTTGCCCCAATATATACAGATTCCTTCTTTATACAGGTAATAATATACATCATATTTATATATATATATTTTATATATATATATTCACACGCAGACACACAGACGCCTTCGGTTGAAGAGCCGGCACCTCCAAAGCCCGCAGGGAGGTCGCCGCTCCCACCACTAAAAAAATCCCCTCTCCCCATGCACAAAGCTGGTTTTGGGGGGTCAAAAACACCCCATAATTCAGTTTTCTCCTCCTTAAGCCAAGGGTGATGTACCCAGGGCAGGACCACCCCCGGCAGCTTTCGGGTGGTTTTCTGAGGTAGGTGCCAGGTGGGTGGGGGGTCCCGGGTGCTATAGCATCAAGGGGAGCTGCCAGATGAGCAAAGTGCTGTCGGCATCTCCCCCCCGGCGCGGCGATTCGGGGCTGAAGTTACGGTACCCCCGACCCCCCGAAATGATGGCGACCGACGAAATCTCCTTGCGGGGGGCGTCGCGGGCGCAGGGTCGGCTCCGCACCCAGATATCGGGGTCGTCGGCCATCTCGTAGATGGAACCGTCCTCCTCGGTGTGCGCCGGCGCGACACCCGCGGGCGCTTCCCGCACCGACAGCAGCTGCCCGGGGAGGTGCGAGGTGGATCGGAGGCGATATTGTAATAAAATCCCTTTTTTTCTCATTTCTCGAGGCGGGGGGCCGTCCAGTTCGGGGGGTTTCTCATCTTCACCTTCCTCTTCCTCCTCCTGGTCGCCTTTTAGCACGTCGGGCGCCAGGGTGCTCAACGCCACCGCCAAGAACTCCACGGGGCCACCGTGGCCGTTGAGGGACACCATCCCTTTTCCTGGCCAAAAGAAGAAGAGTTTTGTTAAAACCAAGCCCCAAAAGAAGGTTGAATCCACACAGGGAGGGTGTTTTGGGGCACTCACCGGTGATTTTGGGGATGCCCTCCAAGCGGGGCACGGGCAGCAGCACAATGATGCCCTGGTCGGTGCCCACCCAAAGCGACCCCTGGCAGATGAGGAGGCTGGTGACACGGACGTGTTTCTGACCTGTGACAAAAAGGAAAAGGATGAGGGATGATTTTGCAGCAGCATCTTCCCATAGAACCAATAACCAGTGGGTTTATCATGAAGAACACCCTCCGAAGTCCCCCCAAAACCAAGCGGCGTATTTGCACACAGATCTCCATGCCAAGCAGAGCATATATAACTAAATAAAAAAAGGAGGGGGGAAAAAAGAAAGAGAAAAAGTGAGACTTCTAATGGCAAATGAATATTTGATCGCCGGGACTTAGCGCTGCGTGGCGTCGGACTCGGCGAAGCAATATATCTGCAACTCCGGTTGCTCCGGGAGGACTTTATTAATGACCTGTCGAGTTAAAAAGGATGAGGGAGCGCGAGTTCAAAAATGCATTAATACCCAACGCTCGCTCGCCCGGGAAGAAAAGGAAGTGATAAATATTTTAACATGCCCTTCAAAAAAGAGGGGAAAAAAAAGAAAAAGCGACTTACATGAGTATCGCGCTTATAACTAATTACGCAATTATGTCGTTCGGTAGCTGGAACAAGGCGGGAGACAACCTGGCAAGCGCGGGGTGGGTGAGAGCAGGATGGGTGGATGTGGATGGGAAATGGTGCTGGATGGGGGAAAATGCGGTGCACAGGGCAGTGGCCATGGGGTGCACACATGGGTGAGAGGATGGGGGGCAAGGATGCGTGCAAGGGGGTGAAAACGGGGGGCAAGGACGGGGTGCAAGGACGGGGTGCAAGGACGGGGTGCAAGGACGGGGTGCAAGGAGATGAAAACGGGTGCAAGGATGGGGTGCAAGGATGCATGCAAAGAGGTGAAAACAGGTGCAAGGATGGGGTGCAAGGAGATGAAAATGGGTGCAAGGATGGGTGCAAGGATGCATGCAAAGAGGTGAAAACAGGTGCAAGGATGGGGTGCAAGGAGATGAAAGTGGGTGCAAGGATGGGTGCAAGGAGATGAAAGTGGGTGCAAGGATGGGTGCAAGGAGATGAAAGTGGGTGCAAGGATGGGGTGCAAGGAGATGAAAACAGGTGCAGGGACGCATGCATGGGGATGAAGAGGTGGATGCACACAAGTGTGAAAAACGGGGCGCGTGGATGCACGGGTGCAAAGGTGGGGTGCAAGGATGCAGGCGCGCGTGCAAGCGCGGGGTGCAGAGGGGCAAGAAAAGGACATGCGGCTGCAAGCACACCTGCAAATCTGGGGTGTGCGGATGCAAAGGTGGGATGCATGGATGCACACATGGGTGCAGAGATGGTGCAAGGATGGAGCGAGTGGATGGATATGCGCAAAAGTGGGGCGCACAGGTAAAGTACAGGAGCAGAGGTGCAAAGATGGGGTGCATGGGCGCATCTCCTTGTGAGGACAGGCTGAGAGAGCTGGGGTGCTCAGCCTGGAGAGGAGAAGCTCTGGGGCGATCCTATAGTGGCCTTTCTGTACTTAAAAGGGGCCGATGAGAAAGATGGGGACAGACTCTTCAGTAGGGGCTGTTGCAATAGGACAAGAGGTGATGGTTTTAAACTAAAGGAGGGAGATTCAGGATGGATATAATGAAATTGTTGGCCCTGAGGGTGGTGAGAGCCTGGCCCAGGTTGGCCAGAGAGGTGGTGGATGAACCATCCCTGGGGACATCCCAGGCCAGGCTGCTCTGAGCAACCTGAGCTGGTGAAGATGTCCCTGCTCATGGGCTGGGTGAGCTGGGAAGGTCCCTCCAACCCAAACTGTTCCATGATTTGATGATCCTGTGATGCGCACACAGCTGCAGAGATGCCACCAGCTCCATCCCCACCATCAACAAGCAGAGACCCCAGATGTCCAAGCTCAAACCTTCACACAATAAATTCCTCGCACAGTTCCTCTGCAAATCACAACCACAAACCCAAGCAACACATCCAGGGGGCGATGCCCCAACTTGCCCGTTCGTTGCAATTAAGAAGCGAGGGAAAGCAGAACCCACCGGGCAGGACGAAGGTGGTCTTGGTGGCGATGTTGATCTCCTGCAGGTGCTCCAGCGTCTCGGTGTGGAAGAGGCGGATGGAGGACCCTGAGGAAAAGGCCATCCAGACGCCGCTGCCCGCCTTGACCATGTGTGTGACGCTGGCGCCCGCGTCCGGGTGGGCCTCGAAGGTTTGCTGCCAACATCGGGAATTTCAAAAAGAAATCAAACGGTCTATCCCTAAAATTGCTGCAAAGCTGCACAGGGAGGGGACCAGAGTGGCCAAAAACCAGCCCCAAAGCCAACGGTGGGACAAGACCTTCCTGCTTCCCTCCAACCCCAAAAATCAGCGATAAAAGGCTCAGCCCCCCCTGCAAGAGCCATTTGGGGATCAAAAATGGGCCCATCTGCTCCCAGTTTCCCCGCTGGAGCATTTCCCCATCAGACACGGGATGCGAACTGCAGGAAAAAGACACCTTTTTGCATCAAAAATTGCCCTTGCTGCAGATTCCCACAATAAAAACTCACATTAACACGTAAGGATTAAATCACCTTCCTGCAGTAGCTTCGCCTGCATTTCTCCTACGGCTTTGAAACATTTTTTTGCCTTAAAATTTGCTTTATATATTAAAAGAAAGCAGAGTGGCTATTCACCCCCTTCCTGAAATGACCTGCAGAGCGCATCTCCCCAAAAACTCACACAAAATTGGGGCAGATAGAGACTTTGAGGCGATTTCCCCAGCCCACGTGGGGTTTATCCCCTGATGGTTCATTCCAGGCAGACCCCATTACACCAAGTACCATTTACACCAATCCTCCTGTATCCCTGGATATTTTTTCCTCCTCCATCACTTTTCTTCTGCAAAAATTCCCACCCGGCCTCTGTCATAAATAAAAATCAGAGCCTGAAAACGAATCCAGTCCCCGATGCATTATTCATCTCCGGCATCGCCGTTAGGCTGGATTTACGACAGCTAATACATGCAAAGTAAGTTTGGGCACTAAATGTGAAAATTAAAGGTGGGAGAAAGGTTTTTTTTTTATAAAAAATAAAATAAAATAAGGGACGTGTCAACATTTTCTGTTTAGAGAGTGAGATGGTTCAGCATCCTCCTCCTATGAGGGAAGGGACCCAAAAGTGATGAAAAGCAGCAAAGCAGCAGCAATAAAGGTCATTGCACAGGCAGGGGTGTGCGTTATGGGGTTCGAAGTGCTCTGACCCCCCCAAAAACGCATGGTGGATGCGACACTGGGGGTGCCCGTACTGCTCCCTACCTGTGCATGGAGGCTGGTGGCATCCAGGACGGTGACCTGGTTGTCACAGCTGGCCCACAGCGTCTCGTCCAGTGTCAGGAGGACACGCACGGGGCCGGTCCCCACGGCCAGGCGGGCAGGCTGCTCCCCCACATCCCACAGGCCCCCTGCAGCACAAACGGGGGCAAGAAGATGCTCAGAAAGGAGAATTTTTTAAGGAAAAAAGCGTTTTTTGAATGATGAATCCTAGAGTGTCAGGGGTTGAGAGGGACCTGGAAAGCTCATCCAGGTCAATCCCCCCATGGAGCAGGAACACCCAGATGAGGTTACACAGGAAGGTGTCCAGGCGGGTTGGAATGTCTGCACAGAAGGAGACTCCACAACCCCCCTGGGCAGCCTGGGCCAGGCTCTGCCACCCTCACCCCAAACAAGTTTCTTCTCATATTTCAGTGGAACCTCCTGTGTTCCTGTTTACACCCATTGCCCCTTGTCCTGTCACTGGTTGTCACCAGAAGAGCCTGGCTCCATCCTCCTGACACTCCCCCTTTCCATCTTGATCCCCAGGAATGAGTCCCCCCTCAGTGTCCTCTTGTCCAGCTCCAGAGCCCCAGCTCCCTCAGCCTTTCCTCACACGGGAGATGCTCCACTCCCTCCAGCATCTTGGTGGCTGCGCTGGACTCTCTGCAGCAGTTCCCTGTCCTGCTGGAACTGAGGGGCCACAACTGGACACAATATTCCACCCTAAGTAACTGCGAACCCCTGGTGTCCCCAGTGCCACCTCCGAGCATCTTAATGCCAGAAGCGAAAGGATGCGGGGAGCTCACACCCCCTGTTCCAACCCCCCCAAAATGCTTTGCCCCCACGCAAGCAGCTTTTTAGCAGCACCACCTGCAACACTCAGGCACATTCCTTGTCTCAAAAGCCAATAATTAACCCTTTTCTTTTTTACAATTTATTTGCTCTTGAATTGACACTCCAGAGCTGATCTAGTGTCTCTATGAACCACATCCAGGCTGGACTGGGATAAATTCACCACCAGCGGCAGCTGAGCAGCTTCAAGAGATAATTGTTCTCCTTTTCTTATTCCAAATGCCAGTTTTTTTAAATAAAACCGCAAGATCCGAGGGCTAAAAGAACCTTTTGGGCGCTGGGACCTCTGCTCCCATCCGCAGGAGTTTACGACCCAGCTGCCTTGCAGCAGATCCTCATTTTCACGTAAAAATCGAGCTATTTCGGGAAAGCTTTTGCATTCCAAAAAGACAGGGATAAGATTGCAAACCTCACCTCGCAGCCCTGCCAGCAGCTCATTATTTTCTCTGTGCGTTTATGCAATCGAGATTAAATTAAAGCCACTTCATTAATTGGATTGTACGGTTGCTATAGGGTGGGAAAGGGGAGGCGCAGCACCCCAAAATTCAATTTAAATGGCTTTACTGACTCTGGTCTGGCCTGAGTGCTGCTCGCTGCGGGTTTTCTCAGAGTAAATGAGAGGTTTTTGTCCAAAAATAGGCCAATCCAGCACATTATTTGAGGCTCTTTCCTACCCTCTAGTGATGAAGCAAAGGTATTAACAGCCCAGGCGAGCAGCCAAGCTCCAGCCTTGGGCTGAGCCGAAACTGGGGAAAACCAACCCAAAAATGAAGCTAATAATGGAGAAGGGTCTTGCATGAGTGGGGTTTTGGTTTATAGCAGCAATAAGGTGATTATTTTTAAGCTAAAAGCCCTGAGTCCTTGTGCATCGCAGCATCGGACCCTTCCCTGGGTGCAACCACCCCCCGAGCAAACCCTTTGCTACATATCACCCCCTTGCCAGGACTGTTTTCTACATATTTTCCCCCAAAACCTCTTGCATTCACCCTAGCAATGCAAAGGAACATTTTAAAAATAAGATAGCACTTCTTAAATGCAAAATAGCATTTTTAAACCCACCCTGGGCTACAAGAATGTTACGGATTAGAAGGGACCTCGAAAGATCATCTAGTCCAAATAAAGTGAAAAATGGTGCTTTTATCACCATTTTAGCAGCCAGCACATCTCGCCGGCTCATAGAACTTCCCAATCCCTATTTTTTTTTATAGTGGCCCACCCAAAATCTTGTCCAAAAAGGCACAAGGGGACATCCTTACCGTTATTCCTGGGGTAGGCGGCCACGGTCCCATCCTGCAACCCGGCGAACAGGAACTCGGGGCTGTGCTTCAAGCAGAGGACGGGTTGCATGCCCGGACTTTTGCAGGTCAATAAACATTGTGTCCCCGTGTCCACGCTGCCGTAGACCGTGATGCTGAGGGGACAACACGGGGGGGACAAGATGCAGGAGATGCTGGTGGTCCCCAAGGTGCTGGTACCCGAAGATGGATGGATGGGATGGATGGATAGAATGGATGGGATGGATGGATGGGATGGAGAAGACATGGACTCGCCTGCCCTCCCCGCAAGCCCAAGCAGACAGTGGGGACAACAGGAGGGGACAAGATGCAGGAGATGCTGGTGGTCCCTAAGGTGTTGGTACCCAAGGATGGATGGATGGAAAAGACACAGACTCATCTGCTGTCCCACAAGCCCAAGCAGATGGTGGCGACAACAGGGGACAACACATTGGGACAAGATGCAGGAGATGCTGGTGGTCCCCAAGGTGCCGGTACCCAAGGATGGATGGATGGATGGATAGATGGAGAAGACACAGACTCACCTGCTGTCCCACAAGCCCAAGCAGATGGTGGGGACAACAGGGGGGGACAAGATGCAGGAGATGCTGGTGGTCCCCAAGGTGCCGGTACCCAAGGATGGATGGATGGATGGATGGATGGGGAAGACACAGACTCACCTGCCGTCCTGCAAGCCCAAGCAGACAGTGGGATGTGGGGACGTGGGGGGTTGTTCGGTGGTGGGTCGGGGTTCCCGGGTGTCCCCATCGTCCCCCGCCTCGGGGATGTACTCCATGCACAGCACCGGCGATGCCACCGGGAAGGATTTCACCGTGCGCGGCACAGCGCGGTTCAGGGAGAAGATCTCCACCTGCCCCCCTGCGCCTTCCTGGCCGCCCCCAACCTGTGCAAAGCAGACAATGGGTGTTATCCCCAGCCAGTATGACCCAAACTTGGGGTTTTTAGCCCCGTTTTGGGGTTGTTTTACTCACCCAGAGGTAGCCCTGCGGTAGCGAGGTGCTGACGGCGGAGAAGCCCAGCAGAGAGGATTGCACAGGGTTGTGCACCGCGGCGCCAAGCTGGGGGAGAAACCGGGGTACACGGGGGGCAGAACACCCCCAAATTAACCCAACACATGCCGGGTAACAGCACACACCCCAAAAATCAAGATCCAGCCAAAGCCCAGCTTGTATTTTTAATTTTCCAGGCTGGATTGTGTGAACTTCTATCCTTGCAACCAGCTTGGTGACCCCAGCCCATCCACTGTGGGATTTCTGCCTTTTCCCCCCACAAAAAGATGGATGTAAAGGGGCAGGAGGTACCGGGGTGGAGTTGGAGAAGAGGTTGGATGTGGTTCTTACCTGCAGATCGAGGGCTTTGGAGAAGGCGGGCATGTGGCAGGAGAGAATGGGGCACCAGAACGGAGCTTTGCTCTTCTTATCTTCATCGGGACAGAGCCAGCCCGGCTGGTTCTCCTCCCCTGCAGCCAGTGGAGAGGTCAGATTTGGCCAAAACACCCCCCAGCATCTCCCCCTTTCCCAGTGGGACCCCAAAATTAGTAATTTGGGGTGCAGAGTCCTCATCTCCAACCCCAAAGTATCATCATCTGTGGACTTGGGGAACATCTCACCCCTTTTCTCCAAATTATTGCGTGGCGCCCGGCCAAGCAACTGCCTCAAGCAGCGGCAAAAACAGCCCCAAACCCAAATAATAGATATGTAAAAAGGGGGAAAAAAACACACCCTAATGTGTTTCTTCACATTAGGCTTTAATGTGTTTTCATTTCTAACTCGTGGGTACAGGATTATCCCCCAGGCATCCCAGATTTAAAAAAAACCCCAAACAAATACATAAACTGTTAAAAACAAGAGAATCAAAAATAGTTGCAGCCCAGGGGGATCTGAGCACTCAAATAGGGTTTCAAATGATGGTTTTTTGCTTTCTTCCATTAAACTTTTTGTTGTTGTTGTTTCTGCAGCAGCTGGTGGATTTACATAGGGATAGGGGTGGGGAAGCGGCAGGAGGGTCGGCTCCTCCTTCGCTTATTCATCCTGTTCTATGGAAAGCTGTTCAGCCCTGCCAGTGACAGCAGCAAAACGCAAAGCGTTTTGAGGCAGAATTACCGATTCCCAGCATTTTCCAGCATACAAACCCCCAAAGTGTCCTCCAGCCCCTTGCTCTGAATTTTTTCCCCTGTCCTGTTTCGTGTCAGGCTGCTCGGAGCAATACAAGTCATAGAATCATAGAATATTTTGAGTTGAAGGGACCTTCAAAGGTCACCCAGCCCATGAGCAGGGACATCTTCACCAGCTCAGGTTGCTCAGAGCCCCGTCCAGCCTGGCCTGGGATGTCTCCAGGGATGGTTCATCCACCACCTCTCTGAACAAACCTGCTCCTGACTCCCAAATTCGGCTTTTCAAAGCCAGGGTGAGGGTGAGCAACACGCTACTCACGCAGTCCTATCTTGGCCAAGTGCAGGCGGTTGACCCAGGAGATCTTACTCAAGGGGCTGGGGGTGATGAACACAACCATGACACTGATGGGGCGGCCAGACCTGCGTAGGGAGAGCATCACCAGGTTGATCTTCGGCCTCTTCCTCCTCCCCAGGGAGGGAAGAACCCACCCGTGATTCATAAACTCACTTATCCGGCTTCCCAGGCAGCAGGAGACGGAGGCGGCACTTGTTGGCGGAGTGGATCTCCTCCTCCTTCACCTTCATCATCCTCTGCAAGGCCAAGCACCAGTCCTGGGCCACTGTCATGTTCAGGTTCTGGAGGAAAAACTCAAATCATGGAAGAACCTCCAAAACAAGCCTGATTCATCCCCAAATTTCACCCATGGGGTTCAGGAGGATGAGGATGGTGGTCCACATGGTTATTGGTTGTACCCAAATCATGAGCTTGCCCGTACAGAGGTACCTGGTAGGTGCCATGCAAGGTGCTGATGAGAAGGGTGATCTGCTCCACCACCGCCAGGTCCTTCTGCAGGTCCTGCAGCTCCTGGAAGAGCCGCGGTGGCCCCAGGTAGACTTTATCTTGGGTGAAGAAATAAAGAAATGAGGACCGTGGAGAAATTCTCCATCCCGTTCCACTGCAACCAGCCCAAGGGTCGGGTGCTCACTGTGCGAAGCCTGTCCGGCCGGCGCGTGTTTCTTGGCCCCAGCGTTGTGGATGACGACGTTGTCCTTGTCGTAGGCGCCGCTCTCCTGTCCCACCTCCACCACCTGGACCTGCGGGAGGGCCGTGCTCCACTTCACCACGTATTTGGGACCCAGGGGCACCAAGCTGCTGATTTCCATCTGGCCTCTGCCGAGGGAGGATGCAAAAAATGTCTGTCAATGTATCAGCAAGTGCTGCGGTTTGCTCTGCAAGCTCTTGAAAGCACATTTTGCAACCCCCACGCCATGCACCACTGCACGCCTGCACCCCCAAACGTGGGGCACGCAACCACCGCAGACCATGCGCAGCACCTACCCTGGGTTCACCGGCCTGCAAGAGGGGAAAAATCATTAATAAAGTGGTATTATGGGGAGCTGAAGGAGGGGTTTGCATCATCAACCTCCACCAAGCCCAGGGGTCCTGGACCCCGCGCTGGCTCAGGGACCCAACAGCACCAGGGGATGGAGCTTTTACCAAAAGTGGGGGGCAAAGCAACCCCAAATCAGTTGGGTTGCCGCTCCAAAACAAGCTGGGATGGTTTTAAAAGCCCTTGGGGTCTAACAAACCCCAGCGAGCCCAAAATAGAGATGGGGAAGGGAGATGCTTGCTACATCGCCACTTTGCAAAGTGATTTTTGGGGGCCTGGGGGCCACCAGCACGTACTTGAAGTTGATGTTGGCGCAGACCAGCATGTCGTTGAGGAGGAAAACCTTCCGCTCCTTGGACTTGATGAGCTGCCCCCGGTCTCCGTACACAGTCTCCGTCAGCGTCTCGCAGAGCAGGAGCTGCCGCTGCCCCGAGCTCAGCAGCTGCGGAGGGGATGGAGAAGCGGGGGGGCTCAGCCTGGGGGCTTTTCTGAGCCTCCTGCCCCAGAATTTGGGTTGCTTTTCCCTTATTATGCCCTTATTGTGAGGATTTTCCTCCAGCCAGGAGCACACATGGCCCTGAGCTCTGCAGAGACAGATGTGAGACATGCTCTGATGCAAAAGCCCTTTGCACCCTGTATGTCCAACCATGGAGACAGCAGAGCCCTAGAGGACCAACATGACCCTTTTTCAGCCCTTTCTTGGGTCTCTTTTCATCCCCTGACCCTAAATCCCAATCTCAGGGCTGAGCTGGCGGGTGTCCCGCTGCGGTTTTTGTCCCCGGCCCAGGATGTGTCGCAAGAGCTTCATTTAAGGTTTGCTTTTGTTTTGCTTTCCACCAACAATTGCAAAATCAGGCGGGTGAGACAACATCACATCCTCACTTTTCCCTGGAGGGGAATTTCCCCCCGTGCCAGCCTCCAGATTTGCTTTTACTCAACATCCTTTCAGCGCAAATGGGGATCCTGAAACAAAGAGGAAGCTCGAGGCTGCAAAGCTCAACACCCCACGGCGAGGATGAGGGCGTGAGGACGAAGGACCCACCTTGTTGAGGCTGCTGCGGTCACTGATGCTCTTGCAGAGCTGCTGGATTTCGGCAACTTGGTCGGCCAAACGCTTTTGCTCATTGAGCTTCTCCGCCAACGTCTCCAGCTCGGTGAGGGCCAGCTGGAGGGACAGACGGTCCGCGTGGCCCTTGGGGGTGTTTTTCAGCATGTCCTGGGATGGGGGACAAAAGACACCCCAAAAAAACCCACATGAGACCTGTTGGAGATGCTACAATTGGAAGTGCTTGCAGCACCTCCAAAATCGAAGCTTGGAGGGTGATCCTTGGGATGGTCCCAAGATGCCAACGCAAAAACGTGTCCCTTGCTAAAATGTTTGCCAAAGCACCCAGGCTGCGAAAAATAGGGTGCAAAGGGAGGTGGGTGCAGGAACCCCCTGCCCGTACCTGCAGGAGCAGGATGAATTGAGGGAACCTCTGGATGGGCTTCACCATCAGCCCGTAGAGCGTGACGCGGTCGGTACTGGCCATCTGCCTCTTCTACGGGGGGGAAAGAGAGGCAAAAAAAGAGAAGTTTTCACCCATAACAGTGACCGGCGGCACCACGCGCTCGTGTTTGGGTGCTGCTGACCTTGAGGAAGTCGAGGAAGGCGGGTTTGGTGAGACAAGCCTTCTTGATGAGGGACATGGCGGTGGTGAAGTTGTTGACGTAGTCGCTGTAGACGTCCAGCACCATCGACTTGGAGAACTGGGGAAAGGGCGGGAGGAGAACCATGATGACACCCCAAAAAAGTGGGGAGTTCGGCAAAGCGTGGGGGTGCTGGTGTGTTTTTGGAGCGATGCTGAGGATGCTGGTGGTACCCTGAGTCAGGGACGCATCGCTTTAATCCTCCACAGCCCGCACTGCGATCATTGGGAGGGATTCAGGGGGTAGTTTAAGGGGTTCCCCCAATTTTTCCTCCTACCGAGGCCACGAAGAGGTCCCCAATCTTCTCTGCCGTGTCCCACTCGGCCACGCGGGAGGCGAGGGCGATCTGGAACATGGAGTGGCACTGCAGGATCTCCTTCAGCCGAAAAAACACCACCTGGCACTTGCGAGCGCTCAGCACCTTCGGCTCCATCTCCAGCAGCGGGTTCCTGTAATCCTGCGGGAGATGCTGGGGCATCAGCATCCCCTGCATCCCTGTGCGGCCCCCCAAAAAAAACCCTTTAAGAAGGGGGGTTCCCCACCTGCAGGATGCGTTTTAGGGAGTCCACGTAGCTGCGCTCGCTCTGCACGATGGAGCCGAGGATGTGCCGCCGAACCACCTGCGATGAAACTGGGGTTTGGTTGTTGTCCCCCCCACCCAAAAAGTGAGGGTTTGGGGGGGTGAGGCGGGCACAGGGCGCTGCAGAAGCGCTGACGCGGCGGCATCGCTTTCTGCTGACTCGCCTTTTCCCCGGTTGCTCAATCACGGGGACAAGGGGAAGCTGTGACGCCCCCATAACCCCCCAAAATCACCCACACCCACCTGCTGCGGGCTCAGCCCCTCGGGCATGGGGCCCAGCTCTGGCGGTGGGTGCTTCATGTCGGAGACGGTGACCTCCAGGAACCCCGTGTCCTCCTCCTCTGAGTCCCCTGCAGGGAAAAAGAACTTAATAAAATGCCAAAAAATAACAATTTTAGAGGTTTTTTGGTCTAAAGGAAAGCCCGCAGCCCCAAAGCTGCTTCACTGGGATGATGCAGGGGCTGGATTTGGGTCTGGAGCTGCAAGCTGAGATGGACCCTCCCAGCATTGCATGTTTGTCCCCAAGCTCCAGCCACTGTCACCGGACACCAGGATGAGTCAGGCTGAGCGGGGACCGAGCCAGGTCCCCACGGGGAGGGGACAAAAAGGGTCCCTGACCCCAGAAAACACCCTGATTGGGGGAAGATCCCCCTGATCCTCACTCCAAGGGTGGGCGCAAGGGAAACAGAGTGGAAAAAAGCAGCAAACAAGCAGCACGCACAAGAAAAAGGGGAAGGCGAGAGCCAGCGCCCGCCGGGCGGCACAACGAGCCCTTACCCGAGGCCGAAGCAGCGGAGGAGGAGGATGGCGAGCGAGCCAAGGCGGCGGCATCGCCATAGCCATACGGGGACGGCCGCTTCTTCCACATGGCCGCAACGCCCCGTCACGGCCACCCCGGCCCCATCCCCGTCACCCTATAAATAGCGGGTACCGGGAGGACCGGCAGGGCGGGAGGGGAGGGCGCTGGCAGCCGGGTGACCTTTTTCCTTCCCTAATTTTGGCCGGGAGGATTCGCCACCCTTGGCCGCCGCCTCCGTCATCTCCTCCTCCCCATCCCCACGGATGGGATGCTCCGCAGGACCACGGGATGAGATGCTCCCCAGCATCCCGCTCTCAAAACCCAAAAAGCGTTTAAACCCCCACCCCGGCGAGGCTAAAACAGCGCTGGGGACATGCAGCAAAGGCTGGGGACACACACGCCGGATCCCCCGGGCAGCCGCGGCCGAGCCGTGATGCCGCCCGCCGGGATCCTACCTCCCCCGTGATGCTCCAGGGAGACCCTCGAGCTGCGGCGGGTAAGCGGCTGCTTTTCCGCCTCCGCCACCCTCCTCCTCCTCTGCTCCCCATCCCCTACACGATAGCAAGAGGATTAGGAAAACACCCCCAAAAATATAAACATTTTCAGGGCAGATGCTGCTCTGCATCCAAGGAGGGCACCCATGGGTGCTGGAGCTGGGCTGAACCCTAAAGGACATGGGTGCTTGGAGCAAGAAGTGAGCTGAACCAACTGAGCTTGCACAGGGATGCCAGGATGGGGAAAAAATAATAATAATAAAATTAAATTTAAAAAGAGCTTAAAATGCAGAAAATAAATCAGCAAAAGGAAATGCTGAAAGCCATAAGGATTCACAATGGAATTTAAAAAATACTCTCAAAAAGGCTTATATTTGGCTCTCAAAAGGAAGGTGGGGGCACTCCCCGCTTACCCGGGGTTTCTTTGCGGTGCAGGAACGTCACCTTCCTCATCACGGCGATCTTGGTCTTCTCCAACCCGTCCTTGGTGCCGCTTTTGGCCGCTTTCATCAGCTGAGTCATCTGGGCAGGGGGATGAGAGGGATCGGGATGCTCAGGACAGCACCGGGACCCCGTTTCGGGTCTGGATGCAGCGGCACCGTCCCCTTGGGGACATCCCTTCCAAAATTCATCCCCATTTTCCCACCCAGCACAATGAGGAGGAGGAGGATGAAGGCGGCCGAGGAAGGAGGATGCTCCAGCATCTCTCCCGCCTCCGCGGGGACGCAGCAGCAGGCGCAGGCAAAGCGGGAACGTGCAGCGAAAGCGAAGAGGAGGGAGGGGACAGAGGCACCAGTGCATCCGTCCCCTCCTCACGGGCAAGGTTTTACGTGCCAGAGAGCAAAAAGCAGGGCGGTGTTGGGCTTTCACACCTCAAATCGCAGCGTTTTTAGCCCAAGATGACATCGGCATCACTTTCCCAGCCTAAACTGGCCATAAATGGCCAAGCTGGATGGTCTGGGGCTGGGAAAGGCTTTGCGCTATGTTTCTACGCCTCCCAAGAATCTCCTTCCCCACCTGATTTCCACCCCGTATCAGGGGGCAAAAAAACCTTCTCAGATCCATCTATCCTGCGGGCAACCTCGCTTGGTCCAAACGCCCCTTTGAAAAGAAAACACACCCCAAAAAACAAATGTTTTGAGCAGCTGGAGGATGGGGACACCAAGACAGATGGACATGAGAGGCAGCTTTGTGATGCTTAACTCATTTTTTGTTTCTTCTGGGGGATAAAATGGGATGAATTCAGGCTGGATAAACTCCGGGAGGGTTGTTTTGGGGGGACAAGGGACGGAGGAGGGACAGTACCTTCCAATCGTACTTCTGCTTCAGCTCCTGCATGTCTCTCCCCCCAACTCTTAAAGCCAGGATGTCTCTCTTAGTCCTGGCGTATCTCTCCTTTAGTCTATTCAGGTCTGGAGAAAGCTGAGCCCAAAGCAAACCAGGCGGGAAGAGAAGGCAGAGGAGGCAGAGAAGAGATCCAGGTAAGCAGCCAAAAAGATAAATAAAACAAAAAGGAGGAGAAATCATCCCAAAGCAGCACGGTACAGGCAGCATCTCCCCAAAACCTGATTTTGCTCAAGCAACGAAGGGACCAAGCGTGAGGAAAAGCAGCAGCCGCGCTCCAGCGATGCCGAGATGCAAAAGGAAAGGAGGGGAGAAAAAGGGGAAGGAAAAATAAACAAGAAATGAAACTCCCAAAGTTTCATGCTGGCTTTGCAGCGGGTTAACCCAGGATCTGCAGCATCTTCTGCTTCGGAAAGCTGGGCTTGAGGCTCTGGTGCCTTTAAACAAGCAAACACGGGGGGGGACGGAAATAAAATAAAGATAACAAGGTAAAGGGAAGCGTTACCTTGGGCTGGAAGGATGCTCGCTGCTTGGCCGGCTCGGCCTCTGTCTTGTTCTCCTCGCCCGAATCCTCGCTGTAGCTCTCGAACTCGCTGGAGCTCCAGCCCAAATCCTCGCCGGCCCGCGGCCCCTCTCCGCGCTGCACCTCCTCGTAGATCAGGCTGCGCCCCGGCCCCACGCCTGCGGGAAACGGCTCCTTTCCCACCCAAAACAGCCATTCCCCCTCGCCAGGGACCCAAACCCCAGCGGTTCACCCAGGGTCATCCCCCCTCCGCATCCTCTTTAGGTTGTGCCTCGGTTTACCCGGCTGGGAAATGGGTTTGTGGGGAATTGGGAGCAGGGAAGGTCTGTCCCTACCGTCAGCATCGAGGGGCTCACAGGGGACATCATCGTAGATCACGTCGTCTTCCACCGCTGGGAACTCGAAGCGCTCACCTTTGGGGGGACAAAAAACCCCACAGGGACTCAGCTCAGCACCCAGGATGGAGAAATCCTTCCACAGGTTGGTTTTTTTCAGCTTTTTAACCCACCTTGGTGGCTGTTTTTCCTCTTCCAGGTCTGGGTACCGATGTGGGGGTCACCTCCAGCCTCCCCATTGCTCACCCCCACCGGCAGCCTGTGGGGAAGGGGGGGTCAGGGAGCACCTGGGGTGCAAACTCCCCAGAATTGGGTACAAACCCCCCAGAATCAGGTGCAAACCCCCCTGAAATGGGTGCACACAGGCCCCTCACCCCCCCATTACGCCCCTTCCTCTTACAGGGGTTCACAAGCACAGAATAGAGCTTGTGTCATGTCCCCCCCACCCCATTCGCACCTTTGCTGCTTTATGGATTTTGAGGGGTCCACGGGTTTTAGGGTCACAACACAAAAGAACCATAAATGGCTTTTTTAGCCTTAGACTACGTGATGCTGGAGGGCAGGAGGATGCTTTGACATTGGGGAGCATGGGGAGGGCTCCCCATCCCTGGTGAGCGTCTTGCCCTGTGTGTGTTCCACGGGGGGGGACAAACCCTCTTTGCAGCCAAATCTGCAGCTGGGGCAAACACCAACCCCCCTCAAACCCCCACCCCAGGGGGTTCCCTCAACCAAGGTCAGGGGTTCACCAAAAGGGGTACCCAAAGCCCCCCTAGATTGCCGGGGTGCACCCCCAAACCCTGCGATCTCCTGCTTGTAATAGGAAGAATTTGGGGAAACTGAGGCACAACATGCCAAATGGGGGGGGACAGGGGACACCCAAACCCCAAAGCTGTGTTTTCCCCTTTGAGGCACTCAAACTCCCTCAAAATCCCCCCAAAACCCCACATACCCTTCCTGGGTCTCCAGCACCAGCCCGTCTGCGGAGAGGAAAAGCAAAGAGAAGCTGCATTGGCACCCAGCGGTGTCACCCAAAGGGGACATGATGGGGACATCGGGGACACCTGGCCTGCCCTCTCACCACCGCTGGAGCTGGCTGGTCGTCGCCTGCGAGGGGGAGCCTGCAGGATGGCGTCTCCCCTCGGCTCTGCCGTTGAATCTTCCTCCTCCTCTTCCTCCTCGCTGTCCTCAAAAGTGAAGGCTTCGCCGAGGTCTTCCTCCCCGTGGGGACTCGGGGTGGCCAGGGCGAGATGGTCACCTGCCAGCAGGAGCTCTTGTCACTTGGTGTCCCCTCACTGTGCTGTGGTACCCCAGGAGGGATGCAGGGATGCGGGGGAACAATGGGGGACGAAGGGGGCAGGATGGGGGAACGATGGGGGATGCACATGACAAGGGGGCAGGATGGGGAAACGATGGGGAAACGATGGGGAAACGATGGGGAAACGATGGGGAAACGATGGGGAAACGATGGGGAAACGATGGGGAAACGATGGGGAAACGATGGGGAAACGATGGGGAAACGATGGGACAGAATTGAGCATCCCCCCCAAAAACTGCACAAAGCAACAGCCCTTCATGCTTTCATGACCCTGATGGGGACATGTAGGATGTCACCAGGTGGCGCACCCCCTTTTCTGCCCAAGGTTGGGTGTCCAAAACAAAAAAACAACCCCAAAATGCATCTCTGGTGGGTCGTCAGTACCTAGTGTGGGGTGGGGGGGCAGCTCAGACGAAGCCATGGCACGGGGGTCCCGGCTGCTTCGCCTCGGCCCTTCCCCGAGGCTTTCCTGGGGGAGAGAGGACGAGAAATGGGTTGAGAGGGGAGATCAGCCCCCAAATCCATCCCTGGGCGAGGAGGCGACGTGAGGAGGCGCCCAGGGGTGATGGATCCAGCTCCGGCTGCTGCAAAGCCTTACAAGGAAGCAGAAACGCTGCCCCCGGGGCCAAATTTGCACAGAAAATCTAGCCTGTGCACAAGAAATCCACCCTGGGCACAGAAAATGTATCCCATGAGTGGCAAATTTACCCCAGGAACGGCAAATCCAGCCCTGAGCATCAAGCCGGAGGGTCCCGGAGGGTTGGGAAGCGTCGAGCATCCTCCTGGTGATCGATGGCTCATCCGCTCCGGTAACCGGAGCCGCCCGTCCCGATGCCCCGAAAGGTCATTGTGGGGAAGAGGAAGGACGGAGCGGGGACCCCCCCGCATACAAGGGACAAAATGACACCCGAGAGGCTGCAAAGAGCAAAACGGGGCCAAACTCCACCAATTCAGTCTCGCTGGAAGCGGCGATTGATGCATGATGGATGTCACCACCCTGTTCCAAAAACCGTTTGTCCCTCGTTTCCTCTGAAATCGGGATATAGGGGATGCACAGACTCCAGATGATCTCCAAAATTAGGATCTATTTATTCCCCATGTACCAAAAGCCCTTTGAGCCGTAGCATGGGTGCAATTGCCCCGCGTGGCTTTGCAGCAAGACATGCAGCTCCAGAGCCATATATAAATATATATATATAAATATACATATATATGGAGGTCTAGAGCACAGCAGTGGGGAGCTGAGATCAGCAACCACCTCCCAAATTTGCCTTTACCCCAGAAAAGGAGCTAAAACCCCCTTTGCAATCACTACATGTGCACAAACTGATGCTGCAAAGTGCTCGGCAACCCCAACCCCGCTGCGAAAACCCCCAAAAACATCAACCTAAACCCCATACAACCCTATTTGTATGAAAAAAACACGAATAAAACTCCTCTTCCCCTCCTTGTTATTGCCACAAACATCCTCTTCCAACCACTTTTGCAACAAGCCCGTTGCCTCTGTAAATGCATTAATAGGGGTTTATTTGGGAGGAGGACCCAGGGATGCTAAATTTTCCTGCTCAAAGTCTTTTTTTGGCCCAAAATGAAGGTGGTTGGCAGCGAGGACGCTCTTACATGTCACTAATCTGCTTCCCATCAGCGTGGGAGCCAATTCTGGGCTCTCCCCCTTTTCCAGGGTTTGATCCCTATGGATGTGATGCCAGAAATCACCGCAAACCAGGAGAAGTGCTGAGGACCACAAGGAACAATTGAACATCAGTCACATTGCTGCAGTGATGCCGCACACACACACACACGAAAGGCAAAGCAAAAATAACACCACCTGGATAAATAAACCAATAACACCTGGGGAAAATAAACCCAGCAAAGCGATGCCGGTGGTTTGATCCAGAAACCAGTTTGCTCACTGGTTTTCTTTGCTTTTCCAGTAACCCGGTGGCTCCTGCACTCAAAGAGGACGATGTTGGGTCCCCATTCGATGCGGAGAAGGTCACGTCCCGTTTTGAGAGTTGACATAAGCTCCTCTGGCCTGATTTGTCCCAGGGCTGGTTATTTTTTGGGCTGCGAGCACGAGGAGAATTACCAGCCCTCCAATAAACCCGCCCTCACTTTTAATTGGGTCTTGCTAAATTAAAGAAGTCATTTTGAATCATTTTTTGTGTGTAATAGTTCAATATTGGGGATAGGAGCATCCAAACAAAATGTATCCCATGGGATGGGGGAAAACTAGAGGGAAGGAGATGCCCCCGGAGCAGATTTGGGTGGAAAAAATGGGATGTAGAATAATTCCAAACAGGCGTAGGAATGCAGAATAATCCAAGAAAGACACGGGGACGCAGAACGATCCAAGAGGGATGTTGGGATGCGATATCCTCGGAAATATAGATTTAAAGCCCCGAAAAAGCTGCTGGATCCTCACCCCACCACCATGAACCGCAGCTCAGCCCCAACCCCAGGGAGGGGAACAAATAAATAAAGCTGGATCTAAATAAAGGCAGAGAAGCAGGGCCATCTGCTAAACCCGGCCCGACCCTTCGCCTAGCGAAGCTGGCAACTATTTGGCTTTATTTGGTTTATTTTTAGCCGCCGTCGCGGAGCGACAGGTCCCAGCTGGCAGGAACGGCTGCCAACCCGGGGGAGCGATAAAGCATCTTCCCCCCCTCCAAAAACCCTTTTTCCCCTTAAATGTAGAGGTTTGCGAGCAAATAATAAGAAAAACTCCATAATATCACAGCGGGGATGCAGATGGGATTTACCGTCCTGCTCCTCCCCACATCCCCCCCATGTTAATCCCTCCTTATAAATAACCCCACGCACTATTTATAAGCGATGGGAGGGGTTATTTGAGACGTAAAGAATAGTTTTCTCCCAAGAGTTTCCTCCGACCCCTCATTAATTCCTCCGGCCCACGGTGCCGCATCCCAACCGCGGTTTCCAAAGGCTCATTTCACCACCTGGGTGATTTTTCCAACGTCACTTCAGTCAAAATAATAGAATTAATTCTGATTATTGGCAGAAAGAGCAGCGCGGTCCCCAGAGCAAAGCAGGGATGGTTTTAACCCCAAATCCCAGCCCTTCCAGTGCAGTGCCTCAGGGGTCAGTACTGGGGCCTGTATTATTCAATATATTCATCAATGATTTGGATGAGGGAATAGAGTGACTGTCAGCCAGTTTGCTGGTGACACCAAGCTGGGAGGAGCGGGTGACACTGGAAGCTGTGCTGCCATCAGAGACCTGGACAGGCTGGAGAGCTGGGTGGGGAGAAATTTAATGAAATATAACAAGGGCAAGCATAGAGTGTTGCATCGAGGCCAAAAAACCCCCAGATTGGTTCCCCTAGGGCCACCATTTGAAGCCCTGAGGTGATTCTGGTGCCATGTTGAGCCCTGAGGTGATTTTGGCGCCGTTTGGAGCCCTGAGGTGATTCTGGTGCCGCCATTTTGAGGCAGCTTGGGGGTCACTCCCTTGTTCTCCTGCCCCTCTGCTCTGCCCTGGGGAGACCACACCTGGAATATTGTGTCCAGCTGTGGCCCCTCAGTTCCAGCAGGACAGGGAACTGCTGGAGAGAGTCCAGCGCAGCCACCAAGATGCTGCAGGGAGTGGAGCATCTCCCGTGTGAGGAAAGGCTGAGGGAGCTGGGGCTCTGGAGCTGGACAAGAGGACACTGAGGGGGGACTCATTCCTGGGGATCAATATGGAAAGGGGGAGTGTCAGGAGGATGGAGCCAGGCTCTTCTGGTGACAACCAGTGACAGGACAAGGGGCAATGGGTGCAAACTGGAACACAAAAGGTTCCACTTAAAGATGAGAAGAAACTTGTTCCCGGTGAGGGTGGCAGAGCCTGGCCCAGGCTGCCCAGGGGGTTGTGGAGTCTCCTTCTGTGCAGACATTCCAACCCGCCTGGACACCTTCTGTGTAACCTCATCTGGGTGTTCCTGCCACCATTTTCCTCTTTATTTCCCTTTTCAATATCACCAATGAAGTGGAAAACATTCATCCCTTGTCCCACCCGCGACGTGAGAAGTGCAAACACAGGGAAAAGAGGGGCAAAATATCAGTAAAAAATCAGAATTACAGCACTTAAATTAAAAAGAGCCTGTTCTGCGAAGTTTTCTCACAAAGGGGTCCAAAACGTACCGAAAATCTCCCCAATTTGACCCTTATCCCAATCTCCTCTTTCAATGCTTTGTAAAGCAATTGCAAAGTTCACCCGCTATGAAACTATTCCAGCAAGGAATTGGAAGGGAGAAGCATTTGAATCAGAAATAACAAGAAAAAAAGGCCAAAAAATAAAGGTTTTAACCCACTGTTTTCAGCTTAAAATTTCCAACCATTCAAGTACCCCATAAACCGTCGGGGTTTACCCCTCAAATGCATTTCTTCACATTGTTTTGCCGCTGTTTTGGGGCAAAACCCACTCTTTGCAACCTGGTATCTCACTAGAACACACTAAATACATTAAACAATTATATATAAGTGGTGCAAACAGAGGGAAAACACATTGCGGTGACTTCACCCCCTCGCAGAGTGCGACGCGACCTTGTACCCAGTGCAACCACCGTCCAAAACATCACTAAAAGAAGCGAAAAATACCATTATTTGCTGTCAAAACCACCCTGGAAGATGCTCTAAACCTCCCAAAATTGCCGTTTTCTGCAGGTGCCGCAAACCCCAGCTGGGAAAACCCAGGAGGGATTCACGACCTTTGCAGAATCTGCAAGAAAACGGGGTGAAAAAGCCCCAAAAAGGGGTGCGGAATAAGCTCGATGCACCCGTGCCCACATCCTTCGCCATCGCTGCTTCTTTTTGCTTATCTATTTAAAAGCAATTAAAAATATATCATATAGATATAGATATATAGATATATATATATAAATAACGGAGGCGAAGCAGCACCTCCTCCCCCTGCAATAAGATGCGATAACCTATAGATATACATAATATATATCAATTTATACGGATTTATAAGGAGGGGAGACGTTATTTGCTGACCTGGGAAGGCCGCGGCTCCTCTGGCTTTGTATCCACATCGGCCGAGCGGGCCCCAGGCGGGGGCAAAACGTTGGAAATGACCCCAAAAAACCCCCAAAACGACAGGGGCTTATCCAACAGTCACCCGCACCGGGGTGCCCGACGGGGGGGACACCCCCAAACCCAGCCCAGCACCCCCAGAATTCAGGCTGCGAGGCCTGCCGGCCCGTTGGGAGCCGCGGTCCAGCGGCCGCAGCGAGGGGGATGCCGGGATTTGGGGCATCATCTCCCCCCTCCTCCTCCTCTTCCTCCTCCTCTTCTTCTTCCCAAGCAGCTCTGATTTACACCCCAGCTCTTCCCAAGCCTCACCAATAACCTCACAGCAGGATTTATCCCCCTCCTTGGCTCTTTAACCCTTTACACCCCGGCGCGGCCTGTTAACCCTCTCACCGCCAACAGCAAAACCAACCACCCCGGGATTTGCAGCAATTTCCTCTTTTCCTGGAAATCTTGGAGTTCCGCCGCAACATTTCCCAGCTCACAACGCCAAAACGCAGCTCCACGTCTCTATTTCGGGTTATTCCCCCACCCCACGCTGACTTTTCAGGCTCTAACCCCCCCTCTCGAAATACACTGTTAGAGCAACAAAGCGCCCCACACATGCAGTTGTTGAAACGCAATATCCCCGCTGCAAAACGCGCCCGTCTTACCTATTTCATGGGTGTTCAGGCTGTTTTCCTCGCTGTTCAATAAGTTCCGTGCTGCCGTGGGGACGTTAGCGGCCGGCACTCCCGGCCCAGCCCAGCTGGATAACACCCCTTGCAAACAAACCAAACAGTGCTCAGGTTGATTCCGGCTCCAAACCAGCCCAACAAGCCCGGAAAAAATATATATAATAATAAAATAAATTGCCGATGCCCTTCGGGTGACTCGCAGGCAGCTGAAAATAATAGAAAATATATATTAGAAATGCAGGTTTTCCTTTGGGTGATGGAATTGGTGCTGGTGGAGGCAACAGGAACAGGACACGAGCACCGTGGTGGGGAGGACTTTAACCTCGTTATCCCAAAATTTAGAACAGATATAAAATATATATATAAAATATATATATATAAACCTTCTATAGCCAATTTGCGGGGGGGGGGGGGGGGCTGTGTATCTGCAAAAGCACCCGAGCTGCAATCACAGAATATTAAAGTCGTTTTTCCAGTATCTCAAATTGCATTTAGTGAATCAACCCTCTGTCCTCCACCTCAGAAACTTCGCATTGAGGACTTAAACCCCGTTTTGGGGGGTTATTGCACCCCAAAAGCAGCTCAGGGAGCACAGAACACCCAGAGCACCCCCCCTTTCGCAGGGTGTTTGTGTTTTGGTTTGCACCCCCCCCAGCAGAAATGCATCGGTGGGGTGCACAGAAAGGTTCCGGGGGGCTTTGCACCTGCAGCCAGCTCTATATAGCACCGCCATACATCCTATATGTAGGAACTAACCCTCCCGGTGAGTCAGAGCGGGGTAATTACACACCAGAAAAGGGGGTGAGCTTGCGCACACCCCGAATTACACGCACGCAAAACCCCTCCCCGGGCACCCTATAACAAACTAAACTTGCAAGGGCGTATCAACTCACCAAGGAGCCTTAACCCCTCCAGCACCCATAGGGTGCCCCCCACCCCCAAAAACTCACCCCACGCTCAATGAAAATGGGAATAAAGAGAGATTTGCTCGTCCGCAGCCGGCGCGTCGGCAGCGCTGGCACTGACTCAGCCGGGGCCGTGCCAGCGTCAGCGCGGCCGGGCCAGCCCGGGGTGCTGGGAGCTGAAATAAACCTCCCAAAATAACCAAATAAATACATTAGATATAAAACATCGCCCTGCACATCCTCTCCTCGGCAAACCAAGGGGGGGCTCCTCTTGGCTGGGCGCAGCCTAAACCCCCCTTGCAAGGTGCAAGGCTGCGCTTGTGTGAACAACTGTAAGGGTTAAGGATGCTTTTCCGGCTCTGTGCACCCCCAAAAGATGGGGGGACGTGGGGTGCAGGGTGGGGGGCACGCACCCAAAGTCACAGCGATTGAATCCTGCCTGCCAGAAGATCTTTTTGCATCAATAAACCAACTTATATCCCTCCAGGAAAGAACCTGGGGGGTATCTGAGCAAGCAGAGAGCTCGCACCCCTGCTCAGCCCTTCAATCAGGCTGCTGATGGAGCCCAGCTGGTCCCATCCTGCACCACCCACACCTGCTTTGAAATGCAAAACCCACCCCAGCGAAAAATGCAAACCCCTCCCTGTGCAGATTTACACCTTCCCCATCGAGTTTTACAATACGGAACGGAACAGGAACTCAATAAACCTGTTTTTATGGGCGTGAGCGGGGACTTTTTCAAGGAACTTTAAACATCCATTCGAGCACGCTCGTATGCGATACGGGGCAGATCGATGCGTGGGGAGGGAGGGTGTTTATTTAAATAGCATCATCCCGTGTGCAAATATCTCTCTATATTTATAGAGATGTGCAATGGGGTGATGGAGCCGGAGCGGGGATGCCCTCTGCTGGGGAAGCCTTTGGGACACCTCCTCCAAAACACACCCCAGCCTTCTCAGAGCCTTTGTAGGACAAATCTTGCAGAAAAAGCACCAAAAGCTGCTGTTTGTGGCATCGCAGCATCGCTACAAACCCCAAAGACATGGGTGCAAGGGCGCCAGAGAGCGGCTGCGCTGGTTTCGCTCACTGATCTCCCAACCAAAAACCCATCAGAGAGGCACAAATCCACGTGCAAGGCGTGTGGGTGCAAGCTTGCAAAGCACACACTAATGTTTTTGAGCTTGTTCGGAGATGCACAAGCCTGCAGCAAGCATGCAAATGCAAGCATGCAAGTCTGCAAAGCATGCAGATGCAAGCTTGCAAGGCATCCATTCATATTTTTGTAGCTCATCTACGGCTTCCTCTGCATCTCCCAGCCGTGCAATTCCCATTGAATTCCCCTTTTCCTTGCACTAAACACTTGGGGAAAATTCAACGTATGCTTCACCCAGAGAGCAAATCACATCAGCGACTCGCTTTAAAACTCCGCTTGCGAAAGGAGAGTGAAAAGCCACTTGCGTTTATTGCAGCGAATCTCTTGCCGGGTGCACCAGCGGGTTTTTTGCTCCTTTGCCGCGGGCAGAACATGCAAATCCCCCCCTGCACCCGTTCCCACGCTGCACCCAAAACCACCCGCCACGAGGTGATTTTTGCAGAGGGTCCTGCTGCAAAACAACCCCCCGACTTTTTTGGGGGGTTTAGCCCCGAATCCCCAGAGATACCCCAAATCTCATCGGCTGGGGACGCAAAACCCTTTGGGGATGGGGGAAGGCGAAGCAAACCCAGGTCACCCCAGGTGAGTCGCTCCCGCATCCCAGACACCATTGGGAATTAACAGGTTAAACCAGTTTTTTCCCCTTATCCCAGGAAAAACCAGTTTAACCCCCAGCCTGACGCAACCACCAAAACCAAAATCACCTCCAAATCTTCCCGTCCAACCCAAGTTTCGGGGGAAAAATAACCCAACAATAAATAAACCCGTTTTTAGGGATAAGAAGCCGCGTCCAGCGCCCACAGCGTTTTCATTACATGGTGGAAAACCCCTCAATAAACCCAGTCCAGCCCCCCGCTCCTGCAAACCGCGCTTGAATCTTCCATTCGCCCCAGAATTAGGCCAAAAAAGAGCCAAGTTGTAAGGGAAAGCAGGAAAACAGGAGGGGAATTTGGGCTGCACGCCGAAACCCATCCAGGCAACAAGGGGAATCGGCGCCGCTGAATTCTTCCTCCTCAGCAAAAGCCTTTTAAACCCCTCAATGCAATGGGGTGGTTTAATTTTGGGTGCTGATTTGAGGCCTTTTTTCCCAGGGCGGCGCATCCTTTGATCGCCCAAATCCCGCCCCAGCTTTGGCCGGACGGGAGGTCGCTGCACCGAGATGCTTCGCGGATGATGCAGTAAGATAGATATTCATGTTTTAATGCCCTTTGAGCCACCGTCGAGGTGATTTTTTGTAAATAACAGCAGCGGTTTGGTATTTTGTGGCGTTTTTTGCTAATGCGACACACGGGCCCAGGGCCCCAAGTTGCAAAAGAATCACGAAATGTGACGGCGTCGCTTCTTGCAAATGCAGCGCGTGCTGCAAATGGACCGCAAATGGCGATTTTATCGCAAATTGCAACGGCATCACTTATTGCAAATGGATTGCAAATTGCAACTGTATCACTTATTGCAAATGCATCACATATTGCAAATGGATTGCAAATTGCAACTGCATCACATATTGCAACTGCATCACATATTGCAACTGCATCACATATTGCAACTGCATCACATATTGCAAATGGATCGCACATTGCAACTCTATCACTTATTGCAAATGCATCACATATTGCAACAGTATCACTTACTGCAAATGGATCGCAAATTGTAAATGCATAGCAAATTGCGATTTTATCACAAATTGCAAATGGATCGCCAGTTGCAACTGCATCACATATTGCAACTGCATCACTTATTGCAAATGCATCACTTATTGCAACAGTATCACTTATTGCAAACAGATCGCAAATTGTAAATGGATAGCAAACTGCGATTTTATCGCAAATTGCAAATGCATCACATATTGCAAATGGATCGCAAATTGCAACTGTATTACTTATTGCAAATGGTTCACAAATTGCAACTGTATCACATATTGCAAATGCATCACTTATTGCAAATGGATCGCAAATCGCAAGTGTATCACCTATTGCAAATGCATCACTTATTGCAAATGGATCGCACGTTGCAACTGTATCACTTTTTGCAAATGGATCACAAATTGCAATTTTATCACCAATTGCAAACTGCACCGTATACAGCAAACAGATTGCACGTTGCATGTTTTTTTCACAAATTGCAAACGCATCACAAATTGCGTCTCAAATTGCAAACGCATCATATATTGCAACTGTATCACTTATTGCAAATGCACCACATATGGCAAATGCACGGCGAATTGCAGTTGTATGGCAAATGGCAACCTTATCGCATCGCGCTGTGTCTGCTCGAGGGGCCGCAGGGACGGCAAAAGCTGCTCATTGCAGTTGGGGTGAATTCATGTGTTTTCTCCTGTAAAATCTCTTTACAATAAAGGGAATTTTCCCCTGGTTAAAAAGATCTGCAATAAGGAGAGCGAGCGAATCTTCCCTCCTGAAAGAAATAATTAAAGTAAAATAAAATTAAATTAAAAATAAATAAATAAAATAAAATAAATAAAATAAAATATTTGGGGGGGATGGAATGCATCTTTCTCCTGCAATAAAACTTGCTTTGCGAGACCTCTTTGCTCCCACAAGTCCTGCTCTCCCGTAAGGGGCAGGAGCGCACTCTCCCTTTGCAAACACCGCGCGGTAAAGGGAATAGATGCGCTTATTTCTTATGGAAAATAGTATTTTACAATAAAATGAATCTGTGCATTTATTTCTTAGGGGGGAAAAAAAGCAAAAGAGCTTTGCGATGAGGCCGTATGTGTCATTTTTTCTGAGGGGAATAATTTGCAGTGAGCGGAGTGAGTGCGATTTTCCTCCTGTTCGGTTCTTTGCAATAGGTGCAGGTTCCTTTGCAAAAAAATGAAATAAGTAAAATAAAAGAAAATAAATAAAAGAAAATAAAATAGAAAAATAAAATAATAAAATAAAACACAATATCAAGTAAAATAATAAAATAATAAAATAAAACAAAATAAAATAAAAAATAAAAAATAAAGTAAAAAAATAAAATAAAATAAAATAAAATAAAATAAAATAAAATAAAATAAAATACCAAAATAAAATAATAAAGTAAAATAAGATAATAAAATAAAAACAAAATAATATAATATAAAAGAAAAAATAAAATAAAATAATAAACTAAATAATAAAATAAAACAAAATAAAATAAAAAATAAAGTAAAATAAAGTTAAATAAAAAATAAAAAAATAAAAAAATAAAAAATAAAATAAAAAATAAAGTAAAATAATAAAATAAAACAAAATAAAATAAAATAATAAAGTAAAATAATAAAATAAAATAATAAAGTAAAATAAGATAATAAAATAATAATAAAATAAAATAATATAATATAAAAGAAAAAATAAAATAAAATAAAATAAAATAAAATAAAATAAAATAAAATAAAATAAAATAAAATAAAATAAAATAAAATAAAATAAAATATCCCTTTGCATCTTTGTCACTGCAGAAGGGGAATCCCTTAGATATGTGTATACATTTATATATATATGTATTTATTCTCTCCTCCCGGCCTCCCCAGGTCTTCCAGCCCTAAAGATGGAGCTGTGCGTGCCCGGCCGGACTCCGCCGGCTCTTCCTCCCCAGCGCAAGATGTTCTTCTCCCCCTTTTCCTGCCCACCCATGTGTTTCTGTTTTGCAGCGCAGCGTTCGCTCGGCCGGCTCGGATTTACATGTGAAGTGCAGCTGGTGGGTGGGCGCTCGGGGAGGAAAGAGGAAAGCACGAAAAAAATTACCTCCTTTCTCTTTTTCCGCAACAGGAAACACCACCGAAAATATTGCAAAGGCCCCGAGTTGGTGGTTTCTTGATGCGCTGCAGCCCGCGCCCTAAAATCAGGTTTGCAATGGGGGGGAAAGGGGTTGGGGGATGGGAGGGGAAAACGGGGGGGGGGGGGGTAAAATGCGAAAAAAAAGGGGGAAAATAATAATAATAATAAAAAAAAGGCAGGCGGATCCACGTGGTTTAATGGGGCCAGACAGAGATCCCATTGTTCACCGGCTATAATAAAGGGGGTTACAAACTAAATCAAAATGGGGGGGAAGAGGGAAAGGGATGGAGGGGGGGGCGGCCCCAGCCGAGCAGGGGGTGGGGGTTATTTTGCACCCCCCACCCCCCCTCAAATAGCATCCCCCCCCAAGTTAAAAAAAGCGCCGCCGCCCCCCCCCCCCCCCAACCAAATAGCGAATTAAAAAGGCCGGAGGAGCGCAAGAGGGGCCCCCCCAGAGCAGGTGTGGGTGCGGGGGTTGGGGTGACGGGGAGGGGGGTCCGGGGGGGGCTGTGTCCCCCCCCCCCGCGGGCACAGCTCCCGCCACTTGCCGGGCGGGGCGGGGGGGGCGGTTTTTTGTCTCCGGGCCGTTTTCGTGCCGCTTGGTGAATTCCCCTTCCGCGCCCCCCCCTTTGCACCCCCTTTGTACCTTCCCGTTTGCATCCCCCCCCCGCTTTGCCCGCTTTGCACCCCCCCCCCCCGCACATTGCCTTTTACACCCCCCCTTTTTCAATCTTTCAGTCCCCCCGCTTTGCACCCTCTTGCCCCCCTCCCCTTAAACTTTTTCCAAGTGCACTTGGGGGAGCCGGGGGGTGGTCGCCCCTTTGCAACCCCCTTTTGCAAATCGCCCCTTTACACCCCCCCGTGTAACTCCCCCCCGCTTTTCAGCTCCTGCTGCAAATCGCCCCTTTGCAACCCCCCCCCGAAGTGCAACCCCCTTTTCAAATTTGCAGATCGCCCCCTTTGCAACCCCCCCTCTTCTAAATCTGCAAAATCTTCCCCTTCGCAATCCCCCCCTTGCCAACCCCCCCTTGCAAATCCCCAAGTGCAACCCCCCCCTTTCCAAATTTGCAAATCGCCCCCTTTGCACCCCACTTTTCCAGTCCCCCTTTCCCAACCCCCCCTTTGCAAATCGCCCCTTTGCAACCCCCACAAGTGCAACCCCCCCTTTCCAGATTTGCAAATCACCCCTTTGCACCCCCCCCTTTCCAAATCATCCCTTTGCACCCCCCCCCTTTTGCAAAGCGCCCCTTCGTAACCCCATTTTGCAACCCCTCCCTGTACAAAACCCCTTTCCAAATTGGCAAATCGTCCCTTTGCACCCCCCCAAGTGCAACCCCCCCTTTCCAAATTTGCACATCGCCCCCCTTGCACCCCCATTTTCCAGTCCCCCTTTTCCATCGCTTTTGCACCCCCCCAAATGCAACTCCCCCTTTTTCCAACTTTACAAATCGCCCCTTTGTAACCCGCCCCCCTTTCCAAATTTGCACATCGCCCCTTTGCACCCCCCCCTTTCCAAATTTGCAGATCGCCCCCTTTGCACCCCACTTTTCCAGTCCCCCTTTCCCAACCCCCCCCTTTGCAAATCGCCCCTTTGCAACCCCCACAAGTGCAACCCCCCCTTTCCAAATTTGCACATCGCCCCCCTTGCACCCCCATTTTCCAGTCCCCCTTTTCCATCCCCTTTGCACCCCCCAAATGCAACTCCCCCTTTTTCCAACTTTGCAAATCGCCCCTTTTACACTCCCCCCCCCTTTCCAAATTCGCTCATCGCCCCTTTGCAACCCCCCCCTTTCCAATTTGCACATCGCCCCCCTTGCACCCCCTTTTCCTCCCCTTTCAACTTTCCCCAAGCGCACTCGGCAGGGGGGTCACCCCCCCACGGCCTTTGTGTCCCCCGGGGCGGAGGCGGCGGCGGCGGGGGGGCCGGCGGGCGGGCCGGGTGACGGCGGTTCCGTGTGCCCAGGCGCCGCCATGCCCCGGAGGAAAGCGGCGGGGCCGCCCTGGGAGACGGGCCCGGGCAACGGGGCGGCGGCGGCGGCGGGGAGGAGGCGGCCCGGCCCGGCGGGAGGAGGCGGGAGGCGGCGGCCGCGCTCCGAGCGCAGCGGCGGCAGCAGCGGAGGGAGCAGCGAGGATGAGGCGCCCCGGGAGCGGCGGCCGCGGGACGGCAGCCCCGGAGGAGGAGGAGGAGGAGGAGGGAGGCGGCCCGGTAGGCCCGGAGGGGCCGCTGCTGGCGGAGGAGGAGGAGGAGGAGGAGGCGGCGCGGCGAGGGGCCAGAGCGTGGTGATCTGCGAGCCCGAGCACAGCAAGGAGCGCATCGTGAGAGAGGGGCGGCGGGAGGGGGGCGGCCCCCGTTACACCCCTGATGTATCCCCCATTGCACCCCGTAATGCACCCCCCCTTTGCATCCCCTAATGCATCCGCCTTGCAGCCACTTTGCACCCCATAATGCACCCCCTTGTATCCCCTCTGCACCCCTCATTGCACCCTGTAATGCAGCCCTTTGCACCCCCTAATGCATCCCCCTTGCACACTCTAATGCACCCACTTTACACCCCATAATGCACCCCCTTGTATCCACTCTGCACCCCCCATTGCACCCTGTAACGCAGCCCTTTGCACCCCACTTTGCACCCCCTAATGCATGTCCCTTGCACCCTCTAATGCACCCACTTTACACCCCATAATGCACCCCCTTATATCCCCTCTGCACCCCCCATTGCACCCCATAATGCACTCCCCATTGCACCCTGTAATGCACCCCAGTTGCACCTCTAATGCATCCCCTTACACCCCATAATGCACCCCCCTTGCGCCCCCAATGCACCATTTATGCAACCCCAATGCATCCCACATACATCCCATAATGTATCCCCATTGCACCCCCCTTGTATTACCTCTGTACCCCCATTGCACCCCATAACGCACCCCTAATGTATCCCCCACTGCACCCCATAATGCAGCCCCTTGCACCCCCTAATGCATGTCCCTCATGTCCCCCACATCCCCAGTGTCCTCCATGTGTCACCGATGTCCCTTACATCCCTCACGTCACCTGTGTCCCCCAAATCCCCCATGTATTCTGTGTCACCCATGTCCTTCATGTCCCCCATAACCTTTGTGTCCCCTTTGTCCTTCAAATCGCCTGTGTCCCCAGTGTCCCCACACGTACCTCAGATCCCCCATGTCCCTCATGTCCCCCGTGTCCCCACTAATCTTCATGCCACCCATGTCCCCCATGTTTCCTGTAAGCTTCATGTCCCCTGTGTCCTTCAAATCCCCCATGTCCCCCATAACCTTAACGTCACCCATGTCCTTCAAATCATGTCCCCAGTGTCACCCATGTCCCTCATGTCCCCCACATCCCCAGTATCCCCATACACCCCAGCTCCCCAATGTCCCCTATGTCCCTGACGATCCCAGTGTCCCCGCTGTTCCCCACCTCCCCAATGTCCCCAGTGTCCCCGTGTCCCTCACGGTCCCGTCTCCTTGCAGAAGCTGGAAGGCGCCAAGTGCCGGGGGCAGCTCCTCATTTTCGGGGCCACCAACTGGGACTTGATCGGCCGCAAAGAAGTGCCTAAGCAGCAAGGTGAGCCCACACAAACACACTGTCATTATTTGCATCTTAATTTTATGCATTTACATTTATTTTTTATTTAATTACTGATTTTGAGGAGTTTTTAAACCAGCTGCGTGGGATGCGCTGGATCTCCTGCAAAGCGAAATAGGGGCGCTGCTTATTTTTGATGCCTTTATATTTCATTAATTTTTTCTGCTTACCTTTACAGCATTATTATTCTTATTAGTTAACCCTATTATTCTTATTAATTAACCTTTTTACAGGGTGTTTTTTTTTACAATTGTGTAGCATAACCCAGGCCAGAACTTGGGACGCGCTGGGTCTCTGCAAAGCAAATTAAAGGCATTGCTTATTTTTCGTATGCCTTTATATGTAATTATTTTTTCTGCTTATTCATGCCACATTGATATTTAATAATTATTTTTATTAATTAATAGTTTTGAAGGGGTTTTTTTACTGTTACATATTGTAATCTGGGCCAGAACTTGGGGTGCGCCGAATCTCCTGCAAAGCAAAATAAACACGCTGCTTGCTTTTTAATGCATTTATATTTAATTCCTTTTTCTGCTCACTTTTTAATGCATTTATATTTAATTATCTTTTAAATTAATTAATTTTGGAAGGAATTACAGTTGCATCTCATAACCTGGACCAGAACTAGGGGTGCGCTGGAGCTCCTGCGAAGCAAAATAAATGCGCCGCTTACTTTTTATGCCTTTATATTCAATTCAATTTTTTTTTCTGCTTTTTTTGCATTTATATTTCATTAAGTTTTCTGGTTCATTTTTATGCATCTAAATTAAATTAAATTAAATTAATTAATTTGGGGAGAAGTCCGTCACATCTCCTGATCTGGACCAGAACTTCGAGCGCGCTGCATCTCCTGCAAAACAAAACAAATGCATTACTTTTCGTGCCTTTATATTATAGCGATGTTTTTTCCTGCTTTTTTTCTTTTGCATTTATATTTCATTCCTTTTTTCTGCTTATTTTGTGTGTGTTTATATCCCATTACCTTCCCTGCCTTTTTATTGCACTCACCTTTCATTATTCCCCCCCCTTTCTTTTTGCATTTACATTTTGCTACCTTTTCCGCCTTTGTATTGTATTTATCTTTCACTATTCCCCCCTCCCCCCTTTTTCATTTGCATTTAAATTGACTTTTTAAAATTAATTAATCTTGATTTCTCCTTTGTTTTCTTGTCTCCAGTTGCATATCGGAACCTGGGCCAGAACCTGTGGGGGCCGCACAGGTACGGCTGCCTCTCGGGGATCCAGGTGCGCAGCGTGGTGTCGGGCCCCTGCGCCGCCCACAGCCTCCTCATCACCGCCGAGGGCAAGCTCTGGAGCTGGGGTGAGCCACCCCCAAATAGAACCACCCCCCCAAAAAATACAGCGCGGCGTGGAAGGTTTTCCTGAAAAAAAAAAGCGCTAAACTGAGGAAGCGCGGTCTGAACAATGGGGGAGTGACGTGGCGGGAGGGAAGAAGGCAGAGGGTTGTGGTCAATGGGGCAGAGTCCAGTGGGGTCTGTATCTACTGGGACCAATATTCAATATATTCATCAACAGCTTGGGTGAGGGATCAGCCAGTTTGCTGGTGACACCAAGCTGGGAGGAGGGGGTGACACTGGAAGCTGTGCTGCCATCAGAGACCTGGACAGGCTGGAGAGCTGGGCAGGGAAAAATGTAATGAAATATAACAAGGGCAAGCATAGAGTGTTGCATCGAGGCCAAAAAACCCCCAGATTGGTTCCCCTAGGGCCACCATTTGAAGCCCTGAGGTGATTCTGGTGCCATGTTGAGCCCTGAGGTGATTTTGGCGCCGTTTGGAGCCCTGAGGTGATTTTGGTGCCGCCATTTTGAGGCAGCTTGGGGGTCACTCCCTTGTTCTCCTGCCCCTCTGCTCTGCCCTGGGGAGACCACACCTGGAATATTGTGTCCAGTTGTGGCCCCTCAGTTCCAGCAGGACAGGGAACTGCTGGAGAGAGTCCAGCGCAGCCACCAAGATGCTGCAGGGAGTGGAGCATCTCCTGTGTGAGGAAAGGCTGAGGGAGCTGGGGCTCTGGAGCTGGACAAGAGGACACTGAGGGGGGACTCATTCCTGGGGATCAATATGGAAAGGGGGAGTGTCAGGAGGATGGAGCCAGGCTCTTCTGGTGACAACCAGTGACAGGACAAGGGGCAATGGGTGCAAACTGGAACACAAAAGGTTCCACTTCAATATGAGAAGAAACTTGTTGGGGGTGAGGGTGGCAGAGCCTGGCCCAGGCTGCCCAGGGGGTTGTGGAGTCTCCTTCTGTGCAGACATTCCAACCCGCCTGGACACCTTCCTGTGTAACCTCATCTGGGTGTTCCTGCTCCATGGGGGGATTGACCTGGATGAGCTTTCCAGGGCCCTTCAACCCCTGACACTCTGGGATTATAACTGTGATTTTTGGCCAGGTCGCAATGAGAAGGGGCAGCTGGGCCACGGGGACACAAAGCGGGTGGAGGCGCCGAAGCTCATCGAGGTGCTGGGGGGCGAAGCCATCGTGCTGGCGGCTTGTGGCCGCAACCACACCCTGGCCCTGACAGGTGATAAAAAACCCCTCATATTTTAAACAAATTGCCTGAAATCAGCCCGTTTTGCTCCAAAACGCCACTGTTTGTTGTTTTTATTTTGCAGAGAGCGGTTCAGTGTTTGCCTTCGGGGAGAATAAAATGGGGCAGCTGGGGCTGGGGAACCAGACGGACGCCGTGCCCAGCCCCACACAGGTAGCGCCACCTTTGCCCTGCTTCCCTATATTATTTTGGATGAAAAAACAGAGATTTGGTGTTTTCACTTCGGAAAAAAACCCCTTAGGAGAGCCCAAACCCCTCGAGGATGCCAGAGCATCCCTCTTAGGGATGTTCCATGCAAAGAAGAATGTAAAATAAAACCCCAGATTTGAAGATTTCAGGGTTCCTCTTGGAAGTTTAAGTTTTTACCCGTTTTCTGTTGGTTGGGGGTTTTTTAATCCTTTTTTTTGCCTTTTTCCTCCCGCAGATCATGTACAACGGGCAGCCCATCACCAAACTGGCATGCGGGGCGGAATTCAGCATGATCATGGATTGCAAAGGAAACCTCTACTCCTTCGGGTGCCCCGAGTACGGGCAGCTGGGTACGATGCCATTTTGGGGTGATTCGCTGCAATTTTGAGCTCTCACAGGGCTGGGGGAAAAGTTTCCCTGCCTCAGTTTCCCCATCTGGGCAAGCGCCGCATCCCTCCCCTTCACCTCCAGCAAAAATAGTGGGGGGGGCGAGCTGTAAATAAAAAGAGATTTGCAAGCGGAAAGGGGATTTTTAGCTTGGAAATAATGGGGTGCTGGGGGGGACACCCCGTTTTTCATCCCGCAGGCCATAATTCCGACGGGAAATTCATCGCCCGGGCGCAGCGGATCGAGTACGACTGCGAGCTGGTGCCGCGGCGCGTGGCCATCTTCATCGAGAAGACCAAAGATGGGCAGATCCTGCCCGTCCCCAACGTGGTGGTGCGGGACGTGGCGTGCGGGGCCAACCACACGGTACGGGGCAGCGCGTGCCTTTCACCCTAAAGATTCGCGTTCACTGGTAAAGATTGCGGCGTGCGTTTGAGGGTGTTTGCAGGAGCACTTAAGGATGAAGATTTGCAGGGTGCATATAAGGATGCATTTAGGGATTGAAATTTGCAGTGTGCATCTGACAATAAATATTTGCAGCCTGCGTTTAATAAAGTTTTGCAGCGTGCATATAAGGATAAATACATGCAGCATGTATTTAAGGCTCAAGATTTGCGGTGTGCATATAAGGATAAATACATGCAGGAGTCATTTACAGATAGCGATTTGCAACCTGTGTTTAAGAACTGAAATTTGCAGCGTGTGTATAAAGATAAATGTTTACAGGGTGCATTTAAAGTCTTGCAAAATGCATGTAAGGATGAATACTTGCTGCGTGCATTTAAGAATAGAGATTTGCAGCATATATATAATGATCAATATTTGCAGTGTGTATTTAAGGGTAAAGTTTTGCAGTGTGCATACAAGGATAAATACTTGCTGCATGCATTTAAGGATTGAAATTTGCAGCATGCATATAAGGACAGAGATTGCAGCGCACATACAAGCATAAACACTTGCCACATGTATTTAAGGATCAAGATTTGCAGCATGCATTTCAGGTTAAATACTTGCAGCGTTGTATTTAAGGATAAATATGTGCAGGCTGCATTTAAGGCTAGAAATTTGCAGCGTGCTTTTAAAGATAAATTCTTGCAGAATGCATATAAGGATAGAGATTTGTAGGATGCATTTAAGGATAAATATTTGCGGGACGCATTTAAGGATAAATATTTGTGGGACGCATTTAAGGATAAATATTTGTGGGACGCATTTAAGGATAAATATTTGCGGGACGAATTTAAGGAAAAATATTTGCGGGACGCATTTAAGAATAAAGATTTGCATGATGCATTTAAGAATAAAGATTTGCAAGATGCATTTAAGGATAAAGACTTGAAAGATGCATTTAAGGATAAAGATTTGCAGGGTGCATTTAAGACTAAAGATTTGCAGCGCACGGTTAACGTTTGCAACACTTACCGCAGTTGATGCGATTTGCTGCATCTGCTGTGGCTCCCCCTGCCCCGAGCCGCTCAGGTCTCAGCTGCTGACGGCCGGGGGGGGCATTTTTCCGTCCCCAGCTGGTTCTGGACTCGCAGAAACGCGTTTTCTCCTGGGGCTTTGGGGGCTACGGGCGGCTGGGCCACGCGGAGCAGAAGGACGAGATGGTGCCGCGGCTGGTGAAGCTCTTCGACTTCCCGGGGCGCGGGGCGACGCAGATCTACGCCGGCTACACCTGCTCCTTCGCCGTCAGCGAGACAGGTCGGGATTTGGGTGATTTTTAAAGCAAATCCATGGTGAATTCGGGAGGTTTTGGGGGTGCCGCAGCTTGAGCGGCGATGTGGGGCTTTGCAGGTGGGTTGTTTTTTTGGGGCGCCACCAACACCTCCCGGGAGTCCACCATGTACCCCAAAGCCGTGCAGGACCTCTGCGGCTGGAAAATCCGCAGCCTGGCCTGTGGGTAAGTCCTAAATCCCCCTTAAAACACCAGTTTCTTAGATTTTGGGGGTGCAGGTGGTTCGGGGGGGGGCACGGGGTCACCCTGCCTTGCACCCTGCTGTAGGAAGAGCAGCATCATCGTGGCGGCGGATGAGAGCACCATCAGCTGGGGTCCATCTCCCACCTTTGGGGAACTGGTAAGAAATACTTAGTGGGCACCCCTCAACACCCCAGACCCGCCTCCAACCACTAGTGGGAGGGACCGGCTGCTTCCCACCCCCCCACACTGATTTTTGCCTCCCTGGGGTGCACTCGGCAGGGTTATGGGGACCACAAGCCCAAATCTTCGACGGCAGCACAAGAGGTGAAGACCCTGGACGGGATCTACACGGAGCAGGTGAGGGGACGACACACCTGAGGATGCTGAAGGGAGGGTGTGTGGGCCCCCCCCTTAAATAAATGTGGTAGCTGAGGCCATACCCAACTCATCACACCCACGGGGTGCTGGAGGGACGGAATACAGGCCCCCCTTTAAATAAATATGGTAGGTGGGAGCATATACAACTCGTTACACCTGTGGGGTGCTCAAGAGAAGGTGTGTGGGGTCCCTTAAATAAATACGTTGGCTGAGACCGTACACAACTCATTACACCCATGAGGTGCTGGAGGGAGGGCACATGGGCCCCCCCTTAAAATAATATGGTAGCTGAGACCATACACAATTCATCACACCCATGGGGTGCTGGAGGGAAGGAGTATGGGCCCCCCCTTAAATAGATGTGGTGGCTGAGATTGTACACAACTCATCACACCCCTGGGGTGCTCAAGGGAGGGCACATGCCCCCCCTTAATTATATATAATAGCTGAGACCGTGCATAACTCGGAGTGCTGGAGGGAGGGCACATGGGCCCCCCCCCTTAAATAAATAACTAGGGTAGCTGAGACCGTACACAACTCATCGCACCCATGGATGCTCCAAGTGGCCAAAAGCGGGCAGGAAAAGCCCAAGTGGGGATGAGGTGCAGGGTCCCCGTGCCTCGGTTTCCCCTGTGCCTGAGTTTCCCTTGTCCCTCCGTCCTCCGTCTCCCTGTGCCTCAGTTTCCCTGTGCCCCCAGGTGGCCATGGGCTATGCCCACTCCCTGGTGATCGCGCGGGACGAGAGCGATGCCGAGAAGGAGAAGCTGCGCAAGCTGCCCGAGTACAACCCCCGCACCCTCTGAGGGGCGCCCCCCCGGCCCCCAAACCCGCTTTTCCAGCCGCGGTTTAACCCCCTGTTCTCCTAAAGCCTTTGCGGGGGGGTTATTTCCAACACCCCCCGGGCTTTTTGAGTCCCTGACAGTAACAGGATTTTTTTTTCTTGGGGGGGTGTGTATTTTTTAAACTATTTTTATATTATTTTTATTTTTCCCCACATCACTTTTTTATTATTCCCCCTTTTTCCCAGCCACAAATACCCCCCAGCAGCCATCGGGGCAAAACTGGGGACTTGAAAAGCTACAAAACGCCTCTTTTCCACCCCCCCAATATACGAATTTTTTCACATTTTTCCCAAATACCCTCCTCTTTGAGCTCTCTTAATTTTGGGGACCCCCCCCAAAAAAAACTCCCTCTTTCCGGAGGGATTCCAGATTAAACCATTTTTCCTCATCCCCCCAAGGGGATGCAGCATTTTTGGGGTTCCCCTCCCCGCTGTCGCAGCCCTCGCCCACCCCAGGGAGATCTCAGGTATGAAGAGGGGAACCCTAAAGCTTCTCATTAAAATTATTTTACCTTATTTTTTTAATTATTATTAATTATTTCCGCCTGGGATTCCCTCCTATGCCGCTGTGCACTGTGCTGGAGAAACGAGGTGCCTTTTTGAGCGGAGCCCGGCTCTGCCTCCACGCAACCTAAGGGTGATTTTTCTTTTCCATTCTTCTTTTATTTTTGAAATTTTCAGTTTGAATTTTAATTAAATCTCTTTTTTTAAAGCCCTTTCAAGTTTGAATTTCAATTAAATCTGGGGTTTTTAAGCCCTTTCCGGCCTCCCCGGCGGGTGGCGCTGGGTGCTCGGGGGCGTTGGCGCCCGCTCGGGGAGTTTTTGCAGTACAAAAAAAGGTTGTTTTGGGGTTTTTATTTCTCATTTGTTTTGGGGCTGGGGGGGTTATTTTCGGCTATTTTTGGGGGTGTGTTAGAGATCAAATATCCAGGGCAGGGAGAGCAGCTGGGTGGAAAAGTCCAAATATTCCGCTTTTTTAGCAATATTAAGTATTTTGGGGGTTGCGGCACAAGCGGATGCTGCAGCCTCAATGAAACACGGGGTGGAGAAATCACCAAAACCGCATTTTTCCCCCCCAAAAAAGCATCATTTTGCTTCATCCTACCTGCCAGCAAAACCTTTTTAGCCTGATTAACCTTCAGGAAGAAATCCCGAACCGCCAGGATTTGGGAACGACTCGTCCTGTAGCCGAGAGGGTCCTGGGTTAGTGCTGTAATTGTCTTCATGGTTCTTTTTATATTTCTCGGAGTAAATTGTTTAAATAAACGATGTCATTGTGTACACCCTGCGCTCCGCTCGCCTCGTCCCTCCCTATTCGCTTAAAATTATCGACATTTAATTCCATCCCTCCCTATTTTTTTGAATTACTTTTTAAACTGATGTTTCACTCATTCAACCAAACTGATCCCTCCCTATTGTGTCGGGGTTTTTAATTTTTTAATTGAAATTGTATTAATTTAAGCAAAGGTACATCCAGCATCCCCAAACCCACAGCCATTAGAGGGCACCGTCCTGCAGCCAACAGCATCTTCCGTCCCCAAATATTCCCCCCCCACCCCAAATATTTCCCCTCAATATTCCACAGGCAGGGTGCAAAACCAGGGCAGCGCGTCCGTTTCTCTGTATTTAATGCGTGTACATGCGCGTTTTTGTGTGCGCGCACGCAGGGTTTTGTGCAGCCACGTGTGGTTTATGTTCCAGCACCTGCATTTAGCAACACACAGACTTGTTTTTCTGCACGCGCTTAACACGCACGTGTCATTTTTGCACACCCCCCTTTTTGCACATGGATATCTCTGCACACGCACCCCTTTGCGTGCATGTGCTTTTGGGCACGCACGTGTATCTTTGCACCTGCATTTTTGCACCTGCATCACTACAGCAAGACCGAGAACTCTATAACCCCCCTCAGCACCTTTTTCCGCCCTCTTTACCCATTTTAATTCTAATTTCAGAGCAATACCCACGCACCACAAAGTATCACCCAGTGTGAAAAACACCTTTTCCCGCGAGGAAGCTGCAGCCCTGGTTTTTATTTGAAACGTGACGGTCGCCACCAAAGGCACTTGCAGAGATGGGGAGAGGGATTTGGGGAGGAGGAGGAGGAACCTCAGGGCACCATGTGCCACCATTTGAAGGCGAAGGGTTTCCGGCGGGCGTTGGTGCCGCAGTGAACCTCGCCGGAGAGGAGGTGGTAGGAGAAATAATCGTCGATGAAGGTGCAGGTGAGTCCCAGGGGCTCCAGCAGCTCCCGCACCCGCTGCTCCAGGCAGCACTGCCCACCCACCTCTGGGCCAAAGGGTTTGGGGATGCCCAGGTGTTTGCCCAGCACCAGCATGTTCACCTGCAGCAGCGGGATTTGGTGTAAAAAGGGAGGATTTCAGACCAAACGGGTGCCCCGGGGTGCAGGGAGGGAGCGCGGGTACCATGTCGGGGAAGAAGGCGTCGGCGCCGGTGGCTGCGTCGCCGCGGAAGAGCTGGGGGAGGTCCAGGATGTCGGGTTCGGCCAAGCCCAGCGCGCGCTTCAGGATGTCCCTGTTCCAGCTGATGCAGCTCTGGGGGGACAAGGGGGTCAGCGGGGAGGGATGGACGGACAGAGGGTGGACAGAGGGATGGACGGAGTGGGGGTGGGTGGGTGGATGGAGGAACAAAGGGATGTGGGGACAAAGGGATGGAGAGAAGGATGGGATGGATGGACGGACAGAAGGACAAAGGTGGATGGAGAGATAGAAAGAGGGATGGTGGACAGATGGACAGAAGGATGCAGGGATGGGTGGAGGGACAGAGGGACAAAAGGGTGGATGGAGGGACAGAAGGATGGACAGAAGGAAGAGTGAAGGGATAGAAAGGGGTGGGTGGACAGATAGAAGGGTACAGGGATGGGTAGAGGGACGCACAGAGGAAGGGGCAGATGGAGGGTGGGAGGGATGGGTAGATGGACAAACGGATGGGCAGGAGGATAGATGGACAGATGGAGGGAGGGTGGATGGACAGAGGGACAAAGGGGCAGGTGGATGGATGGATGGATGGATGGAGGAACAGAGGGAGGGACAGAAGGATGGACAGAAAGAACGGAGGAATGGAAAGATGGGTGGGCAGATGGAGGGATAGAGAGGTGAATGGACAGAGGGACGGACGAATGGACAAAGGGGTGCATGGATGGATGGGTGGATGGACAGAGGGACGCAGGGGGCTGGAAAGGAGCCCCCTGCTCCCCTTTCCTCACCTGGACGTAATTATTGAATTTCCGGAGGGCTTCGTTAGCCAGAATCTCGCTTATCGTCGGCTTGGGCACCCCCGCCAGCCCTGCAGCACAACGAACCGGGTGGCAATTCCTCCCCCAGCGCATCTGGGACGTGTTTCCCAGCTCTGAGCCAGGAGCTCCCTCATTTCAGGGATCCCCCAGCGACCTCCACGCCAACCCAGGAAATCAAATCCACGAGGCTTTTTAATTAATTCTGCTCATTTCTTGCTGCCGGCAGCGCTTCCCAGCCATTAGCTGGGTTTCGGGGCATCACACATTCACCCACCCTGTTGCATTTTGCAGGAAAAGGGGAAAATAAACCCATTGAGCCCTGTTTTCCATCCTACCCTTGAACATCACGGCCTCGCCGAAGCCCTCCTCTTGCTTCTCCTTGAGGAGCTGGTAGCAGGCGCTGGGGCTGGCCAGGAGCAGCCGAAAACCCTGCGAAGGGAGAAAGAGTTGATTTTGAGGGGGTATAAAGGTTGCACCCCCTTTTTTCCCCATTCCCCAGGATTCGTTACCTTCCGATCGGGCGCAGGGACGAAACTGAGGAACTCGTCGACGTGGCCGACGCGGAGCCAGTCGGAAAACAGCTCCACGGGAGCCTGCACGCGTTGGGCGACCAGAAAATCCCGGACGGCTTTCGCCATCCGCCGGCCGCCGAATCTGGGGGGAGCACAAGGAAGGGGCTGCAATTTCGGGGTGCCCGAGGTGATGCTTTGCATGCAACCAACCTCAAACGGTGCATAACAATCCTTTTTTGGGTTTGATTTCCACTGTTTCATGCATCTCACCTGGGGAAGCTGCTGCCGATCAGGATGCGGCCCAAGGGGTACTCCTTGCCTTGCACCGTTACGGGGGGGGTCACCTCCAAATTCCCAAAGGAATCGAGGCTGGAAGTACCTTCTGGTGCTTGCCGGGCCACGTAACCAAAATCAGGGCCCTGGATGGGGAAAAGAAATGTGACAATGGTTAAAAAAAGGCGATAATGGTTAAAAAAAATAGGTATCAGCACCCAAAATGCTGCACTCCCGAATCATCCTCTATTTTTTGATGGGTTTGCAAAGCTTTAGGCCATGCTGGGGAAGGGAGGAGGAAGAGGTCGGGTACCAGGATCCTCTTGACGGGAAAATCCTTCAGCCCGCGGTCACGGGGCGAGTCGAAGACAACGGGGAAGGTCTTGTGGGGAGCTTGCACGTAGCCAAATTCAACCTCGTCCTGGAGAAGGGATGGAGAAGATTTGGAGGAGCCCCCCAGGAGCTGTGGCAGTGAGGATGGGGCTGAGCATCATCCTGCACCCACTTGGATCCAGCGGTCCTGGCGATTCTCCGGCAGCGGGCAGACGGTGAGCGGGCACTTGGCTTTCTCGGCCAGGGCACCCACGGCTGCCACAAAATCCTCGTTATTGTCCACACTGGAAAAAGAAAAATAGAATATAAGGGGTTGATCCAGCACCAGGGAAGGATGCGGCCGCCCCCCCTGCACCCACCTGCAGACAAAAACCTCCAGCGGTGCTGCTGTGTTGGGCGTCATGATCCACGGAGCCACGCGGAAAACCACCGTGTCGGTGAAAATTGGCGTCTCCAGCAAACCCTGCGATGGGTTTGGGGGGATATCTGGTGATATTTGACTCTTTTACCCCCCATTATGTGTCACCCTGACCCCCCCCGTGGCCGCTACCTTCTCGGGGCTCTCCAGCAGCGTGACATGAAAAGACACCAGCCCCGAAAAGTCGAGGTCGGGGAAGGCGAGTCCCTCCACGTAGAAGATGCTCTCCTCCTGGTGCCGGCTGGGTTTGACGGCGTAGACAAGTTTCGACCCCCCCAGCACATGTTTGTACTCCTCCAGTGCGACACTGTCTGCGGGTACAACCCCCCCTTTAACCAACCAACCCCTTTTCTGCAGCGTTCCAGCTTAATTATTTTCCTAAACCTTGCGAAAAGGGCATTTTTGATCCCAGAGAGCAAAATCACCCGGTGCATCGGATAAAACCTCCTGGGTGAGATGGAGGTTGGATGTTGTAGAAGTGGTACCCACTTTGCTTGAACCCTGATAATTTGGGGTGTCTGTCCCCCCGCCAAGCCCCAGCATCAGGCACTCACTGCCACCATAGAAAACTCCGACTTTATCGGCGTCACCAAAGTCCACGTGGAGGACGAGGCGGTGGCCAGTGAAGATGGTGCGGGGACCTCGGGTGCGCAGGACCATCTGTGACATGTCCTTCAGGTCTGGGGGGGAGGGCAAAATGGTGTAAAAAAGGAAAATTTGGTGGGAAACTATAAGAAAACGGGGGTTTCTTGTACGGGATGCGCTGGTACCATCGTAGGAGCGGATAGCGGTGTCGTGGTTATCCAGCATCTCGGCTTTGGGGTCGTCGCGGTCGCAGTTCACCAGCAGAATGGCCCCGTGTCCGTCAGGACCCCACGTCCATGTCGCCTGGGGGGGTCAAACAGGGTTGGGGGTGTCAGTTGTCACGCCCTCCACATCCCACGGTGATCCCGGGGGCCTCGCACCCCCCTTTTTATACCTTATCCAGCAGCGTCTTGCTCACCGCGCCACTACGGGTGGTGTCGGCGTCCAGCGAGATCTCTGCAGGGACAAGGATGCTTGGGGGGGGGACATCCCTGCCACCACCACAATTTTGGGGTGTCCCCCCACTACTTACCCACACAGGTGAGGTACAACATGGCTCTGCCCACGGGCACCCCGCCGGCCTCTCCGTAATATGAAATCCTGACCTGAAACGACGAGTGGGCGCTCGTCACTGCACCAAGGTGGGGCCAGACCCTGCCGGGGACCCCAACACCCACCTTTTCATCCCCCACGTCCTTGCTGAGGGTGTCCATGGCCAGCAGCACCTCTGCACCAGCGGCCAGGGGCCAGCGGGACACGCTGGAGGGCAACTTGACGCTCTGCGTGTCGTGCACCACGTAGATTTTCACGCCCGGCGTGCCTTGCACGTTGAAGGTGACGGCATCTTTGGGCGCGGATCTAAGCAGGAGGAAAACACGGTGAGAGGGTTTTTTGGGGGGAATAGCTGGAGTAATATAGTGTGGGGTTGCAGAGGATGCAGAGCCTGCCGTGGGCAAGAAATCTTGCAATATGCAGGAAATCCTGCAATGTGCAACCGCAACAAGTCATGCAAAATGCAAATATTCCTGCAAAATGCAATTGCAAAATGTTCTGCAAGGTGCAATTGCAGTGAGCCCTGCAATGTGCAATTAATTCCGCAAAACACAATTGCAAAAAGCTATGCGATGTGCAATTAATCCTGCAAAATGAATTGCAAAAAGTCCTGCAAAATGCAGTTAATCCTGCAAAATTAACTACAAGTGCTGCACCATGCAATTGCAACAAGTCCTGCAATATGCAATTGCAACAAGCCCTACCAAATGCAATTAATCCTGCAATATGTAATTGCACGCAGTCCTCCAACATGCAATGCAACCTGCACAATGCAACGAATCCTGCAGCATTCAGTTGCAACCAGTTCTTCGGAATGCACCGAATCCTGCAATGTGCAGCTGCAATAAACCCTGCAACATGCAACGAATCCTGCAAACGGCAATTGCAACGAGTCCTGCAAAACGTGATCACAACAAATCCTGTAAGAGGCAATTGCAATAAATCCTGCGAAAGGCGATTACTACAAATCCTGGCAGAGGCAACAAATCCTGCAAAAGGCAATGGCGACAAATCCCACAATATTAATTGCAGCGAAGCCTGTGATACGCGCCACACTTTGCAATATTCAGTTGCATCAAATGCTGCAAAATGCAACACATGCTGCAATGTGAAACCGCAACGAATCCTGCAATATTAGTGGTGATAAACCCTGCCATGTGCACTAGACCTTGTGATATTAAATAACAGTGAACCCTGCAAAATACAACTAGTCCTGCAATGTGCAATTGGAAAAAAAAAACACTCTGTAAAACTCAACAAACCCTACAAAATGCAATTGCAACAAACCCTGCAACGTGCAAAATTCAATTGCAGAGAACTCTGCAAAATGCAATTGCAATTAATCCTTAAGACAAAAAAAAGACCCTACAAAATGCCACTAATCCTGCAAAATGCACTTGCAACAAATCCTGCAAAACACAGCGAACTCTACAAAATGCAATTGCAACAAATCCTGCAATATTAATTGCGATAAACCCTGCAATATGCACTAGATCTGGCGATATTAAATCGCAGTGAACCCTGCAAAATGCAATTGCAACAAATCTTGCAAAACTCCGGAGGTGTTTTGGGGGGTTATTTTGCTACGGGGCTGCCCAAATATTCGCATTTTGCCCCAAAGGAGCGAGTGCTGAGCGGGTGCGTCCCCTGAGAAGCAAAGCGGAGCTGCGACCGGGCAGGCTGCGGCTCGCATCGCTCTTATTCGGTGCAAAATAAAGAAACCCCAGGCGATGGGCCAAGAATCACAAATCCCGACCCGCCGGGAGGAAAACTTGGATCCATCCCCTCAGGGAGAAGGAAAATCCCACCCCGGGGCCCGCAGGAGAGGATGCAGGGATGCTGCAGCAAGTTTGGATGCTTTAAGGAATAGAAAAACTCCCCTAAGCTGCTGCTTGAGCTGAGCTTTAAGGAAGCGAAAAGCAAAAACCTGCTGGCAAAAAGCACTTGAGCTTGGGCTGGGGCCAGGGAAGCAGCTGAAACACCCGGCGGTGCCGCCCTGGCCGGTGGTTTCGCTCCCCATATTCCCCCAAAACAGGGAAATTATTTATATATTGTGCGATGACACGGCAGCCCCCAGGCCGGGGTGTGTAACTCAGCCTGGGGCATCACTTAAACCTCCTTGCGGGGGGATTTTTGCACCCCAAAAAATGCAAAATCCACCTTGGAGGGGTCGCTGCGTCGCGATTTGGAGCATCCCCTCCATCCTGGACTCAGCGTTCCCTAGAAAAGCCACCAAAGCAGCAGCATCACCCCCACCTTGAGCTATTTTAAGGGGATAAAAGTTTTAAAGAAGCAGATTATTTCTATTATTTAATTTTTTAAATGTTTTTGCGGCCACTTACCGGCAGACATCCAGGGAGAGCTCGGTGCCCAGCACGCAGACGGTGCTGGTGGGACGCTGCGTGGACAGCTGGACGCGGCGCTGCTGGGCCATGCCGGCGGCCCCCGGAGCACCCTTGGGCGCTGCGCTGGGTGGCAGGAGGGGATTTATAAAGCCTGGCTGCTGGGAGGGGATTAAGCAAAGCCTGGTTTAATCCCACCTCTAGGCTTTTGGCCCCCGGGTGGGGCGTGCATGATGCCTGGTCGTGCTTCCCGGTGATGGAGCATGAATCAGCGCCGGGGAAAAGAACCCCAAGACACCCACGAGGGGGGTTTTAATTATTTTTAAGCAGCTCGGGGGCGGGTTTTTTTCCCCTCCAAGCACAAAGACACGCTGATGTGACCAGTCACCCTTAAACCCACGCTGTAAAATATTCAGTGTGACACCAGAGCCAAGTTGGGGACGTGCCAGCGCTCGGCTCAGAGGGGTTTAATTTCTCCTCCTAAAGGGTTTTATTTGCCCAGCTGGAAAAAAAAAAAAAAGGCTTTAATTCTTATTTTGAAGGTGCAAGCTTGATGCTTGTCCCATCCTCTGTGTGCTTGTCCTATCAGGGGGTGGGCATGTCACCTGTGGTGGGAACAGCAGAGCCTGCCACAGCTTTAATCGCCTTTGTTTTAATTAAATCCTCGTCTCGGCGTGGGAGAGCCCTTTGCCGATGCAGCTGTCCCCCCACCAACTCCCTCCGGGGTCACACGCCGCTGGAATTTAATATCGTCGCTCAGGGCTGGGGGAAACTCAGCAGAGCCGTAACTGCGGGGAAAATGGGGGGGTTGAGGTTAGAAATCAGCTTTTTGGTAAAAAAGAGGGGTGTCAAGAGGGATGCGTGACCCTTTTGGGGGGTATCTCCATTGCTTCTCCAGCACTGCTTGTAAATGCGGCATCACGGTTACACTTTTACACCTCAAAAAGTGCTGCTAGAAAAGAAAATTGCCACCCAAAATAAATGTTTTTAGCCCCTGAATAGTTGTAGAGGGCTGAGCGATGCCAGGCACAATGGACTGGTTTCGGTTCCTGGTGCCAGTTCCTGCTGGGTGAGGGACGGGCAGCGGTGCCAGGTCGGTCCGGGGACACGCCACGCTTTGTTTGCCATGACAAGAAAGAAAGAGAAAAGGAAATTTGCTCACTGGGGAAGGTGTAAAACGATCTGCACAAGGACAGGGCTCTGCCTCGTCACCGTGCCAGGGTGGAGTGCTGGTCTACCCCCAGGAGTTGTTTTGGGCTGATAAAGGGAATTGGGGGGGGGGGGGATTATTGGCTACAAACCTGGCATAAGGGACAATAAGAAGGTTTAGCCGTGGGATGGGGCCTCAAACCAGCTGACTCGCACATCCCACGCTCCTGAAGCCGCTCTGTGTCCATCCTCCACCCACCACGATTGGCCCCATCCCATAAAGCCACCATTCCTATAACAACCCCCCCACCAAAAAAGAAATGTTTAAAACATATTTTCAACCCAGTAGCCGAGGAAGAAAGGACGGGAGAGGGGGAAGAGCTGCGTCCTCAGTGTTAATGCAGCTTTATTGGCAAACCCCTCGATTTTGATGCATCTTCTGATGCACCAAATGCACCTTCATCCTCCCATTGCGGGACCTGAGCCCGTCCCCAGGTGTTTCAGGGCACCATGTGCCACCATTTGAAGGCGAAGGGTTTACGTCGGACGTTGGTGCCGCAGTGGACGTCACCGGAGAGGAGGTGGTAGGAGAAAAAATCGTTGATGAAGGTGCAGGTGAGTCCCAGGGGCTCCAGCAGCTCCCGCACCCGCTGCTCCAGGCAGCACTGCCCACCCACCTTCGGGCCAAAGGGTTTAGGGATGCCCAGGTGTTTGCCCAGCACCAGCATGTTCACCTGCAGCCAGACCAAAAAGAAACCAGTGTTTTCCACCCAAAAGGTGTATTTGCAGCAGGTGTGGATGGAAAAAGAGAGGTGGGGGGGGTCTCACCATGTTCGGGAAGAAGGCGTCCGCGTGAGTGCCCTTGAGGATGAAGAGCTGAGGGATGTCGATGATGTCCTGCTCGCTCAGGCCCAGCTCCTGCTTCAGGAGGTCGCGGTTCCAGTCGATGCAGCGCTGTGGAGATGGGGGACCTGGAATTGCCACCCCTGGCCACCCAAATCCCACGCACAGACCTGTGTGCATGTAGCATCCTGCCTGGATCCTCAGCTGCTCCGTTGCATCCCATTCCACACCTCTGAGTAACCTCCTGAATGCACCCCCAACCCCAGCAACCTCTTTTCTTTAGTTTGGCAGCTCTGCAGTCACCTCCCAGCGGGACAACAGGCTGGGGTGACCCAGCACCAAAGGGTGTCTGGCTCCTTCATGAGTGTTCCCAAGGAACAAGCGCCAGGAGCAGAGGAAACGGCCTCAAGTTGCACCAGGGGAGGTTGAGGTTGGATCTGGGGAACAATTTCTTCCCCAAAGGGCTGTGGGGCATTGGAACAGGCTGCCCAGGGCAGTGCTGGAGTCACCCTCCCTGGAGGGTTGGACAGACGGACATGAGGTTCTCAGGACATGGGGCAGTGCCAGGGCTGGGTTATGGTTGGACTCTATGATTTTGAGGGGCTTTTCCAACCAAAATGATTCTCTGATTCTTGGACACCTGCTTTCACACTGCACAGTGTAACTCAAGCCACAGTTTCTTGCCCTTCCCTGGGGTCTCAAGAATTGTTCCTCATACCCAGAAACCACCCGTCAGAGACATGCAAGCGAGGAGAGTGAATCCACCCAAACCCACGGCCACAAAGACCCACCTGCACGTGCCGGTTGTCATTTTTCAACGATGCATCTGCCAGGATCTCATCGATGCTTCTCCTCTTGATGCCCTTCAGCCCTGCGTGGGGACAGCAGCAGTAAGGGATGCCACTAAGGGACACCGGCAGTCCCTGTCATGCCGCAGGGATCACAGAAATCACACAAATCCCTGAATGTCAGGGATTAGAAGGGACCTCGAAAGCTCATCCAGTCCAATCCCCCCAGTTGGAGCAGGAACACCCAGATGAGGTTACAAATGTTGATGCCCTTACCGACGAGCTGCGTGGCTTCACCGTGGCCCTGCCACTGCATCTCCTTGAAGAGCTTGTAGCAGGCGTTGGGGCTGGCCAAGAGGAGACGGAAACCCTGCGGAGAGAACCCAGGAGTCACACTTTGCTGCTGGTGGGATATTTTATCCCCACGTCCTCCTAAGAAACACCACGCTGGCCTCAAACCCAGCCCCAGATGTGGGGGATGCCACCCAACAAAACCACCCCAGAAGAAAGTGCATCACCCAGCCACACTGGGGAGGATGAGCAACGGCAAAATGGCTTTATTTATTATTTTTTGTGTTTGCAGAAGATGCCCCGTGCAGGAGCAGAGACAGCTCCAGGGAGCGGTACCTTCCTGTCGTAAGCAGGGACGAAGGTGAGGAATTCATCCACATGGCCCACGGTCAGCCACTCCGAGTAAACCTCCACCGGCGCCTGCACTTTCTGGGCGTAAAGAAAAGCCCTGACGGCCTTGGACATGCGTCGGCCGGTGGCCCTGGGGAGCAGAGGGAGGAGAAAGCGGGTGGCCATCGCATCCCCCCCAAAGATTGACCCCCACCCTTCCCCCAAACATCGTGCCAAGGGGAGAAAATGCAGCTGCACATCCTGGTTTTATGGGAAACGCTGGGAAGAGGAGGGAAATAGTCTGAGCAACATATATCTATATTATATATATTAATATATCTAGACATTCTGGTTTAATATATCTATATTATGTATATTAATTTTTATATCTACATCCTACTTTAATATCCCTTTTCTATATTATTCTATGTCCTATTTTAATATCCATTTTCTATATTATTATATCTATGTTATACTTCAATATCTCCTTTCTGTGTTATTAAATGTATGTTACACCTCAGTATCTCCTTTCTATATTATTTTATGTATATTATACCTCAATATCTCCTTTCTGTACTATTATCTCAACATTCTACTTTAATATCCCTTTCTGTATTATTATATCTACGTTATACTTCAATATCTCTTTTCTATATTATTACATCTATGTTATACCTCAATATATCCTTTCTATGTTATTATATTTAAGTTATACTTCAATATCTCCTTTCTATATTATTATATCTACATTCTATTTTAATACTCTTCTCTATATTATTATATCTACATTCTACTTTAATATCTCATCTCTATATTACTATATCTGCATTCTACTTTAATAACTCATCTCTATGTTACTATATCTGCATTCTACTTTAATATCTCTTCTCTATGTTATTATATCTACATTCTACTTTAATATCTCATCTCTATATTATTATATCTACATTCCACTTTAATATCTCTTCTCTATATTATTATATCTACATTCTACTTTAATACTCTTCTCTATATTATTTTATCTGCAGTATATATTAATATATACCTATACTACATATATAGGCTGTACATATCTACAGGCAATTGTGCATCACACCCCCAATTCTGCTTAGACACCGTTGGGCTTAATTTCCCCCATCCTTGTGAATCTTCAATCACGCGCTTTGTGCGAGGGCGAAGTTTTCTTAGACAGACAGCAGCAGGCTGGGAAAACATTAATTAAACTCCTGCTAATAAGGGATAATTATGGTCCTGGTGAGGCTGGGAAAATGCCGTTTACCCGCTGCTGTAACCGAAGCAAACGCTCTGGCTTACAGCAGGACTGGGGGCGGAGAATCCCGTTTGTTATCCCGGATCAAACCCCATCGGGATTCGCCTCCGTTGTTCTTTTTTTCCAGGAAAAGAACCTCCTTTGTGGAGGATTCTGCAGGGCGCTGTTGTTCCCGTGGGGCTGCCTAGCACTGCCTGCCCAGAGCAAAACAATTTCCAGTTCTTCAGGACTTTACCCTTTCCTGGATCGCCCTACTTTTAATGGGGGTGGGTGGAAATAATAGCCAGGATGCTTACGGAGTTGTAGGATGGGAGAAAAAGCATCAGTGGTTTGGGAGGGAGTAAAAATCAGGCCAGTGGCAGGATTTTGTAAGGGACGCACGCTAAATCTGGGATTTGATGGCAACCAACCCCAAATTCCCATTTTGATGGGAACCGGCCCCAAATTTCTGCTCCCTTTCTTGCGCAGGGATTTTCACTGCTTCCCCACATCCCAGAGGGAGAGCTCGAGCCCCGCAGCGTCTCACCAAGGCAGGGGGCTGCCGATGAGGATCCGACCCAGGGGATACTCCTTCCCTCGCACCGTCACCGGCGGGCTGACATCCAGGTTGCCAAAGGAATCGAGGCTGGTGACTTCTTTCCCAGGGGACTCGCGGGTCACGTAGCCAAAATCGGGGCCCTGGGGAAGAGGGGGGTGGTGATGGTGACCCCCCAAGTGGGGAATTTTAGGGGGATAAAGGGTAGTTGGCAACATGACAACACACCAGGATCTTTTTGAAAGCAAAATCCTTCAAGCCTCGGTTTCTGGGTGAGTCGAAGACAACAGGGAAGGTCTTGTGCGGTGCTTCCACGTAGCCGAACTCCAGCTCGTCCTGTTGTGGGAAGAAGAGGAGGAGGAAGATGAGGAAGGCTCCTGGCAGGGTGAGAGTCACCTTGGTGAGGGTGGCAAAGTAAATGGGGAAAACTGGCAAAGCCTTAAAAAGCCCCAAGGGGCCCCTTTTGCAATAGGGTCCCTCTTGCAGTGGGGACCCTTTTGCAACGTCCTATAGGGTCCCTCTTGCAGTGGGGACCCTTTTGCAACGTCCTATAGGGTCTCTCTTGCAATAGGGACCCTTTTGCAATGTCCTATAGCGCCCCTCTTGCAACGGGGACCCTTTTGCAATGTCCTATAGGGTCACTCTTGCAGTGGGAACCCTTTTGCAACGTCCTATAGGACATTACTGTCTTGTAAAATGCCATGAGATCCCTCTTGGAATGGGGTCCCCCTTGCAATGACCCATTGAGTCCCTGGACAACATCCCTGCCTGTGCTTTCTGCCACCACCAGCAGCATTTCCCTATGATTTAGTTCACCTCTCACTCCCCCAAGCACCTCAGCTGGTCTCTCCCAGGGGTGCCAGTGATGGCGGGTGACACCCCACATGCCCTAGGAGCCTGTGAGGGACCGGGAGAGCAGTGTATGATCTGACAAACATCGACTGCTGACCTGGATCCAGCGGTCACTGCGGGTTTCCACCTCCGAGCAGATGGTCAGCTTGCAGTTGGCTTTCTTCAATAGGGCCCGGAGTCCTTCCAGAAAGGCTTCGTTGGAGTCAGAACCCTGCTGGATGCTGCGGGGAGAGCAAGGAGTGAACACTTAAGGGAGGGAACACAAAAAGCCCCCCCAGTCCGACCGTGCAGCCCATTCCTCCTTCCTAAATGCACTGGGGTAATAGTTCTGTGTGAGGTGAGACCCTGGAGAGGGTTCTCCAGCCTTTCTCCTTGGGGTTGCAGCAGCACCAGTGGGCTCTCTACCCAAATACTGCCTCCTATATAGCATGCGTAACACCTGGTTAACCCTACGTAGCAAGGAAGGGTCAAAAACTCCCCCTTGGGGAGTCCCCCCAAAGCAGGAGAGCGATGGGTTGACGTCCTTCCTACCTGCAGACAAAAACCTCCAGAGGCTGCTGCGTGTTGGGCGTCATTATCCATGGTGCCACACGGAAAACCACCGTATCTGTGAAAATCGGGGTGCCCGGCGCATTCTGCAAGGGGAAAATACACCAGGGGGTGGTGGTTGAAAACTCCAATTTGGGGGATTTTGCAGGGCATGGGGCACGTACCTGATGGGGAACCTCCAGCAAGCTGGCGTTGAAAGAAACCAACCCGGAGAAGCCCACGTCGGGGAAAGCCAACCCTTCAACGTAGAAGATGTTTTCTCCACTACTGACGTGGTCCAGCACGTAGGAGAGCTTGTCCGGCCCCAACACGGGTTTGTAGTGGGGGTGTGAGTCAGTCCCTGGAGAAAAACCAAAAAATACCCAAGCCCAGACGGGGTGACCAACCTGTCCATGGGACTGCAAGGAGGCACCGGCAAGGAAGTCCGCGGACGAGCAGGTGTGCCGCCTTGTCTCTGGGGAACACACTTGATCTTCTTCCTACAAAGAGGACTCTATACCCTCAGGTCCAAACCTTTTAAGGTGCGTGGCTTGAGTTAAGCAACTAATGATATGCTTGTGTTCCCTGACCTGATTTTTCGGCAGGGAGCTGCTGGAGATCCAGCTGCCAGGGCGTTCAAAGGCAAAAGGCGCTGCCCGACGAGATGAGCTGCTTTGGCGGTCGGGTCAGAGCCCGCGCCAAAAAGGTGCCGGAAGCCACGTCGGCGTTATCCACCCCCGTGGGAATGTCAAAATTTCAGCAATCCCGCTGAGAAAAGCCTATTTAAAATCCTTTTTCACTTGATTTTTCCTAGATAACCTCATCATCTACAACAGCAGAGGAGCTTTGGGGATAAATGAGTGTTTCCAGCAATCAGAGGTGCTCAGATAGTGAATAAAAAATTAAGCATTTGCCCACAGAAAGGAGAAATACTCACGGAGAGCGTGGAAAACCCGCACTTTATCTGCGTCCGACTCGGAGACGTGCAGAACCACCTGGTACTCGGCAAAGATAGCACTAGGACCTTGAGTCCGCAGCAGCATGAGCGACATGTCCTGAAGGTCTATGGCGGGGGAAAAGGTGGAGAGAGGGGACACGGAGAGAAGTGACGGCGGTGTTGCAAGTGGGAAAACACCCTGGCGAGACCTTATGGTTCTCCTCACGCCGCAGATGACGCCATACCTGTGGTGGTCCGTATGTCCACCTGCCCGCTGTCCGTCCCCACCGCGCCGGGGCTGTCCCGGTCGCAGTTGACCAGCAGCACGGCGCCTTGTCCATCCGGACCCCACGTCCACTTGGCCTGGAAGAGAAGCACCCAAAGGGAATGTGAGCAAGATCTTCCCCATCTCAGTCTCCTCCCGGCTCGGGGAAAACCCCAGCGCCACGGGCACGCTTGGAGGACAACCCACAACATGCAGTCAAAGCTGGTGAGGAGACAGGAGCGATGCTTTCAAGCCACTAAATTTCCTAATCTCAGCTTCTCACAGGGCCAACAAAGACTATTTCAAACAGATCTTATCTTCTAACAAGCCAGAGAGTATCTGCCAGGCCTCATTTGGACAGCACTATGCTGTTTTAGAAATACATCTCATCACGATGCACAATTTGTGCCGCCGATTAGGTTGCAGCTAATTACCAGGGTGTAAGTACTTGGGCATATGCAGATTTGTTGCCAAAGGGGTAAATCTCTTGCTGTTTGCCAAACTTGCAGCTGACTCATTCAGCGGCATGTTTCACATCCAAAAAGTTTAAAAAAAAAAGGAAAAGAAAATAAAGCAGAGTGTTTTATCCTGTGCGATCCTTGGGGCTGGGCTGGAGAGGTAGATTCTGGCACAGAATTTAAAAAAGAAAGTATTTTCTTCCTCAAATAATAGGTTGAGAATTTGCCAAGTGATTTTCCCTAATTTAGACTCCAGCGACACCACCCGAGTCCTTCTCCTTCCTGGAGATTTTGGGGGAAGACATTTCAAACGGGTCCACCCCACGTTGACGCTCTGTCCGCTGCCTACAGCAAATCTTCTCGTTACCTTGTCCTTCCCTCTGCTCTTCACTCTGCCGTTACGGTTCAAGTCCACGTCCAGGGACACGTCTGAAAGATCAAGAGAGAAGGAAGCCACTGGCTCTCGGTGGCATTTTGGGCTCATCCTTGGCACCAGCCACAAGTCACCCAACACCAGCTCCACCTTTGTGCCCCAAATCAACTCTAGATTCAATGTCTCCAACAAAACACTGACAGAAAAGCCAACCCAGTGGCTTTTTCATGGCTTTCCCCCTTCACTCTCCACCTATCTGTTCCTGCCTTGGGTCACTTCGTGGTATATTTTGTGTTTTCAGCAATTTCAAGCTTTGTTTGTGAAGCCATGAAGTGTTTCTACCACGGGTGAGTGGACACCTAAATAATTACTAGGGTTGATGCAATGTTTGAGAAGGATTTTCCTTTAAACAGCTCTTCTTGGCTCAAATCTCTGCCTCTGCCGCAATAGAGGTTTTACCAGCAACCTCATCTAAACTCTACTTAAACCTGTATTAAGCTCATCTTAATACACCTCTGAATGGGTGGAAAACACAGACACTGAAGTGGAGTTTGTCCTCTCCTTGATGTAGAGAAGCAGACGTGGAGAAGCTGAAAACAAAGCCCTACATCTAAGGAAATGAAGAGAATTTGTAAAGTGAAAGCCCTGCAGATGGTGGTGGCTCCAGCAGAGCCCATCAGTTCCAGGATGTGGGAAACCATCAGCCTCATTAGGTGCAATTTTGAGAAGCATCTGCATGACTTAAGGACACAGGTGTGACTGTCATGTGAAAGCTTTAGAAAAATCACAAGTTTAGGGTAATTAATCCATCCCTGTAGAAGGCTCTGCATCCAGACTGGTTGTCTAGACTCCCTTTGTAGTCAGCAGAAGAAAATAGGTATTTCAAGGGAATGATTCATCTCATCCTAAACTTCTAAAATAGGTCAGACAACTACACTTTGCTTCCTATTTTTCTGCACCAGCTGCAATGGAGGTTGAGGAGGGGGACGTCGGCCAAAGTTGGGTGAGATGGTCTCTTTGGATCCTCTTCTGCCAATGCAATGGTCTTGGCAAGCAGAGGAGGATGCTTGGCGTGTACGTTGGGTGGGGACACAGCCCAGCCTTTGTCTTTTTTGCACCATATAAGGCAGGATAATAACATTTTAATTATTTCCCTCTTGCTTGTCAGCATCAGTCAACACCCAAACCTTCATTGCACGTCACAGATGGGCAGCCCGCGCCCCCCACTTAACTCCCAACTAGAACCCAACTAGATCTTGGCAGCAGGAAGGGTTGGCTGCGTTTGAAGGCGCACTGTTGTAACACCTACCTACGCAGGTGAGGTACAACCAAGCCACCGAAAGCTCATTGTCTTCCTGGCCGTAGTATGAAATCTTCACCTGCAAAGACATCCCTGGATCATGACCCAAGTCCCATCTCCCATCACGCTGAGTAGGTTTTTCCACTAATTGGGGTTAACCAATCAACACTACACGACAAGCTCTTGGAGGGTTCATCCAAGCCATTCTCCATTAATCACAGTTCAGTGGAATCATTTCTGCCTGCTTCAGCGCAAAAACGGGCAGAGAAAAAGCCAAGGTTGGAGGATTTTTTCTGCGTGGCACAGAGTTTCTGTCAAAAGGTTTTGCAACCATTGTTATCTTGTATTTAAGGCACAAAATGTCACGTTCTCCTTCTTGGTTTCATTTTTCATACACAATAATTACGCAATTCCTTTTAAGTCTGAGTTTCCTCCATGGAAATGAACCCGATGCCACCACTACCTCAAAATACTTGAGCCTGCCCACAACCCTCCCTTCTTTCCTGGAAAATTCAATTTATTTTTCCTGTTTCAGTGTATAAAAAAATAACTAACCTTATTGTCATTGATGGCTGTGCTGGTGACACCAATGGTCACTGCAACCTCTATATCAGGATCCAGGGGCCACCTGGAGTTCATCATGGGTTTTGTTGTGGGGTTGTGGATGATGTGGACGGTCACCGCGGAGGTGGCATAGACATCGAAGGATATGGCAGCTTTGGGGGTACATCTGAAACAGAGCGTGGTGCTGGGTTAGAAATCAAGTTGTCCCTCCTGTTCTCCTCTCTGTGGAGCCAAATACATAAACCTGGAATTAAAATCCAGTCGTAACTGGGTGGAAAGGACTCAGAAACCATCTTCAGGTGATGAAACACGTCGTCTGAATTTTATATGTATCTCTGTGGCGGCGTTGAGCAAGCTGAGCTCCCACTGGTGCTTCCGCACGTCCGTCTGTGGTTAAGCCCAGATTGCGAATGGCTGAAGTTTGGGCATCCAACCTCTCTCCACAACAGCAAGAAAACCTCCAAACCTGCAGCATCCCAGGACAAAACCCCAACAAAGAGCCTGGACAATTTTTGATATCAACCACCTAGGGAGATGGTTATCGCAGGATTATACGCTGACCCGAGAGGTGCCCAAAATGGGGCAGAACCTGAATCCGAACACGGAGAACCCGCACCCCATCTCGTGACGTCCCTCACCTTTGAAGTGTTGCCTACCTGCTCATTACAGCCCCGGCACCTCCATCCCAGGAGCACGAGTGCTCCAACCTGTCTGCTGTTGGGAGCCGGTGGCCCCAGCCGTACGCAAAAAGGGTCAGAGTGGTAAATTTTAACAACAAGATAAAAAAAAATGAAGCAAAACACCCCAGAAGAGATTTATCCCCAGTGTTGCTCTTGGCACCGCATCCCTGGTGCTTGCAGCAGCTTGTAATGAGAGATTAAAGCATCATCTCGCTTGTCACCCCTCGTATTTAACATCATGCCAACACCGTAAATCCACCCGTGTGCTGTTGCACGCCGCGACTTCTTGCATTTGGGTCTGTTTGCCCTGATTTTACAGCCCTTGCACCTCAGCGTCGCCACCGGATTCCCACTGTGCTCTATTTTCTGCCCCAAACCAAATCAAACCACAAAGCTTGACACATCCATCATGGAGTTCCCCCCAGCCAATGTTCTCCAGGAACAAAATAATCCTCATTTTGGGCTCAGGCCCCATGCTTAAATGGGACTGAGCTTACTTTGAGTCCAAATTCAGGAAAAAAAAAGCAAAAATTCGTTTTATATGTTCCCATTTGGCCAAAGGGAAGGTTAATACTTTTTTAGCTCAATTTGAAGCCCTTTGTGGGGACAACAGCACATCCTGGCCAGGCTCCAACACACAATCCCAATAATTGCCCCGGATGCGATCCTGACCGGCTTGTCCTGTAGTCTCTATCATTATAAATATAATTTATTAAATAATGACAATGTGTAACAGCCAGGTAAATACAGCCTCGTATCTGGCCAGTAAAGCAACCTCTGTATTTAATGCTGGAAAAAAAAAAAATCTCAATTTGTGAAATCACCCGTGCAAACCTGCTGGTGGATTTTTTCTGCCTGAGCCACACATTTTATTCTTTACCCCATTTTAGCTCTGGCCAAGTTGCTCATCTTGAATTGCTCTTGCCTAATATTTTTACAGCCAGAAATAGATCCCGCTTAGCTGGGGTGTGCATGGGCTCTGCCTGCGAATCGTCACGGCTCGACTACGCTTTGACGCCTCGCGTTTTGCCAGAACCAACGTACCTCCTTTGGGCGCAGCTCCCCTAAAACAGACCCAGTGGGAGATGTCGTAGAATAGAACTATAGAATCATAGAGATAGAATTATAGAATCATAGAATCATTTTGGTTGGAAGGGACCCTTAAGGTTGAGCCCAACTATAAGCTACGTCTAGCACTAAACCACATCCCTAAGAGCCTCGTCTATGTCAAAGCATCTTGCCAAATCCTTGGATGAACTCACAATGTGGGCTCAAAACGAGCTCTGATCTCCCCTCTAGCACCCATTCCTTCTCCAAACAAAGAGCAAAACCACCGCTGGGTTCCCCCAAAACCCATCAGCCTGATAGAAAACCATGGGGATACCCCAATCCCAAGCATTACCGGCGTGTATCAAGGAAGACCTCGGTACCCAACACGCAGACGGCGTAGCTGGCGTGGCTGGTGGACATCTGCACAATGTGACGTTGAGGCATGATGATATACCGAGGATGGCGGCCGCATGCGAAGGAAGCTGCTGCCTGGCTCGGTAGGTAAACCAGCAGGACTGGATTAAAAGGCAGGAGAATTTAACTCCTCCTTCCCCTCGATGACGGGGTTTAGGCAGGGGACCCTGTCGTCTCCACCTCCGCCACCAACAAGCTGCCTCCCCACTTATGGGGAGATGGAGGCGATAAGGCAGCCCCCGGGGGGTGACAGACAACTCCAGGGAGGGGACAAAAGGCACAACGGGGTGGGTGACATCCAGCCCTGCCCTAGGATGCTCAGCAGTGAGCTCTTTCAGGGCCTCTCACCTTTTTATTCCCTTCTAGCTCCACATAAGCACTCCAAAGTTTAATGCATTAAACATTTAAACTCCTCCTGTTGTGCAACGTGTTATTACAATACATGGTATCATTAAAATAAAGTATTTTCTTTAAAACAACCCAAATTTTCCAGCTAGCCTCTCCGTGGGCTGACTCACGGCCTCGGCTACCCCATTAGGGCAATGCCCGAATAAAGCCGAACAAAAGGAAATGTTTGTTCAGGTCAGTCCTTCCCATCATAACAACTCCCGAGGAGCACGACAGGTAGAAACGAGTGCAGGGAAAACTGGTTATTTAGCAGGCAGGGAAGGGGAAAAAAATAAATAAACAACAAAACAACAAGATGCTTTCAGTGGAAATTAAAAGTTCTCCGTGTTTCGCTTGGACCTCAAGTTTCGGGAGAATTGGGCATGAGGCGAAGCTCCCATGGGAAGCATCCCACGGCTGGAAGATGCCGTCTGCCAGAGACAGCACCGCTCTGCGGGCCATCCCGGAGGCTTCGCCTGCCTGCAAAGGGGGAAACTGGGTGAAATTAATCCCATCGAAGCCAGTAAGGAGGTTTCCACTGCGCTCTGGGATGGAGGCAGCAGCTGAGATGGAGGAAAAGAGTAACACAGGGTTGGAAAACGCGCCGAGCATCATGTTGCTGCGAGTTTCACCCTCGTAGCGAAGGGGACAGGGCAACGTGGTCCCTGTTCTCACACGGCGTTAGTGATGCAATGGGCAGGAGGGGGCCGGAGCCAGGAGAAAAAGAGGTTTGCCAGCGGCAGGACCCCTTGCGAGCCAAAAAGGTGAAAGGAAATTCAGCAGAGCTAGAAGGACCAGTCCCCATCGCCGCAGCGAGCCGCACGTCCTCAGCCGGAGGAGCAGCGACCCGCGTGCACGTTCCCCTGCGAGATCAAACCAGCTGCTTTAAACATCTCCCAGCCAGTCTACATTAAAGGGTTCCTTCCGACTTTAATTGCAGCAGAGAGAAGAAAAAAAAAACAAACAAACAAAACAGCACTATGTCTCGTATGCGAGCGCGGCTTTAATCAGATCGTGGGAGCCTGCCGAGCAGCCAGGATGCTCGAGCGGGGAACGCTAGCGGCATTTCCAGGCTCTCGCCCTGCTTGAGATTTTGAATAAAACCCCGTTTCCCCAAACCCAGCGTGAGTCAAACTCCTGATGTTCATAGATTTGTGAGTTTTGTTGGTTCTTGAGGGGGGCACAAGCCTTCACATACACCCAAAAGCCTCCAAGCTGGGGCAAATCACAGCCAGCACAGTGGGCAAGGAGCTCGCTGCATCCTCTGAGGAAGACTCCGGCCACAGCAGCATCTCTATGGAAGAGAGCTGGATTTCCCACTCATGCCTGCTGGTCACACTGGTTTGGACTGGGCACGGTGCTGATTTTAGCATCGCATCCTGCTTGGCTGGTTTGAGCCCTGTGCTGGACAGGGGAACACACCTTAATCCCCACGGGGTCAGGCTGGTACGGTCTGTAATCTGGAGGGAGGAGGAAGATGGTGGTTTTAGGCTCCCAGTGAGGACGACAGTTTCAGCAGAAGGTTGGACATCATGTGTTTCTCCAAATCCACCCAGGATCACACCCAGCCAGAAAGGATGGAGACACGGTGCCAAAACCTCACCTTCGTTTTGAGTTTGGAGGACTTTTAAGTTTAGTCACGGCTCATTTTGAGCTGCCATGGTCACTGCGGATGCTCACTCAAGCCCAAAACACTTCATCTTCACTGGGTGGTACCTACGGTCATCTCTTCTTCCTCCTCCACCTCCTATTAGCACCATCATGTCTGTGCGCAAGGAGAATGACAATTTTAAGTCATCTGGCCCATTCAGAGCTGAGTGTTTCTTCCTAATAACACCTTTGTCCTGAGAAGCTGCTATTCAGATCTCTGGTACACAACAGATGGGATCCCACCTCTCCATCACATCAAGCTTGGTCAGCCTTGTTTTTTCAGGCTCGTTTCATCTTTTTCCCCCATTTCAGCTTGTTTCTAGCAATGATGGAGCAAGATCTGACCCCTCGGTGCTCCCCCAGGAACCCCTCTAATAGCCCAGACCCCCTCGGGGTGTTTTTTCTCGCCCATCCTGCACTGCCACTCCATTAAGGAAAGTTTGATAATCTCCCTAAGCCGATAATTACACTTTATTTATTAGTCTGCATGCATAATTGCAGGCAGGAACTTTTAAGAGCCATGTCAGCCTAATTACTCGCAGCAGGGCAAGGCATCAAACCAGTTATCGAGTCCCGCTCGGGTTTGCATGAGGGTTTATTTTCTTTAGGTGTGTGGTTGTAACAGCGGGGCAGGAGCATCCCAGGCACGGACCAAGTCCCCTCCCAAAGACCTGCCTTCCCCATTCCACTCGGAAGCCAAAGAAAAAGGACAGGAAGCAGGTTTGGACCGGTAAAATATACTTTTAAAGCCAGTAAAACCCAAGAGAGCTTGGTCTCCATCCTGGTAAAACATCCACAGCCAGGACTTGTCAGAGCTGGCTTTGCAACCACCTTCTCCTGGGTGAGAAAGCACCAAAAAAATCCCCCTCCATCCTTTCTTCTCCCCCAAAATCAAGGTGTTTGCCTGCTGGGAAACTTCAGACCTGGCAATCCCAGAGCAAAACACCCCATAAAACTGCTTTATCCCTTGGGGAAAGCACCCCTGTGCTTGCCCTGCCCACGTTCTTCCCCAGCTTTGCATTAATATTCACTGCCCTATAAATATCTCCCTTGCTGGGGTGTGCTGGATGCCCCCCCCGGGGAGAGCAATAAAGCCACGGGTGGGCTCAGCTTTGCCTGAGCTCCTTCATCCTTCACCGGTGGGTTGGTTTCACCTCCTCAAAGCCACCTGCCTCTTCCAAAATAAAGGCAGCGCAGGCAGGAACAGGCAGCGCCTCACAGCTCGATTGGGACAGGCACCTGTTTGCACCTCAAAAGGTCGGCTTGAAAAGACTCCATGGGGGGAATATTCTCCTCCTACTCTTTCCAATAAGGCACGTGCCTGATGGAAAGATGCAGCAACCCCCCACCCCCAAAATCCCTCACCAAGCATCCACAGAGCTTCAAACTCCCTCGCACCCACCGGCTCGGCGCTTCTTAAGAGACGCTGGGCGATGCGCACGTGGAAATCGTCAGGAATCAGCTGGCCGGGGTTGTTTGCGAGCTCCAGCGCTGGGATGTGTTCCCAGGTCCTCAAAATTAGGGCAGGCAGAGATCCATGAGCGACGGGAAAGTTCATGCAGAGCAGCTCCTAATCTGGCAGATCTGATTTAGAAAAAAAGAGCTGAGAACTCCTCTGACCTGATTGACTACAGCCACAAAACCACCAGCCTCTAGACATCTACGTGTGTGTACATATATATATATATAATCTATATACATCTTGTGATGGTTTACCCTGTCTGATCTCCCACCTGATAGCACAGACTCAGCAGCAAGAACAGCACTTTTGCCTCCTGCAAAAAATAAATCCATTTTTGCAGCAGAACCCAAGGTTTATTTAGCAACTGTTTGGGGGGTGTCACACAGGCTTTGTCACCCCTCACTCCCTGGGGACAAGTAGGTCCTTGCACTTGTCCCCAGCACTGAACACAGGTACAGAGAAGATGCCTTGGATGCCTCTTGAGTGCAATTGTCCCTCTCCTTCCTCCCCAAATTGAGATATTTCAAGGGGTGGGTGCTTTGCCAAAACCTCCCCAGGAAGGATTTAATATTTCCCCCACTGCAGCTCTACAAAGACACCCCAGATTTACACAGAACCTGCTTGTAAAGAACATCCAAGACTTGCAAAGTCTCCAGGAAGCCAAAGACCCCAGAAAGCTTGCAAAGAAGTCCAAGAAGCTTTAAAAGTCCCCCCCAAAGGCTTGTAAAGACCCCAAGAAGTTTTCAAAGATCCTCCAGAGTTTGCAAAGACCAAACTCAGTTTCCAAAAACCCTGGGAAGTTTGCAAACACCTCATCCGCCTTCCACACCGATGCCTCAAAGACAGGGACCAGTGCAGCGGAAATTTGCTCTCCCAGCCCCTTCCACACGCAATCTAGTTGCCCTTCTCCATTTTTTCCCCAAAAATGGGGCATTTTCTTCTCTTTCATTTTGTTGCAAGTTCCCAGGGAGCCAGGGCCACTCGAATAAACCTCAGATCACCCCAAAATCCACAGAGAAACCAAAGTTCCAAGCCCATATTTGCAAGCAGGCGACACTCGCTCCTAAGGGTCCACAAGTTTCCTTTTGCCTGGCAAGTGCTGGGGGATTTAACCCAAACCAGCATCATCAGGTGGAATATAAATACATTTTAAAATAGATATATAAAAGAAACCATGCGACCAGTTAGAAATCCTGCCGGGAATTCTAAAAACTTACAAGTGATGCGGTGACCTTGGGGATTTTCTGTAAGATGGGAAGGATTTGGGGTTGGGTTTGTTGGGTTTCTTTTTGAAGAAAAGGAGGATTTAAAGAGCGTGTGTTTTCCTCCCTGATAACTGCAATACTAAATCCTTGGATGGAGGAACAGGGAAACGAAAATGGTTAAAGAGAAGCTGCTTTTTGTTCATTTTCCTCCAAACTGATGGGTTTACACCTCTATTTCCCCAGCCCACAGGTCCCAGGAGGGTGTAGAAGATGAGGCCACTCCAGCCCCTGGCTCCAATTTGGGGTAAAAAGAGACAAAATAAGTCTCACACAGTGCTTAAAAGCACAGCCCGCTTGTGCAAACAACACAGTTTCAGTTTCTTTTCTTCTTTTTAAATTATTTCTCTTTCTAGTTCCTCTTTCAACAGCGTTTCCTACTACTGGCGGTTTAAATAGCCAGGGGTTAAATAGATAAATCACGACGCTTCTCAAAAATAACATTTTCCAGCTGTCAGCAGGTCAGCTCCTGGGTCAGGGCGTCATTTAACTCATGATGTTCTACAAAAGACACAAGCCGAGAGCAAAGTGGTTTATATTTTCTTATATTTCTCAGAGAGAACATCTACGGGCTTCAATAAAACCTCCCCGTTACCACAAAATCTCATTTTTGTGTTGCCGAAAAGCAGCAAAACTGCCCCTTTTTTGGTGTGGGTTTCAAAGTCCTCACTCACATTTGCTCAAGTCATGGAGGAAAAAAATAACACCAAAAACCACAAAAAACCACAAACACAACGGGATCTGCTTCAGATGGGAAACTGGATTTGAGTTATTTCCTATGCCCCAGCCACAGAGGGAAGAGAGCACTAAAAAAGAAGAGCCCAAAAGGGATTTAAATAGGGAACAGCAACCTGAACAGTTTCTGCTCCTCGCTAATTGCTTGTGGCTCCCAAAATCTGGGGCACAAGTTTAGGTTTTAAAAGATGAATATTTAGCTCGATGCTAATGAAAATGCAAACACCTGTGTGGGCGGCAATTGTTCCCAATGTCCTCCGCTACAGGGTGGCAAGCGACAGGTTTGCCGTGCAAAACCACCTCCAATTTCCCCTCATTGGCAACTCGCCGCTGAGTTTCCCTCTGAAAATAAGGGGAAAACAAAAAAAGGAGTGTCCTGCTTTATCCTAAGGGCTGGGAAATGTATTTTTATTTCCCAAGTGTAGCCAGAGTTTTTCCATAGAGAGTAGATAAGAGCGGACACCCCACAGTTGGAAATGCCAGCTGGAAAACGCAAAGCGGCACAAAATCGCCCCTGCGTTGGGCTGCTTGTCCCAGTTTGGGGTGGGGGAGATGCTGGAGGGACTGGGGGATGCTGGGGACAGCTGGGGGAGCTCCTTGCGTAGGGTTGGGAGCCGGCCGGGCTCGGGGCCAGCTGCCCTCCCTCTCCATCCCTTCCCTCCCCTCCGAGATCATTTTCATGGGGCTTTAGAGGGTCCAATCCAGCCGCCTCCTCCCTTTGCATCAGGGTGGGGGCTGCGGAGTAGTCATCCCAAACTCCGCATGCTTCCAAGGTTGAGGGATTTGCTGTGGGGCCAGGCGAGGAGGAGGAGGGAGGTGCGGCAGGGAGGAAGGAGAAGCGGTTGGGTTTTGTTGGGGTGCCCGGTGGCACCCGAAGCAGGTGGGGAAGGGCGCGTGTGCCCATCGTCAGGGCATCTGGGCTGCGGAGATGTCGGGGGAGCGCACATTGCGGCTGCAGCACGGGAACCGCATCGAGGCCTTGTGCGTGCTGGGCACCCATATCTCCGCCGACGTCTATGGGTGAGTGGGACGCCCCAATGTTCCCCTTCCTCCATTGCTGAGCTTCCACTTTTCTCCCCACCTTTACCTCCTTTTTTATCCTTCTGCAAATCCCCCTCTTCTCATTTTTCCTTATTCTCCCCCAAAACTCACAGCCCTGACGCTGTGATTTAATGGCATTCATGAGCAAAATCTTCCCCGGTCTTTGCAAATCTGCACAAATCCCAGGAAAGCTTTGAGCATCCACATTTTTGCTACGGTATTAATATTTACCCCGAGTCTGTGACAGCGATGGGTTTGATCCTTTTGCGGTCAATGGATCCAGCGTCATCTCAGAAAGGTGCTGGAGAGCGGAGGGATGAGCAGGAGCCACAGGGATAGACTGAAAATGTCAAGATACGGCTGGGAGAGGGGAGAAAAAACAAGATCTAGTGAGCAAACAGTGTCCTGGGACAGGACACAAGCCCCACAACACCAGCCCTGCTCCCCAAAAACAAACCTGACGCTGCATTTCAAGATAATTATTCCCCCTCAAAGGAAAAAGTTTAAAAGCTCATTTTACAGTCAATCCTGGTCTTCGCCGCTTCTGCAAATCTCGCCCTCAATATTCAAGCCAAGCGGCACAGTTACAACTCATCTGGCATCAATCTGGGTCAAATCTTCTCCCGATGGGATTCCCAAAAGCAAAAAACAAGGAAACCAAACCAGTTTTTCCGTGCATAATTAAACATAATTTAACCGTTTAAGAAATGCCAGGGCAGCAGCTAATGAGCGCTCAGATTTCCTCTCCCCCCCTCTAACCCTGCTGCAGGTTTGGCGGGACCACTGGCATCCAGAAATTTGATAAATGATGCTGTAACGGTGATAGGGCGCGAACGCTCGGGTGTCAGAAGCATGTACGGTCTGAGGGAGCCTGCGCCGCAGGAGCTGAAAGCAGCCCAAAAACCCTGGAAAGACAGGGAAACTAGGGACAAGGAGCCAGGCGAGGGGAAGGGGATGCGCAGAGCAGCTGGAAAATAACAAGGGCACATCAAACTGGGAGCGGTGCAGCACCAGCTGCTTCAGAGTTGGGTAAAAACACCTCAAAAATTAGAGTTTCTCATGGTAAAGTCTCTCAGTTGGGTTATGACGAGCTGCTAAATACCAGGTTTGCCTCGGTTGGAAAAGAGACATGGATTTCTTCATTGAAATGCAAATGCAAGTTCGGTTCCAGCGGCACTAAATGCTTTGGCTGTGATTATTATGGATCATAATCCACACCGATGGCTGCAGAATAGACTGTTTGCTAAAATAGCATGTGCTTGTCTACAAAATAAAAAAGACAATTCAAGCATTCACAGGCAGGGAGGAAATACAGAAACATGCCAGTGGTGAGCGTGGAGACACCAACCCCAGCCTTGGCTGTGTTTTGCACAGCAAAGTTCATTGCAGCAAGAACCAGGTTTTTTTTGGTGCAAACATATAAAAATAGAGTGTTTTTGGCAGGGCGGCCCCAGCCGGGGCAGTTTCCTTCGGCGTGAAGCACACAGAGGGGGTGAGCGTGGAGGTGACGTGCCGGGGCCAAGCAGAGGATGGATCAGCCACCGGCAGCGGGACACGATGGCCGCTGGACGAGGGGACAGTCCTGAGGTTCAGCATGAGCCAGGCCAGCACTGAGGTCAATGATAACAAGGTAAGAAGTGGGGTGCTGGGATGGGGAACCCCCACCCGGAGGGAGAAAATCCATCCCCAAGCAAGGATTTGGGGGTTTACAGGTAACCGTCAGCTTTTACGCAGAAGGAGGGCAGCACATCAACCAAGCTGGGGTCTTCCTCACCGGCATCGGTGAGTAAGAAGGTCTCTGCGATGCAAAAAATCCATTTTCACCCCCTCGGTCCCTTGGAGGAGGATGCTGGGATGGGGGGTCAGAGATAGACCCAAATTTGCTGGGCCTGGGGGGGCTTTTGCAGCCACCCAAGCTCACTATACCCTGGGGTGACACTGGAATCGGCCCATCCAGGAATCTCTTTGGACGCTGACGCGGATCGGGACGGCGTGGTGGAACAAAACAACCCCAACAAGGTAATTCAGCCTCTTCTGCTGCACGGAAAGCCCACGGGCTTGCAAAAGCCTGAGCTTGCTAAGGCCCAGGAGGTGTTTTAGGCAAGCTGGACCTGGGGCCCGGAGGGACACGGGGCCATCCTGCTCGTCAGCTGCGACAAGGAGAGTCCCTTCACTCCCGCATCTGACTGTGACAACGAAAGGGTATTCAGCAAAGAAGGTAACAGCTTCAAACGAAAAATCATAGAAAGCAAAAAACGCTCCGTTATTGCCCTTCTTTAACATTTTGGAGATGCAATTTCACTTGGGAAGCAGCTCCCATGAGCTGCTCTCCACCAAGCTGCTGAGTAAGCTCCCAACATGGGAATTTTTCTTTTTTTAATGCCATGCAAAACAAATTGCAGTCAAGCAAGGGCATGAAGCACGGCCAGAAAAATAGCAGAGGTGCCACCGGCAGCAGAGCTTGGCCCAGGAATGCTTTGTGCGGGTGAGAGGAGCTCGCGGCGACGCCAGCCAGGAATTCCCGTCCATTCCTGGAAAACTAAAACCACGCGGAGCCGATGCCCATCAACTCCTCGAGGCCGGGGACCGGCTGGGTCAGGGCTGTTGGGGAAAATTAAAATTAAAAAAAAAGCATTTGTTTCAAAGCCTAAGCTTTAGTAGCAGGGCCGCAGGTTGTTTTTCCAGCTTGCAGAGGCCGGTAGCGAGGGAAGAGCAGATTTTTTTGCGTGGGAGACGCAAATCCCAGGAGGGAGCATGGGCAGAGCTGCACCGTGCAATCATCCATCATGCTATTACCATTTTTTTTCTTGCAACCCCAGATTTGCTGGATATGTCTCGGATGATCTTGAGGACTGAAGGGCCACAGCGCCTGCCCCGGGGGTACAAAATCATCCTCTATGTTCCCGTTTCTGACGCCGACAAAGTTGGGGTCTATTATGTGCAGAGTAAGTCCTTCCTCACCTCCTCCTCTGCCTCTTCCTCCTCATTTGTGGTGCTTTTGAGATCCCTGTGAGCTCTTTTCTTTCCATCTCTGACCTCTTTACACTCTGCAAACAGCATTTTGATGCAAACCATGCCTTCAGCATCCCTCCTCCAATTTTTTCCAGCATTGAATATTCTCTCTTCTCAATCAGCTGAAAAACTTTGGAGATTAACAAGCACAGGGCCACAAAGCCATTTACCCAAGGTCAGCCAGCAAAGGAATAGCAAATAAATAAAATCCACTTGTCCTGACATCCAGACGCTTTATCCAGGGTGGCAACACACTGTACAAAACACTTTCCCTCCTTATTCTTTGTGGGTACAGTGATTTACTCCCTGGGATCAAAAAAAACCCTCATGCAGCCCAGAAATGTGCCATGAAGTCACTTGATTTTGTCCCTCCATACAGCGGCAGGGGGGTTGGTGGCATTGTCACCCCACAGCAGGTCAGAGGGGGCTGCAAGGGTAGAAACCCCATGGCAACATCTCCCCAGTAACTGCTCCGTCCAAGGAAAGGCTGAGACATTTTTTCCTCACCTTTCTTGTGCTTAGTTATAAAATTGCAAGCCCCACAACTACTGTTTTAAGCTTCTTCCAGGTGAAGTCTCATCCACCCACAGAGGCAGAGAATCCCAGCGCAGAGGGACCACAGTACCTCCTTGCACACAAGAAAACAGGCTGGAAAAAACCCGAAACACTGGAAATTGCCCATTTTCCCCTTTCTCTTCTTGCAGACCCCTTCTTCGGGCAGCGCTACGTCCAAGTGCTGGGCCGGAGGAAGCTGTACCATGCTGTGCAGTACACTGGCGGGGCTGCCGAGCTCGACTTCTTCGTTGAGGGGCTTCGCTTTCCTGATGAAACCTTCCCTGGGCTGGTCTCCATCCACGTCAGCCTCCTGGAGACACTGGCTGAGGTTTGGGGGTCCAGGGGAAGGGGTGCAGATGGGAGGCTGCAACAGCCCGAAGGGGATGGGGATTGAATGGTGTGGTCCCCATTAATTTACTCCAAGAATGACCTCAAGAATAAGGTATTTGGGGGGAAATAGTGGTAACCAGGGTGTGGAAAGTCCCTGATTTCTACTTGCCTCCCCTAGGGTATCCCTGACACCCCAATCTTCACCGACACGGTAACGTTCAGAGTAGCGCCGTGGATCATGACCCCCAACACTTTGGCACCAGTGAATGTCTTTGTCTGCAGGTAAAGTCCCCAACCAAATCAGCATCAGCCCCACGGTCTCCCTGGGGGTCACCGTGACAGGCTGGGGAGGTGACAGGCAGAGGGAACATTGATTTTCCAGCAGCCCTTCAACCCCTTCCCTCCTGCCACCCCTTTTCCCAGCATGAAGGAAAACTACCTCTTCATGAAGGAGATCAAAAACCTGGTGAACAAGGCCGGCTGCGAGCTGAAGGTTTGCTCCGGTTACATCAACCGCGGCGACCGCTGGATGCAGGTAGCTGGACACCAGAGGGAAAAAAACAAAACCTTTTCCTTCCCTGATGTGTCCCCTGTGGGTTTTCCTCCCTTTATTTTAGGATGAGATTGAGTTTGGCTACACTCATGCCCCCCATAAAAGCTTCCCGGTGGTGCTGGACTCCCCTCGAGATGGAGGGATGGAGCAACTACCCATCAAGGAGCTGCTGGTAAGAGCGGGACGGTTGCTTGTGGTGCCCAAGGAGCAGCTTGAAGGTTTTTATGCCATTTAACCTTTGCTAAAAATCTCACTTGCACTTGTCTCCTTGGAGGCCCTGTAATGAATTAGCTGAAAAATCAGAGTTAACAGCACTGCATGGAGATACTAGTCCATCCACAACCTCCTCACCTTCTAAAAACAAGGATCAGAACCTAATCCACATCCCAACCACCCGGAAAACCCTTTATCCACAAAGTTCTGGATGAGATGGGCAAGGAGGACCTCAGGGAACAAAGGATTCCTGCCGTGCTTCAGGACAGGAATGGATTTCTCCACCCTGAATATCCAAGAATTGGCTGGTTTTTCCTTCCCTCCTCCACATCCGTGACCACACAGCGGCTCCCGAACAGGAAAGGAAAGTGTGAGAGGGTCAGTTTACTTCCTTGGAAGAGAAACAAGACATAATCAGCTGCCAAAAAACATCTCTGCAGGGCTTCTTCACCGAGGCAAAGGGCCAGTCACAGACAGGGTGCGCAAAGAAAGCAGGAATGCTGGCCGAGGCATTTTGGGAGAGTCCAGCACCAAAAAACATGGAAAAAAAGAGACGGTTTGGATGATCCCTTTGAGATATCGCCATCCAGAAAGGGTGGGACATCCCCAAGGAGCCACCAAAGCCACCCCATACACCCGGCCAGGCTCTGGGAGCAGCCTCAGCCCTGATATTCTCCCCATAATTAATGGGAGAAGAGGACAGCTTGTCGTTTTGTTATTGTTGCACGTCACTTTGGGGAAGGTTAAGCGCTTTCAGAAGTGTGAAAATACATCGTTTCTCATGCCTGAAATGAGAACATGCAGTCCCGGATTCATCAAGCAGGACGAATTCCTCTTCAGGAATTGCTCCGCTTCATATTTAGCGAAGCAATTTCAGCCTGTGGAGCCGCTAACACGCCATACTCCAATTTCTGCTTTGAAGCCTCCCCTAATCCCCGCTCCTATCTTTCCAATCTCATTTTCCAGCTCAGAATATTGAGCCAAACACAACACGGACGGGCCCTCCTCTCACCCGGGCCAAGCCCTAAACCCTTAGGACCCCACGCCAGGGAAAAAGGAGACGGGAGGCAATTAAGCCCCTCAAAAATCAATCTGGAACTGATAGGCCTTGGATGCGACACCCAAACCTGGGATGAACCAGCGCCTTGACAGTTGAAACCATATCAGCTCCGCCATTTATTAAACTGAAATAAGCCAAGAGCAGCTGTTTCATGCTGAATCCCTCTCATAGCACCCAGGGGAAGGATCTGATCCTCTAGATACGCACCCCAAAAATGTATGGGGAGCCTTGGGGAAATGCAGCAGTAGCTCCCAGCTCCTCCAAACACCCTCAATTTAAAAGAAAAAAAGCAACTTCTAGATCATAACCACTCAACCTCAGGTCTCCCCATGCATTCTTACCAACATATATATATAATATATTACCCCAAGGAAACCCAACGCTTATAAGCGATTGGGATTTAATGCAAACCCAACCCATCCCTGAGCTTGTCCCCAGGGGATGCCCTGAGCTCTGAGTCCACATAAACCAGAGCGCGAGGATGGGCTCAAGGCAGGATTTGTGTCCCACCGCTGCCATTTTTGCCCCGTTTTAAATGCTGCTATCAACTCCCCTTGAGCATTTGACCCTGGCACATCACAACAGAGCGCTAATTACCTCTGTGCGCACAACGCCTTAAATCCCATATATATTAAGTGCTGAAAATCAGTGTTTAAATGGGATTTAAACAAAGTGCAGCCCTTGGGGTGGCTCTTATGGCTGGGGTGGATTTACCCTCAGGAGCTGAACTTCATCGAGCTCAACAAGAACCATCCAGACACTTGGCTTCAGGGCTACCCAAGCACCTCGTTAGCTTAATGCCAACACTTAAACATTGACTATGAGATAGCAGAGGAGATCTCAGCCCAGCTCAAGGCTTGAGCTCCACTCCCAGCGTTTACCATTTATTTCTGAGCCAAAATAACCTAGGAACAATCTTTATCCTCTTGCCTTCCCTTGAGCCTCTCCTTATCCACCAAAAGGCTTCCTTCTTGTTATCTTGTACCCACTGGAGCAGGTCTGAGCTCAACAGGAGGGATAAAAACAGAGATATGGAGGCAGAGGGGGCTCATGCAAAGCCCACAGAGATTTCTCTTACCCCAGGGCCCCGATTTTGGGTACGTGAGGCGAGAGCCGATCTTCGAAGCCATCACCAGCCTCGACTCCTTTGGATACCTGGAGGTCAGCCCACCCGTGACCGTGGCAGGGAAGGAGTATCCCCTGGGGAGGATCCTCATCGGCAGCAGCTTCCCCATGTAAGAGAGGTGAAATCCATGGGTTCGGGAGCAAAGGAACCACAACTGCCCCTAAATATAACAAAAAAAACCCCACATTAAGAGCCTTAATTAGGCATTCCCTGACCAGCTGCAAATCTGACACCTTACAGAGTGCGCGCACCCAACCTCTGCCTTCATATTCCACCCCCCCCCCCCAAATTATTTATATGTCCATATTGCTGCATAAATATTTATTGCCCTTGTTCTGTCACCCGCAGATCCGCAGGGAGGAGGATGACCAGGGCGGTGTGGGATTTTCTCTACGCCCAGCAAGTCCAGGCTCCCATAGAGCTCTACTCCGACTGGTTGGCCGTGGGTCACGTCAACGAATTTGTCACTTTTGTGCCCGCCTCCGACGCAAAGGTAGCCCCAAAACCCCCACACCACTCTGCGGTTTCTCCCCTCAGACACTAATCCCATTGGGGCACCTCTAGAGAAAATCCAAAAGCTCTTTTCCTTGACAGTCCCAGCCAGTTATTTGCTTGAATTCTCACTCCTATCCCCAAAATGAGGGCTCTGAATGGAAAAACCAGACTTTCCTGGTGAATAATCAACACAGATAAAAGAAAAAAGGTACTTGCGAAGGTAATCCAAGAAATTTAAATCTCAATATTCACACATACTGGCCAAGGCTCCTGGCAGCTCAGCATTTCCAGATGTTTGTAAAAGCGCTTTCCCGGTTTTTAGTGCTTCTGACAAAGGACTTTTCCTGCTGGGGAAAATCACACCTTGACCAAAAGGTTCCAAAAAACTAGTATTTACATAAAAAAATCCCCCACAAGCCCTCCTTGGGCTTTATAGCCCTCACCTGGGCTGAGCAGGATTAGACCCAGCTGCAGCCAAGCCCAGGTAGCAGTTTAACCCCTTGAGGTTTGTTAGACGGGGATCTACCAACAGCACAAATCACCAATAGCTCATTTAGATACATCTTCTCAGCGCTGCATTTAAAAAAATGAATAAATAACCGCAAAGATGCCTAATTTTAAGAGTTTAAGCTCAGGTTTGTAGACTCATAGAATGAAGGGACCTTAGGGATCATCTAGTCCAACCCCCCAAAAATTAATTCCCTGTAAAAATAAGCCCCCCAAAGCTCTGGATGAGGCACTTTTGGTGACTGCTGTTCCTCTTCTGTCCCCGCAGCGGTTTCGGATGCTGATGGCCAGCCCCGCCGCCTGCTACAAGCTCTTTCGGGAGAAGCAGAAGGAGGGTCAGGGTGAAGCCACCATGTTCAAAGGCAAGGGGACAGCGGGTGGCTTCAGGCCCAGCTTTGATGCTGGCGAGTGCGGCAGCGCCTGACCGACGTGCGGGTGTCCACGGGCTGGCGGAGGGACGTTGGGGACATTTTTCCACCCGGTTTGTCCTTCACACCTGGTCTGGCCACCGTTCCCGGCCTCCTCAAGCCCTATTTTGGGAAACCGAGTGGGATGGGATGGATCAAGAACCTCTGCACGGAGGGGATGCGCAAAGGACAATTCAAATTAGCAGCGTTTTGTCTCGCTTACCCTTCCCTCCCTTGCTGGTTTGGGTTAATTTGAATATTATCCATGTACAACAGGGTCAAGGGAAGAGTTTTGTCCCTCCAGGGTCACCCCCAGAACACGCCTGCCCCAAAACAAGGGCTGGAGGTGGCACCTCTGCTTTTATGGAGCTGAGGGGAGAAATATAGGAGCTAATGACCCCCATGGGCAGGAGGGTGGATGACAGGACCTTTCCAGTGCTCTTCCCAACAGGCAGAGGTTTGTCTTCCACCAAATTTCCCCAAAAACCAAGAATTGGGATTCCCAGCACCCTTAACTCCAAGCTCAAGGAATCAGAATTTGTTGTATTTTTATTCTTTTTCCCATTTCTGTGGCCTATTTTAAGCCGGGCTCCTACCAGCACCGCTTCATTTGGAGGGTGTTTTGCATTTGCAGGGTACTCGGGGACAGACACAAAACGCGTCACCATTAACAAGGTCCTTTCCAACGACATCCTGGCGCAGCAGAACCAGTATGTCCAGGTAATAACCAACATTTCTGGCAATAATGGATACATTTCTTGCAATAATGGATACATTTCTTGCAATAACTGATATATTTCTTGCAATAATTGATATATTTCTTGCAATAATCACCTGAGGCGGTGCAAACCCTTAAAGAAGGTGACACATTTTGGCTCTTCTGTGTGAGATGGTTTTGGGGACTGTGTCCACCCATGTCCTCAAATCTCGGCCTGCTTTTCTCGATCTCCTCCAGCGTTGCATCGACTGGAACAGGGACATCCTGAAGAAGGAGCTGGAGCTGACGGAGGAGGACATCATCGACCTGCCCGCCCTCTTCAAGCTTGACAAGCAGGGCAAAGCCGTGCCCTACTTCCCCAACATGGTGAGCAGCGTTCCCGTTCCTTGGATCCTCCCCAAAAAACAGCTTATTCAGCTAGAACGAGTCCCCAGAGTTGCCCCAAAAAAGCAGTCTTTACAGCTGCCCCCAAAAAAGAAAGTATCTCCAGATACACCCAGGTCAACCACAGCTTTGTAGCTTCATGTTGCTTGCAGTTGGGTTAAACTGTATAATTCTGAGGTGAAAACCACTCAAAGTGGTGAAGTTTCAAGGTGTGAGGCACATTTTAACGATTAAAAGGGGGAAAACAGTGCTGGATTTGGAGGTCAGCGGGAGGGTGAGCTGCCAAAAGTACTGTCCATGCCCCCATTTTGGGGCGATGTCAATGGGTGAGGGCGTCCAGCGGCTTCTCTTCACCTTCCCCAGTCCTGACGCCACCGGGTTCCCCCTCTGTGTCACCCCACAGGTCACCATGATGGTCCTGGCCAAGGACCTGGGCGTCCCCAAGCCCTTCGGCCCCGTGACGGGAGGTGAATGCTGCCTGGAGCGACGGGCCCGTTCCCTCCTGGAGCCGCTGGGCCTGCGCTGCCGCTTCCTTGAGGACGTGTCCTCCTACCACGGCAGCCTGGGGGAGGTTCGCTGCGGCACCAGCGTCCAGCGCCGGCCCTTCGCCTTCCAATGGTGGCGCATGATGCCATAGCGGGGCCCATTCCCCCCTCCGCCTTGGTCCCTGGCGGCTTTTCCGGCGTGTGTTGCTTGTGATTCAGTTAATAAATCAATTTGCTGTGAGGAATCACAGAATCCCAGAATGTCAGGGGTTGGAAGGGCCCTGGAAAGCTCATCCAGTGCAATTCCCCCATGGAGCAGGAACACCCAGATGAGCTTACACAGGAAGGTGTCCAGGCGGGTTGGAATGTCTGCAGAGAAGGAGACTCCACAACCCCCCTGGGCAGCCTGGGCCAGGCTCTGCCACCCTCACCAGGAACAAGTTTCTTCTCATATTTAAGTAGAACCTCCTGTGTTCCAGTTTGTACCCATTGCCCCTTGTCCTGTCACTGGTCGTCACCGAGAAGAGCCTGGCTCCATCCTCCTGACACTCCCCATTTAGACATCTGTAAACATGAATAAGTCCCCCCTCAGTGTCCTCTTGTCCAGCTCCAGAGCCCCAGCTCCCTCAGCCTTTCCTCACACGGGAGATGCTCCACTCCCTTCAGCATCTTGGTGGCTGCGCTGGGCTCTCTCCAGCAGTTCCCTGTCCTGCTGGAACTGAGGGGCCACAGCTGGACACAATATTCCAGGTGTGGTCTCCCCAGGGCAGAGCAGAGGGGCAGGAGAACCTCTCTGACCTACTGACCACCCCCTTCTAATCCACCCCAGGTCCCATTGGCTTCCTGGCCACAAGGGCCCAGTGCTGGCTCATGGTCACCCTGCTGGCCCCAGGACCCCCAGGTCCCTTTCCCCTGTGCTGCTCTCTAATAGGTCATTCCCCAACCTATACTGGTACCTGGGGTTGTTCCTACCCAGATGCAATATCTAAAGATGAAGAAATTTAAATAATAAGGGGTGATAATGGCGAAAGAAAGGGAGGGAAGCCCTCAGGGAGGGGACACCATTTTGCCCTTCCTAGGGTTGTGACAGGTGGAAAGGTCTGGGTTGCTTCTCTCTAGGAAGAATTCGGCTGGGAATTAAAAGGGGGATGCACCGATCCCCTTCTTTCCTCAAAAAGTTGGGATGTGGGCGTCTTGACCCTGCCATCCCGCCTTGTGCCACAGGGCGCCACACTCAACATGGCGCCGCATTCACCATGGCGCCGCACCCAAGATGGCCGCCAGAAAAAGCCCCGCCCTTTTGTCCCGGTTACACCCGCGCTCTATGGCGGCTCTTGGCCGGTCCTTCCCCTTCCAGGGGTGGAAATGCGCAACACCAAGATGGCGGCGGCCGTGGTGGCAGTCTCCTTGAGGAGCCGCGTCCCCGCACGGCTCCTGCGGGCCGGGCCGCGGCCGGTGAGGGGCTGGAGCCGCCCTGCCCCGGGCAGCCGGGCGGGGGAGGCGGGGTTGGGGGGGCTGGAAGGGTTGGGAGGGAGCTGAGGGGAAGGAGAGGGGCAGAGGGGGCGCAGAGGGATCTGGAAGGGAGCTGGGGGGCTGGAAGGGATGGGCAGAGCTGGGGGCAAGAGGAGGCTGGCGGGGCTGGAGAGGGTGCAGTAAGAGTTGCGGGGGAGCTGAGGGGAAGGAAGGGGGCAGGAGGTGGTGCAGAGGGGTCTGGAAGGGAGCTGGGGTATAGGAGGGGGTGCAGGAAGATTGGGGGGAGCTGGGATGGCAGGAGGGGGTGCAGTGTGTGCTGGGGGGTCTATAGGGGCTGTTAGAAGGATTGGGAGGGAGCGGGGGGGCAGGAGGGGGTGTAGAGGGGGCAAGAGGGAGTGAAGGAAGGGTTGTGGGGAAGCTGAGGCACAGGAGGGGGTGCAGAGGGATTTGGGAAGGAGCTGGGGGGCAAGAGGGGGTGCAGAGAGGGTTAAGATAGAGCTGAGGGGGTGCAGGGGGTGTGCAGGGAGCTGAGGGGCTGGAGAGGATGCTGAGAGGGAGCTGGGGGGTGTAGGGGGTGCAAAGCAGGCTGGGGGCTTCTGGAGGGCATGCAGGAAGGGTTGGGAAGGAGCTGGGGTTCAGGAGGGGGTGCTGAGGGGGAACTGGGAGGTGGGGGGGGTAATGGAAGGATTTAGGAGAGAGCTGGAGGGTGTCAGTGAAGGGTTGGGAGGGAGCTGGGGGGCGGGAGGGGCTACAGGATGGGAAGAGGGTTCAGAGCAGGTAGGAGAAAGGGCGTTGGACTTGGAAGGGGCAAGAGGATGTGTGAGGGACATATTAGAGAGGGTGTGGGGGGCAAAAAGGAGCGGGAACGGGTCTGGAAAGGATTTAGGGGAGGTAATGTTTGACAAGGAATTGTAGAGGATGCAGGTGTTCTAGAAACAAGTTGGAAAAGATGTGGGACCAAGAAGAATAAGGTTATGGGGAAATTTGGGGAGAGGCGAGTAGGGGTGAGTGGCCCAAAGAGGGAAGAAGGTCCTGGGGGGACACTGGGAGCGGGAGGTTGTTACCCTGGAGTGGGGTAGAAACACAGCTGGGAGCTTCAGAGGTAGTTGTGGGGCAGGGAGAGCGTTCAGAGCTGTGGAGGAGTGAAAGGAGTGTCCGCAGGAGCACCTGGGGCTGCCCGTTAGTTTTGTATTATCTGCTCTTAATCACGGAGCAGGAAGGAGCCCCAGGACACACCTGCTTGCCTGGGCCCAGCTGCCTTGGAAGGATTTGCCAAAAACCATATAAGTGCCCGAACATGAAGCAGTGACGGGTCCTGCAGCTCTCGCCCCAAACCACACATCCTTATGTCATTTTGTTCCTCAATTAAATCCACCCCGAGGGACCTCAGGGCTGGTTTTTTGCTGTTGTTTGACTTCAGATGTGCCGGGGAGCGCAGACGGCAGCCGCAGCCGCGCCTCGGATCAAGAAGTTTGCTATCTACCGATGGGATCCCGACAAGCCTGGGGACAAGCCCCGCATGCAGACATACGAAGTGGATCTGAATAAGTGAGTGTGGCCCGGCGGGGAGAGGTTTTGCTGCTGGGCAGGTGCTCCAGGGCTGTGTGTGCACAGGTTATCTGCAAAGTGATAATGGAAGGTGTTTGAGAAGCACTTGAGTGAGAGCAAAGGGTGGCAGCAGCCTCGTTAGGTGTCAGGGATTGTTAAAACCTCGTTAGAGTGGCTGGGGAGGTGGTGCCTCAGCTGTGTTAGAGCTGCTTGTCCTCAGCACGGGTGAGATCAGAGTTATCTCTTGATGAATCTTAACTGTGATCATATGGGATGAGTTTTCCCTCCCTCAGCTGTCAGTGTTAAGCGTGGCAAACAAAACTGTTCCCCGAATGCCACTGTCCCAATAGCTGTTGCTTCGTTTTGCGACTTCTCTGAGATTTTATCCGTGTCCCTTAGTTCTGTTGAAAACTTAATTGTGTTTGTGGCTTTAATAAGCTTTATTTATACAGTAAATCTTGGGGTATGTTCCAAAAGGAAACTGTTTTACCTATATTGCACAGTCCCAGACCTGGCAGACAAGGTGGTAGCTTTACCAACTCTTCTCTTAGGTTTCTTAACACTTAGTTACTTTTAATTTCCACATTTTGTTAAACCTGCAGTAACCAACTGCACACTTTGGGGTAACAGAAAGCCACCAGAAGCAGCAAGCAGAAGCAGGATATTACCAAGCAGCTGAATGAGGACAAGTATATGACTCCACTAGCACATGAGACAGTATCATTCAGATGAGTAGTGCCCTGTAGGTTCTCCTCAATGTCTTCTGAAACTTTACTAGATGTATGATTTTGTAGCATGTGTAATCAGTAAACACTGAATTTAGAGTACAGGGAAAATGTGGCACCATTGGGGCTGCTCGTGGGATTTTACCCAAGGATGCAGCAGAAATTCAGCATCCTGCTTGGCCTGTCTCTAATTTATCATGGCTTAGATCTCATGCCTGCCAGCAGAGCTGAATTCATATGTTATTGTCCCAAACCTGTCACTTTCTGGACTGCTTTTTAATCTTCCTCCTAGAATTACATTCAGAAAGGTCACTGCTATCCAATTGGAACCTTATCAAAGATGCACATGCAAGCTGGATTCATGCTTATCGAGAATGGGTCATAAATCCAGAAACTGCACGTCACAAAGTACCATTACCATAATGAATAACTCACGTGGAAAACAGTGTCAAAAAAGCTCTTGCCAAGAAAGCTCTTCTCCATAATTCTGCAAACGGGTGCAGACTTCCTTGTGGCGCAGAAACCTCCGTGTGGACACATGCACCTTGATTTCCCCATGCTCTTGCCAGAGGAATTCACCTCAAGCCCTTTCCAAAAGCTTCAGCTACAAAACCACGCAGCTCTGCTCGAGAAGCGCATGACAGAGAACTCCAATTTTTGTCTGACTTGCCCCAGTTAATAATCTCTGGGTGTTGCCTCATCTGCTGTATAAAACATTACCTAAATTGTCCGAGATTGTTTGGGTTTGTGTGCAGCGCTGCCTCTTGTGACTAAAGATAGACAGGCTTGTCAAAACCTGATTCAGAAGGAGAGAACCGGTAGGAAGTGACTCGGTTTTCAGTTGTGTTGTTTGAACCTTCTCCAGCTGAGCCAGATCTTCTGGGCATCACGACATGGAAGGGCTTCTCTCCTGGGTGTCCTGAGGCGAATGGGCTGTGCTGCTGATCAAGATATCTGTCCTGTTGCCTGAAATTGGCAAAAAAAAGTCTATTTTTAATTGCAGTTGCTCAAAATCCTTTTATGTGCTGCTCAGTTGGGGTGCCAGAGGTCAAGCCCTGAGGCTGGGAGATGAATTATTGGGGTTCACTGACTTCTCTTTTTCCTGTTACAGATGTGGGCCTATGGTGCTGGATGCTCTGATCAAGATAAAAAATGAGGTGGACTCCACTCTGACCTTCCGCAGATCATGTCGGGAAGGTAAGAAGGACGTTTTTCCCACTGTCCTAAACTGAAGATTGTCCTTGAAGACTCTTGGTTGCTGACGGTGTACATGTAACCACTGGAAAACAACCCTCTCCTCCAGCCTTTGAAATAATGAATCAGATAGTAAAGTTAAAGCTCATATTCCCGGGGCGGAACCGCAGAACGCTGAGCTGTGAGCAATAAAGCTTAAACAGCCCTGGTAATTCCTGTTTCTGGCCTAATCTCGTTTATCTTGCTGCCCTCCAGTGACGGCCAGTGGAGGGAAATCCAGCAAGAGAGGTGACAGCAGCAAAATTGAGGGGGCAGACGTGAGGAAGTGAATTGTAGGAGCTGCCTTATCTAGCGCTGCTGTTGGAATTGGAAAGGGTGTAGCTGGAAAAGGACTTGGGACTTCCAGGAATAGCTTCAGGAATCTCTTTTATTTTGGCCCTTTGATTAAGCTCAATTATTGAGCAAAAGGCCATCTGGTGGTTTTACGCTGCAGAGCTACCGGCGGCTGCTCGTCTGGGTACAAATCGGCATTTCTGACTGCATTAGAGGTGGCTTTCCTATTTAAAAAAAAAAATCCTAATTCCTGGGTAACGTTGGGATGCTGAGCTTAAAATGATAGTTGTGGAAATGCAGGAAGGGAGGACGCCTAATGAAACAACTTTGGATTTAATGAGGTGAGTTTGCAAGTATGAGAAATTCAGGCGCAGCTGGTGCCTGAAGATGTTTGGACTTGGACCTACATGAAAAGCCGCTTCAACGCAGCCGTTTCCTGCAGAATCTGCATAGCAGGCGGAGGAATTTCATGCAGTGTTTGATATTTGGACAACCAGCTCTGCTCCTGAGCAGCTGGAATTAATTGCCCTGAATAATTTTCATTAAGAACCTGGAGATGGATTTTTTTGAGCTGAGCTGGCTCAATCTTGTCCCTTTTTCTACCATGCAATAAAAATGATCGCGCGTTCCTGTTGCACACTCGTGGGCCTGTGTCTGCAGTCCCAGTTCCCTCTCCAGTTGACTGGAAAATACTGGTAACCGTTTCTGGAGTGGGAGGAACAACCTTGTTTGGGCGCCAGCTTTTATCTGGCAACAATGGGACGGCTGAGCAGCTCGTGCCTGTGAGGAGCGGTGGCATTTCTGTCTCTCATATCAACTGATATGTGTCAAATCCTCCCAAATGAGAGTTTTGCCCTTTCAACATTTGTCTTCTTTCTAATGGGATGTTTTCGGCGTCGCTCTGAATTGGACACCCGAGCTCCGGAGCTGTATCTGTGACAGCTCTGCGCTGGTTTTCCCTGTAAACCTTGGCCTTTCCTTGGCTACATCTGATCCTTCTGTAACTGGGAGATCATTAGCGGTGTCATTTAATCCATTTGTTTAGCTATTTTTATGCTGTTTGTTCTGGTTTACTGTCTGTCCTTTCGCCTTTGGGATGTAATTAACGCAGTTTATGGCACCGCTCTACCCCGCTGCAGAAAGCACAGCAAGAAGCCTCTATCTCAGGGGCTTTATTTTATGTTCCTGACCTTCAGGGAAGCTCCGACCGTAACTGTGGGGCCGATGAGGACTGCGCCTGCTTCCCATTTTAAAATCTCAGCGGTAGCTGTTTCGCATCAATACAAACTTGTGCTTCAAACCTCTGAGCAAAGCTGAGCATTTCCCCCACTAATATAAAACTAATGAATGATGCGAAAGTGGTGAAGCGGCCAAGCTGCTTGTTTTCTGTTGTGGAAGAAAGTTCAATGCTGAGAATGTGTTTAAGCTTTAATGAAAGTGACTCTTGTGTTTGTTCTTTATTTAAATAAAATGTTTGGCCCAGTGACAACTTGAGGCATTTTTCTTGTCACGTACAAAGTTTCTTGACGACAACTTGAGGGCATGTTTGGGGCCAGGAGGATCTTCCTCAAGGAGGATAACTGGGTAAATATTGAATGTTTTGTTCTTCTTTTCCCACTCAGGCATCTGCGGCTCTTGTGCTATGAACATCGCAGGTGGCAACACGCTGGCCTGTATCAAAAGAATTGACCCCGATCTCAACAAAATCACTAAAATCTACCCTCTCCCGCACATGTACGTGGTGAAGGACCTTGTTCCCGTGAGTATCTGTCAGCTTGTGACCGCGGTGACACCGTTCCAGGCAGCAGGGGGTCCAGATGGGGTGGGAGGGGGAAACATTGGGAGGTACCAGGTCTCCCAATTCACGTTTTATTCATGCTGATGTTTTCTGGTGTGGGTGGGTCTGAGCTTCACTAAATCTGTCCTTGTTTGGAGGAATGTGACAGGTTAAAGTACAAAATGCCACCCATTCAATCTCACGCATCAGTTTGGGTTACTGAACGTGACCTCTTTGCCTTTTGACTCCTAGGACTTGAGTAACTTCTACGCACAATACAAATCCATCGAGCCTTACCTGAAGAAGAAGGATGAGTCAAAACAGGGCAAGGAGCAGTATCTGCAGTCCATCGAAGACCGTCAGAAACTGGTTACTGCTTCTTTTCTGTTTAAATCCCTTCCAGATAGGACTGGGGTTAAGCATTAGCCTGCAGTAGCTTCAAGTTGCTTTGATGACAAAGCTGTCTGGTGCAAAACCCGGCGTGGGTGGCATCTGCTGCCTGAAATGCAGCGTCGCAGCATGCCTGCATTGCTTGGGGAAATGTTTGCTAACGAAACGCAGTCATGGTTGTGATGGGGACTCTGATTTTCCACTGTCTGCGCTGCGAAACCACGTGTGTTTGTACAAACGTTGCGAAGGCTCCAGGTTTGTAATAACCCCAGGGAGATAAGGCGCTGCAGTTTATGCCGGGCACGTAAGACGTTGGGTGCAGTGCTGTCTGTCTCGTCTAGCTGCGTTTTAGCCTCAAAAACTAATGGCAAGAGCTAAACCCTGCATTCGCGCAAGTTTTAGGATCTTGGGAAGTTTTCCATGATGTGTTCACACGGCACAACTGGTGCTGCCAGTATCTGAACTGCAGGATTTTTACAGTCTGGAAGCATCTCAATCCAAGAGCAAGCGTTAGTTCTGTACCACTTCATGACCTTATCCAGTCTATACATAAGAACTAAAGGGGACTCTCCCTACACGTGCTTTTCATAAAGAAGCATCCTCGCAATTGCTTTCTCATTTAGGTAGGAAGAAGCAAAGCTAAAAGCAGCTACAAGAGCTGCCTGGATCTTTCTCACCACTAGTAAATTTGCTTTTTATCTCATTTCTGACATTTCTCTTGCTTTGAGAATGGTCTGCATGCAGAAGAAACTTAGATACAGTGTCAGCTGAAAAACTCCCACTTTTTCTGAAAATCATCAATTATTTGAAATGTTGTGATTAGAAATAAATTTGAAGCAATGAGTTAACTCAAATAGCTTTGATAGGTCTTTCCAGAAGTGGACTGGAGGAGCCCCTTCAATGCAGTAGATACCCTACAAGCTCCTAGAAGGTTTTTGGCGTCGTGTGTCTTTCTAAACTAAATTTAATGAGTTACCTGCACAAAAAAGCAACTTGCAGAGATGTAGTTTAAGCCAGACTGGACTCCCTCTCTTAGCCTGGGGGGTTGATTGAACTGGGAGACCTGGGGGGATTTAACAGTTGTCTGCCCGGTGTCACTTCCATGTAGGTCTAAAGTTCTTCAGCACCCAAAATAAAAAGGCCTTGATTTCTGTAAAAATGGCTAAAGACTCTCACCATTCCTGTTCTGTAAGTGCCTGGAGATCCCCTGAAAACACACGATAACTATGAGCTCTTTGAAGCTGCTGGGCAAATTTTGCTCTTCTTTAACACAATTTTGAGCTGTTAATTGGTCGCATGTCTGTGCTTTTCCTCAGCTGCTTGCTGGGAGAGGCTGGAAGGAAGGAATGCAGGAAGATCAAGCAATTTTCACTTCTCTTTTATTCCACTTTATCTTTTCCCCCCAGTTCATTGCACAGGTTGAGCAGGGAGGATCTCATGCAGCTTATTTCAGAGGAACTGCTTCAGTGTAAGGTTTTTGGAGTCTCTAGAGGGGCAGGCGGTGGGGGAAGCACGTGCTCTCGTAAATCCCCTCTTTAAAAAACAGGCTTTGTCATGAGTTTCTGCAGCGTCTTGACTGTGCTGTCCCACCAGGACGGACTCTACGAGTGCATCCTGTGCGCCTGCTGCAGCACCAGTTGCCCCAGTTACTGGTGGAACGGGGACAAGTACCTGGGTCCTGCCGTGCTGATGCAGGTAAGGCCAGATCCCTATAGGGGCTCCTGGTGAAATCACTACAAATATTTGCAAGTGGGATAGAACGACATAGGACCCAGAATTCTGGAGTTAGGTGTTGCTTTTGAAACCTCCTGTGATGACACCACCTTGACGAAGCATTTTGGGGTGTCCCCTGCCCTTGACTTTCAGGCCTATCGCTGGATGATCGATTCCCGAGACGACTACACAGAGGAGCGCCTGGCGCAGCTGCAAGACCCCTTTTCTCTCTATCGTTGTCACACGATCATGAATTGCACACGGACTTGCCCAAAGGTATGTATGTGTGTGTCCTGCACGTGTTTCCAAGCGCCGGGTTTGAAACCGGTAGGAAAACACCCACTTTGGTGTTTGTTTTGCTGCCGCTTGCCTTGGCTCGTTCAACCTCTTGACCCCCAGCGAGTTGCCAACAGTTGTGCTCATGGTATGAGAGGACGTGGTAATGTTCTTATTTTGCGTCACAGGAACATTTCTTCCTCGTGAGCCAGGCTGTGACTTCGAGAACCCGTTGCCAAGGTTTAGGAGCGTGACTGTAGGGCGCTGGCCGGGGAATTTTGTCCTGCATAGTCTGATCAGCGGCATGATTAACACACTTAACCCCCACACAGCACAACCTTAAACTGCACGGGTAGCAGCTGTCCCTGCTGTCTTGTGCAATTTGTATCATGGAGAAGACTCCGGCAAGTTTTTAGTGCCTTTGGGGGATGTGTTTTGTGCTGACATCCTGTTGTCAGGGCATTTCCCAGCTGATCTCTTTATTTCTTTCAAGAACCGAGCAAGTTCTCCCAAATCAGAGCATGTCTTTTCCTCATTGCCGTGACCTCATGCCTGTTGTTGGGCAGATTATCAAGTTTTGCTTCCCTGCCAGCTGTGCTGTTTTCTTGCCAGCCTTTCCTTGCGCCTGGCGGTGGGGCGATTACTCTTGAGCTGCAAAATAACACGGAGGCAAATGCTTGAGATGTGGGGACGTTGAGATGCTGGAGATCTGAGTCGCCAGGCGTTGGTCAGGACCTCTGCACGCTGATTTCTTTTGTGTGTGTTATTTTTCTAAAGTGATTCACTGGCTACAGATAATTCCCCCTTTGTATGGGGAGCCAGCTCATCATCTGGTGTCGCCCGTAGTTCAGCTAAAGGTGAAGGTTCAGCTCGAAGATCTGGCTGGGAAATAAATGGCATGTTGATGCTTTGTCTCAGCTCAGAGACAAATCTCTGGTTAATAACACGTTTCCACTCGTGTGCTCTAATCCCGGCTGTTGTCTCAATCAGCCCCCAAAGTTTGTGCCCAGCTAATTCCTGTTCCTTCCCCGTCCCGTGGCCGGAATCACGGGCGGTCGTGATCTCCCCCTCTCGTTTTGAGGTTGAACACGCTTGGTTTGGTAGCAGTGCCACGGGATTAAGGGCTTTTGCAACATGACATTTGTCTGTATTGTAGAAAAAACCCTTCTTTGGAAAGCTTGTGTGAGGAGCATTTTAATCTTAGGAGTTCATGTTCTTGCTCTTTTCCCTAGTGTCCTCCAATACAGCTTTTTTTATTGCAGACAAGGCAAATAAACACATCTCGTGTGCCATGTTTTACAAGGCAGTTTCCTACCTCCAGAAATCATCTTGTAATACCTGTAAAAGTCTTGGATTCTGCCCTGCTTGAGCTTCATTAAAAGTTCCTATCACTCTGTCCCTCGCTCTTCTCTTTTATCCTCGTGTTGCTGATTAAAACAGCTCCTTCCAAGGCAAATCAGTGGGAAAGCGCTGCTGGTGCAGCCTCTGGGTAGAGGAGCTGAGCACGGGGTGCTGAGCAATCTGCCAGCTACTTTTTGTACAAACAGCAGCATATTTGTGAGTTTAGTGACTTAAATCAAGGCGAAGACGGGGAGGATGCTCCAAAATGCTCATTTCCAAAGGAATTAACTGAAACTTTACCTCCTTTTTAGGGTTTGAACCCTGGCAAAGCAATTGCTGAGATCAAGAAGATGATGGCGACGTACAAACAGAAGGCGACCGCCGCGTAACGCTGTTCCACTGGAAGAATCACATGCAAACGTGCTTTACCAAAAGTAATTTATACCTGATTTAGCAAGAGAAGGTTCCAGCAGGGGGTTTGGTGTTGTTCCCATTGGTTTGCATGTACAATAAATAACTGTAAAAACCAAGAGTTGTTATTTTATTAAGCCATTTTTGAGCATCGGCTCTGCTGTGGGATGAAGATTTGAAAGCGTCTCCGGAGACAAAAAAGAGCATTTCTGTAATGACTTTGATCCTGTGTCTTTAAATCAAATGCACATGTGGGAAGAGACCTGCAAGTAATAAACCCCGTGGCAATTAGCAAGAAAACAATGGAATTGGCTGGGAAACGGGAATTTTGGGGGAGTTTCACCCTGCTTTGAAATCCTCTGGGCCTGGAGTGAGGACCTGCATCTTTATTCCAAGTCCTAGAGCAGGTTTCTTAGGGTTGAATCATTGCTCTGGTACAAGTGATCTTTAGCTCCAGGTTTTTAAAACTTATGTTCATGGTAAATTGTTGCTTGCAGCAACATAGGGAGGCGGAGAGGAAAGAAGCACTTTTTTGCTGTTTAATAGATTTTTAATGTGTTTTATTTATTTGTCTAGATATAGTAAGAACTTCTAGAAGTGTCACGATGCTGCTCCTGGGCAGCAAATGGAAATGGAGGTGGCACCAAAGTTGTGTATGGCTCTGGAAAGCCTTACCCAAAAAATGCTGCTGGTTGGTTGGTTGGTTTGGGTTATTTTCCATACATTTATCTATCCTGTGGTCAGGGAGCTTCGTGAGTGTCTGGAGAAGCCAAACTGATGTCACCGTCTTAATTTTCATTTGCAGAAATGTATTTCTTTTAATTGCTGGAGCTGATGTCTTCATTCCCAAGAGCTGATCTGACACCGACTTCTGTAGGTCAGAGATTTTTTATATTGAAAATATGTTGGGTTGCTCTTCCATGTCACCAAACTGTCCCTGTTTTCTGTGTCGGACAGCGGTGACATGTTGTCACTCCCAAAATAATGAGGTTTCGATACCTTCTGCTTTGAAATAGCATCTCTCGGCTTCAATCTAAGGGTTGCCCATCAACAGCTTGAATAAAAGAGCTCTATGGGTTTTATTTGAACACAAACTCGTTTTGTTTTTAAAAGCCACCATTGCCGAGAAGAGGATCGGATGGAAACGCAGCGCAGAGGAACCAAAATGGTTTTCGATGGTTGAGGTTTTTCCATCCCGAATAACAAAATCTGCGTCGTTTTTGGCTTCAGGAGAAGCACAAGCTCTTCCTTCTAATGGAAATACTGGGTTTTATCTCCGTTTCTGTGTAAGAAACCAAAAGTCACTCGTGCAAGGGGTTGGTTTTGGGGGGCAGGAGCAGCTCTTGTTGCAGGTGTTGCCTAATTCTGGGGGCATTTTTTTGGTAATTAAGAGCCCCAAAAGCCAGGTTTGGGCTGGAGGGGGCTGCTCTAGGGTGTTAATGGGGCTGCACGTGGTTATTGGCTTCAATAACCCTCCTGCTTTTTGGGGTAGAGCTCAATGCATTTCCTCCCGAGAAAAGGGAGTGAAAAGCCTCTTTTTTAGGGCAGAGCCCCATTTATTTCTTTGCAAGATTTGGGGGCGCAAAGCCTTATTTTTTGAAGCAGAGCCCAGTGAATTTCCTTGCGAGATACAGTAGTGCAAAGCCTTTTTGTTAGGGCAGAGCCCCATCCATTTCTTTACAAGATGTGGGGGTGCAAACCCCCTTTTTGGAGGCAGAGCCCAGTGTATTTCCTTGCAAGAAAAGGGGGTGCAAAGCCACTTTTTTAGGGTGGAGCCAAGTGCATTTCCCTGCAATATTTAGGGCTGCAAAGCCCCTTTTTGGGGGCAGAGCCCTGTGTATTTTCTTGAAAGATACGTGGGTACAAAGCCCTTTATGGGGTAAAGCCCAGTGCATTTCCCTGCAATATTTAGGGGCGCAAAGCCCCTTTTTGGGGGAGCAGAGCTTGATGCATTTCCTTGCAAGATGTGGGGCTGCAAAACCCCTTTTTGGGGGCAGAGCCCAGTTTATTTTCTTGCAAGAAAATGGGGTGCAAGCCACTTTTTTGGAGCAGAGCTCATTGCATTTCCTTGCAAGAAAATGGGGTGCAAAGCCACTTTTTTGGAGCAGAGCTCATTGCATTTCCTTGCAAGGAAATGGGGTGCAAAGCTTGGGGGGGGCAGAGCCCGGTGCATTTCCTTGCATGATATGGGGGTGCAAAGCCCCTTTTTGTGACAGTCGATTGCATTTACTTGCAAGATATGGGGGTTCAAAGCCTTTTTGGGGGAGCAGAGGCGGGTGCATTTCCTTGCAAGATACGGGAGTGCAAAGCCCCTTTTTTGGGACAGTCCATTGCATTTCCTTGCAAGGTATGGGGGTGCAAAGCTTTTTTTTGGGGGGAGCAGAGTCTGGTGCATTTCCTTGCAAGCTGTGGGGCTGCAAAGCCCCTTTTTGGGGGCATAGCCCAGTTTATTTCCTTGCAAGAAAATGGGGTGCAAAGCCACTTTTTTTGGAGCAGAGCTCATTGCATTTCCGTGCCAGATATGGGGCTGCAAAGCTTTTGGGGGGTGCAGAGCTCCTTGTGTTTTCTTGCAAGGAAATGGGGTGCAATGCCCCTTTTTGGGGCAGAGCTTCATGCATTTCCTTGCAAGATATGGGGGTGCAAACCCCTTTTTTGGGGGCAGAACCCGGGTGCATTCCCCTTCCACGGGGGAAGTTGCAAAGCCCCGAGTGGGGGGTGGGAGCAGCACCTATGGAGTTTTTTGCTAATTGTTTTAATTGGTTTTTTTTTTTTTTGGGGGGGGGGAGGGGGGATGTGCAGGACTCCAAGTCCCAGCAACCCCCGCGCTCCGCCCTTCCGCCGCGCGCCGTGGAGCTGCGGGTGCGCGCGCGGGGCCCCGGCCCACGCGTGTCCCCAACATGAGCTCAGGTCAGCGGGACACACACGGGGGGGGAGGTGGGACACTCACACACATATCTGGGGGGGGGTGGGGGGTGTGTGCAGGGCCCTCCCCGCTTTGCAGCGCTTTGCAGCTCCGTGCGCGGCCCACGGGGGTCGCATCGTGCGTGGCCCCGCGGGTGCGTTCTGCGGTCCCCCCCACCCCGGGGGCTGCGCTCACCCCCCGCTCGGCCCCTGCTTGTGCAACGGCTTGTGCTGGAAAGTGGGGGGGGGGGGGGGCGGGCAGCTTCACTTTATTTTTGCTTTCTTTTCTTTTTGCTTCATTTTCTTCTGTCTCATTTGATTTGGCTTCATTTTGCTTTGGTCTATTTTCGCTTTTATTTTGCTTTGTTCTATTTTGCCTCTTTTTGCTTTGCTTTCTTTTAGTTTGCTTTATTTTAGTTGGCTTTGCTTTGCTTCATTCTGCCTCCTTTTGCTTTGCTTTATTTGATTTTGCTTTGCTGTATTTTGCCTCTTTTTGCTTTATTTTGCCTCTTCTTGCTTTGCCTTATTCTAATTCACTTCTTTTCACTTTGCCTCATTTTAATTCGCTTCTTTTCGCTTTGCTTCATTTCAATTTGCTCCTTTTTGCTTTGCTTTATTTTTGCTTTTTATTTTATTATTGTTTTTATTTTATTTTATTTTATTTTATTTTATTTTATTTTATTTTATTTTATTTTATTTTATTTTATTTTATTTTAATTTCGCTTCGCTTTGCTTTGCTTTGCTTCCCCCTGCAATGAGGTTTCCAAAATCAGGAGCCATTGATGTAGCCAAGTGGGTGCTGCCCCCCCTCCACTCTCACAGATTTGGGGGGGGGGCAGCACAGCGATGTCCCCCCGGGATGCAGCGGGGCTGGAAAACGCTGTCACGGGACGTTGCAGAACCGCTTTACCTTTCTGGCCCCTTGCGCCGTTGGGGGATGTCACACGATGTCACCCACCCAGCCCCAAACCGGCCAACCCTACAGCCAAAAAACCCTTTGCAGGGTTGAGGGTGATAGGGGAAAAAAAGCATCCAGGGGTTCAGAAACATGCGATATGGCACCAAAACATCACCCGAGGTGCCCTGCACCCCTCGTCTCGGCGGCTGACGGAAGCGGCTCGGCCTGCGCAACCTTTGCCTGTTTCCTTTCAAATTTGCCCCAATCGGCGCGGGAGGAAGGAAAGGGAGGAGGGTGATGATGCGGTGGCCGGTCCTTATGGTGCCACCGTGGTCCTTGTGCTGGCACCATGGTCCCCACCACCCTGCTGACCCCCCTGGGGTCCCCGCCACCCATTTCTTGCTCCAAACCTGCAGCGCAGCAGCACTCGGAGGTTAAACCTCCCCCTATTTTACTGAAGGGTTGCCAGGTTTAACGCTGGGATGCTGGCTCAAGAGGCAGGAGGTGCTTTAATCCTGGCCTAACGCAGCAAAACGGTCATGATGGGCTGTGAGGAGCGAGGCTCCTCACTCCTTAAATAAGTTAGGAGCTCTTTATTTAACAAGAATTGGGAGAAAATATGGATTTTGGATATAAACGGGGTTTTTTTACCCAAGCGTGGGTGCTCCCGCAGCCGCCGGGTGCTCTCTCCAGCTCAGCGGGTGGTTTAAGCGCACGCCGAGGTCTTGCAAAACCCGAGTGCAGGAGAGGTCAGGGCGGCGCTGGTCCGGACGGATTCGGCCGCCGCTGCCGTCAGCACGTGGCGAAGGAAACGCTGGTTGTGCCGCCGGCTTCCTCCTCGCAGACAAACCCTCCTGCAGACCTGGACCGAAACCAGTTAGAGGTGGACGGGGCTACTGGGAGGACACTTTGCCTGCAAGGACTTGATTTTATTACTTTATTCTCTCGCCCGTCTAAAGGATTTGATGTACGAGAGCGATTCCGCTCAGTCGCCATCTGCCGTGTCCCCATCGTGTCTCAAGCTTGTCTCATCCTTTTGTTTCTTCCAACCTCGGGGTGTTTTTCCGGATGGGGCAGGACGGGAGCTGGTAGAACACGTTTGCTCCGTCCTGTGGCAGGCAAGACAACGCGTTTCTGGTGTGGATGAGTTTATGTTGGCTCAGTGGAAAGGGCGGGAGAATTGACGCCGTCTCATCCCAAGCCCTCTCTGGGTCTGACGGCTGTGACGTCTCCCATCCCAAACTCCGCAAGGGGTTAAATCTTGCTCTGTGTGACCAAACACTGTTTTCCTTCCCTCATCCTTCCTTCCTTTTGCCACATCCTGATTTTCAGTGTCCTCGTCCCCAAGGGCCTGGATTGACATTGTCAACCCCATCCCATCAAGCAGACAGCACCAGACCTCGCTGCTTGGAGCAGTGACCGTGCTGGGTGGATCTTGTGGGCAACATCCAGCCCGCACATGTGGCAGGAGCAGAGGAAACGGCCTCAAGTTGCGCCAGGGGAGGTTGAGGTTGGATGTGGGGAACAATTTCTTGCCCAAAGGGCTGTGGGGCATTGGAACAGGCTGCCCAGGGCAGTGCTGGAGTCACCATCCCTGGAGGGTTGGACAGACGGACATGAGGTTCTCAGGACATGGGGCAGTGCCAGGGGTGGGGAACGATTGGATTCGATGATCTTAAAGTATTTTCCAACCATAATTTGATTATTCTATTCTATGATTTTAACTCTCCTGGGAGCCCGGCAGCTGCGAGGAGCCGGCGCTGACACTTCCAGCAGCGCTTTGGCCGTGCAAACCCAGTGTCAGTGGGGAATTGTGTCCCCTTTTCCCTTTGCAAGCTGGGCCGGGACATCACTGACCCCCCCCCCAAATTTACAACAGCTCCGGGCTGTTATGCCCCCATTTATCAGCAGCAAGAGAAGCAAATCTCTTCCCAGAGCTCTCAGAAACAAGTTTGGGGCAAAACCCCTCAGCTTTGGGAGCCGGAGCAGGGACAGCCGCTTGTCCCCACGCTGTGTTTGCCAACGAGGTGTGGCCTTTGCGTCGCGATTCAAAACCGGTATCGCAGCTCCGCAGGGCTCTGCCCTCCCCCCCGGCGGTGCCGGACGCGTCCCGGACACGGCTGAGGATGGTGTTACCTGCCCCATCCCGAGCGGGGTAAAGCGCGGTGAGTCGAGGCCGGAGCTCCTTCTCGCTTGCAGCATTTTGGGGAGCAGCGGGAATGGGAACAGGGGTCAGAAACCCCCCGGGGATGGGGACATGGTTGTGCGAGAGCCACAGCTGAATGGACGGAGCCGCTTGCGCCCGTGCGCTGCTCCGAAAAATTTGCTGCTTGTGGGAAAAGGTCAAGAAAATGGTAATAATTGAGTTGTTGCAAAGAGCAGAGTGCGGGTGGCGAGGTGGGCTGTGCTTCTTGCCGCCCAGCCTGGCTTAGCGAGGCGCAGGGAGCAAATTGGGGTCGGTTTGGGGGGTGTTGCAGTAATTTTCCCCCCTCCTGCAAACCCTGGGTGCTGGGGAAAAGCCTTAGTGCCCGGCACCCCGTCTCCCTGCCCTTTGTTCTGCCTCTTCCACCGCTCCCGGCCTCATTTTGCCTGGAATCGAGGTTTTTCATGGGGTTTGATGCCGGCAGCAGGGTGATCGATGTCTCCCCACCTTGCAGCTGTTTGTTTGCCTCCTAGGGGGGGCTTTGGTTTGAATAAACCCTCCCTTGAGCTCATCCCCCCCTCCACTTCCCCACCGTAAAACTTACACCTCGGAGCAGCACTGGCTGTTTTTTGGGGGGAGATTGAGACCCAACACTCGTGATCATCAAAATGATGATGGTTTTAATTAATTGCTGTTGTTATGAGCTTGTGGGGGGCTTTTCTGGCAGAGGACGGGCCCCTGGGCTTTCGCCCAGCCTCTAAATTGCCTGAGCGCCCTGGAAACCTGAACCGGGAAATTATCTCACGTTTCAAGGGTGGGAATTACCGAAATACCTCTTGGTTTGTGTTTGTGCCACGTGTTATCTCCCCGCTGCTTTGAGCTGCCAGAGTTGGGACTCCCTGGGGTGTAATTCAGGGCAGATTGAGGGTATAGGTGTGTTTAACTTCATGGGGTGGAGGGTGATGGTTAAAATCCCACTGGGGGTCACAGAATCATTTTGGTTGGAAAAGCCCCTCAAGACCACCTAGTCCAACCATTCTCCACCGCTGGCACTGCCCCATGTCCTGAGAACCTCATCTATGTGTATTTTCAACCCCTCCAGGGATGGTGACTCCAGCACTGCCCTGGGCAGCCTGTTCCAATGCCCCACAGCCCTTTGGAGAAGAAGTTGTTCCCCAGATCCAATTTAAACCTCCCTGGCGATCCCCATTTTCCAGATTGGGCATTTAAGCGCAGCAGCGACCAGCAGGAATCGGAGGTGCTGAGCCGTGCTGGGCATCATTAAAACCAGTCAAAAGCAAATTTTGTGGCCACGTCCTCCATGCAGAGGGAAACACAAGGAGCAAACAAGCGTGCAGAGCAGCCGGGAGAGCTCTCCTTGTGCTCGCCCTGGCGCTGCCCCAGCCCCGCTCCCTTTTCCCAGCTGCCAAACCGCTGCGTTCCGTGCCAGCTTTTCTCCCCAAGCTCCTTTGGCGCTGTTGGTGTGACCGTCACGTGCTGCGGGAGGGTGACCGGGCAGCACCGGGTGTCCCCGTGCCCGCAGCGTCCCCCTGCACAGCACCAGCCGGGCTGGGTGACAGAGGGGACACCCAGGGATGTCACCAGCACAGCTGGGAGCCCATCACTGCAGCATCTCCTAAATAACCCTTTCGAATCAGCTCCCCTGATTATTTCCTCGCTGTTCTTTCGCCCTGCAGACAGCAGCAGGCTGCTGGGGAGGCGGCGGCCGGGCTACGGGACGCTGCAGCCGGACGCTGAGAAATCCCGCATGGTAGGTCCCAGGGCTTCGCCGCGGGGAGGGAGGCACAAAAATTGCATGTTATCTGCAAAAACAGTGGTTTTCCAGCCCCATAATGACTTGGTTGCTGTCTGCTAAGAGGCTTGGGGCTTTTATTGATTTAGATGCTTGATAATTTGGGTTATTTTGGGGATAAGTGTCCCTGTAAAGGTGGGTTTTCTGTCTGCCAGGAGGTGACGGGCTACCAGACCAAGCGGTGGCGGGTGGCCCTGTGCCACGCGGGCTCCGTGCTCACCGCCGGGCTGCTCCTCGTCCTCTTCCACTGGAAACCCAGCCTGGAGGTGCAGGCGAAGTGCAAACCCTGCGCCCTCGGCCAGGCCGACTGGGTCATCATCAGGGTGAGTCCCAAACTGGGGTGTGGACTCTGCCACCGGCGTCCTGGGAGGGCCTTGGGCATGTCCCTTGATGTCCCATGTCACCCTCCCCACACTGTGTTTGATGTCTCCTCACGTCAAGCGACGTGCTACCCCAGAGCCAAGTTATTCCAGGAATAATTATTATATAGAACGTAATGTAATTTAATATAATATAATGCAATATAATGTAGTGTGATATAACATGGTATAATATAGTGTAATATAACGTCACATGACATGATGTAACATAATGTCACATAACATGATGTAATATAATGTAATATAACGTGATATAACATGATGTGACAGAACATAATATAACGTCACATAATGTGATATAATATAATGTAATATATAACATAACATCACGTAATGTGATATAACATAAAATAATGTAATATAACATAATATAACATGATATAACATAATATGATTTAATATAATGTCACGTAATGTGATGTAATATTATGTAATATAATGTAACATAACGTGATGTAACATGATATAATGTAATGTAACATAATGTAACAGGATAAAATGTAACAAAATGGGACATTACATAATGTGATATAGCATGATCTAATGTAATGTAATGTAACAATCACATAAAGTGGTATAATGTAATATAACATAACAACGTGATATAATGCGATATAATATAATATAATCTGATAATAATATAATATTATTCCTGGAATAATCCCGTGCTCTCCCCTTCCGTAGCAGCCAGCCTGCCTTTGCATTTCCCTTGATCATCCCTGAAACCCACCAGTCACCTGGGACAGGTCACTGGGGACTCCCTGTGACACTGTCCCCATGCAAAGGAACGGGGGGGGACACCCGGGGACCCCCATTTCCCTCTGCTCAGCCCCATGCTGTGTTGCAGGACCGATTTGGACAGTGCTTCACCACCCGTGTGTGCGCAGAGCCGCTGGGTGAGGGCAGGTGAGATACCAGCGGGCGCTCCCCGAGATTTCGGCTACAGGGAAGGGGGTGTTTGCAGTGGGAGAGGGGGGATTAACGCTTGGTTTGGCATCCCGAGCAGCCTGGAGCATCACCCCGGGGCCAGGCTGGAGGACCGGAGGAGCAGCATCGCCATCGGCGTGTCGGAGGAGGAGGAGAGCAGGGACACCGTCCGGCTGCAGGAGAGGGAGGAGGTAACGTCTGGAGAACAGGAGCTGAGGGGAGACCTTCTGATCTCTGAACTGCCTGAAAGGAGCTTGGAGCCAGGGGGGGTCGGGCTCTGCTCCCCAGGAACAAGCGCCAGGAGCAGAGGAAACGGCCTCAAGTTGCGCCAGGGGAGGTTGAGGTTGGATGTGGGAACAATTTCTTCCCCAAAGGGCTGTGGGGCATTGGAACAGGCTGCCCAGGGCAGTGCTGGAGTCACCATCCCTGGAGGGCTGGACAGACGGACATGAGGTTCTCAGGACATGGGTTGGGTTATGGTTGGACTCAAGGATCCTGAGGTCTTTTCCAACCAAAACGATTCTCTGATTCCCACCTCCCATGGCATGTGTCCCTCTAACACGTTACTTTTCCCATCCTGCCCTGCTCAGAAGAACATCTTGCGGTATTACCTCTTTGAGGGCATGCGCTACGTCTGGATGGAGCAGCGGCAGGCGTTCTGCAAAGTCAGGTATTTCTCCATCCCCTCTGCCCCAGCAATCCTCGCTGCATGTCTCTGCTCCTCTCCTTGACCCCTCAGCCCCCCCAGGAATAATCCTGACCTGGCTGGAAGCCACAGAACCGCACTGGAGCTTTTCTCCACGCTGTGAAACCTTTGGAGCCAATCCCCAGGGTGTTGGGTCGGGGAAGCAGCGCTGCCTCTGGCCCTGAGTTGTTGATGTTCCCTGTCTTTGTGGGTGAAGTATTTTGGCAGAAGCCCCATGCTGGATGGTCCCACCGCGCTGTGCCGCTCGCAGCTCTCCAAACTGTGCCCCTTTTGTCCCTGCTCCTCGGCAGATGCCAAGGAACAAGATGCTCTCCCTTACTCAAAGGGGGTTTTTTTGTTGTTGCCAAGGACTTGGCCGTGGGTTTTGTTCCGCCAGGCCAGGCTCCTGCTGACTTTGACTCCGTTTCTCTGTTTTTTCTTTCCCCTTGGCCTTGCCAGTGTCTTGGATGAAGGTTGGACCTGCGCAGATCTCCACCTCTCCCAGGCTGGGCTTGACCAGCAAGACCACAATACCAGGTAGAATCATCAAATCACAGAATGGTTCGTGTTGAAGGGCCCTTCCCAGCCCCCCAGTGCCCCCCCTGCCATGAGCAGGGACATCTTCAGCAGCTCCGGTTGCTCAGAGCCCCGTCCAGCCTGGCCTGGGATGTCTCCAGGGATGGTTCATCCACCACCTCTCTGGCCAACCTGGGCCAGGCTCTCACCACCCTCAGGGACAACAATTTCTTCCTCCTGTCCAGCCTGAATCTCCCATTTTAGTTTAAACCATCACCCCTTGTCCTATCACAACTGGCCCACATGGGATCTCCCAACCCTCTGGGACACCCAGGCAGTGCAGATAAAGCTTTTCCAGGGGCTGGTGAATTCTGGAATCTGTTTTTTTCTTGCACCCAGACCTCAAAACATAAGACAGCCGGGTCAGCTGCATTTCCCTGGCTTGGCTTCTCCACATCACCAGGCTCCCATGGAGTTCTGGGCAGCATGAGGGCCCCCCAGGATGGAAATGCAGCTTTTCCCCAGCACCCATTTGCTTCCCCCTTTGCTTTTTTCTCTCCTGTTTGCAGAACGAAGATCTATGGACCCAACCTCATTGAGGTGCCGGTCAAGTCCTACGCCAGGCTCTTGGTGGAGGAGGTGTGTGTGCATTGATGGGCCCAGCTGTGAAAACACTGAGTTGTCCCAGGGCAGATCCTGCCCCATCTCCATGTCCCTCACTTTGTGGGCTTTTCCTCTCTGGTGGGGAGGAGAGGACTTCAGGACTATTTTGGGGCAGAGATCAGAGAAGGCAGAGCTGTGGAGGGGACCTATCCCGCCTCTTAGCTCAGACACGAGCATCCCCAGAGGTGGCTGAGCATCCTCAGCAGTCCTGACCATAGAGCAAAGCCGGGGAGGATGGAGGGTTTGGAAGAAATCAGCTCATTTATCCCCAGGGAAGGGCCAGTTTCCCCTCTGCATGAGCAGTTGTCCCTCAAGGAGCCTGGAGGTCTCATGGTGGGCTGGAGGAAGCTCTGACCCCTCAAAATCTGCTCTTTCTCCTTGTTCTCTTCCAGGTTCTCAACCCCTTCTACATCTTCCAAGTGTTCAGCATCGTGCTGTGGGTCTGCGATGCCTATTACTACTACGCCGCCTGCATTTTCCTCATCTCCACCATTTCCTTAGGGCTGTCCCTCTACGAGACGAGGAAGGTGGGTGGTGGGTTTGGCACACGCAGCTCTCAGAAAACAGCCTGTTTTCTGATGCTGTTTGACCTCCGTGCTGCTGCTGAGCTCCCTCTGAGCCCAGCTGGGTGAGCACAACCCATATTCCAATGCTGGGGCAGGTTTTCTCCTCCTTTATCTGTGGTCCTGAGCTTTTGAGACCCGTTTAATGAAGCTTTGCTGCATGTTTTGAGCTGCCCAGGAGTGGCTGGTAACTGCTCCCTCTCTTGCAGCAAAGTGCCACCCTGCAAAACATGGCCAGGATGTCGGTCGGTGTCCGGGTCCGTCGTCCCGAAGGAGGTGAGTGCGATGTCCACAAGGAGTGAGGGCTCACAAAGCCATTTGGGATGGTGCTGCGATGATACCTCCAATGCTACTGGCTCAGGGGAGAGTGGCTGGAAAAGGACCTGGGGGTGTTGGTGAACATGAGCCAGTGTATGCCCAGGTGGCCAAGAGGCCACCAGCATCCTGGCTGGTACCAGAACTGCTGTGGCCAGCAGGGCCAGGGCAGCGACTGTCCCTGTGCTGGGCACAGTGAGGCCAAACCGTGAATCCTGGGGCAGTTTTGGGCCCCTCAGCTCAGGGCTCAAAATGGCGGCACCAAGATCACCTCAGGGCTCAAAATGGCGGCCAGAGGGGTGGCGGGATCACCTCACACCAAGAAAGGCCTTGAGGTGCTGGAGCGAGTGGAGAGAAGGGAACGGAGCTGGTGAGGGGCTGGAGCACAAGTGTGATGGGAGCGGCTGAGGGACCTGGGGGGTTCAGCTGGAGAACAGGAGCTGAGGGGAGACCTTCTGATCTCTGAACTGCCTGAAAGGAGCTTGGAGCCAGGGGGGTCGGGCTCTGCTCCCCAGGAACAAGCGCCAGGAGCAGAGGAAACGGCCTCAAGTTGCGCCAGGGGAGGTTGAGGTTGGATGTGGGAACAATTTCTTCCCCAAAGGGCTGTGGGGCATTGGAACAGGCTGCCCAGGGCAGTGCTGGAGTCACCATCCCTGGAGGGCTGGACAGACGGACATGAGGTTGGTTATGGGAACAATTTCTTCCCCAAAGGGCTGTGGGGCATTGGAACAGGCTGCCCAGGGCAGTGCTGGAGTCACCATCCCTGGAGGGCTGGACAGACGGACATGAGGTTCTCAGGACATGGGGCAGGGACAGGGGTGGGGAACACTTTGACTCGGTCATCTTGAGGGTTTTTCCAACCAAAATGACGTGCCAGAGCACGGCTGTGTTTTTCCCAGAGGAGACGGTCACCTCCGCGGAACTGGTGCCGGGCGACTGCATCAGCCTCCCCACGGACGGGACGCTGGTCCCGTGCGATGCGGCGCTGCTGACGGGCGAGTGCATGGTCAACGAGAGCATGCTGACGGGTGAGAGCCCCGGGACGAGGGATTTTTTGGGAGCAGCCCCTTCCCATCAGGCTGGGCGGATCCTGACCCCCCCAGGGTGATAAACCCCGCTCCGTGCTGTTCCCCACCGCAGGGGAGAGCGTGCCGGTGATGAAAACCCCTCTCCCGGTGGGCAGCGGCATCTATTCCCCCGAGGAGCACCGGCGGCACACCTTGTTCTGCGGGACGCAGGTCATCCAAGCCAAGTCCTACGTGGGCAGAGACGTGCTGGCTGTGGTGACCCGCACAGGTGAGGGATTGAGAAAAAACACCAAAAAAGGTGTGTAGATGAGGTTCTCAGGGACATGGGTGAGTGCCAGGGTTGGGGCAATGGTTGGACTCAATGATCTTGAGGGGCTTTTCCAACCAAAGTGATTCTATAGTATATGAAGAGCCAGGATTAAGCCATGTATTTAGAGCGATGATTACATATTTACCTCCTTCCTGTCTTCCGCAGGGTTCTGCACTGCCAAAGGGGATCTTATCAGCTCCATCCTCTACCCCAAACCCGTGAGCTTCAAGTTCTACAAGGATGCTGTGAAGTTTGTCCTGTTCCTCGCTGTCCTGGGTACGTCTGAGGGTGGAGGCATGGCCAGGAGCAGCCAAACTCCTCTTTAGATGGTTGAACCCACCCTTCATCATCTGCTTTGTGTTGTAACCGAGCCCGTTCTCCTCCCGCACAGCTTTTATTGGCACGCTGTACAGCATCCTCATCTTGGTGAAAAACCAGGTAGGGTTGTTGGAGCTGGTGAATCCTCAGTTTGGGTTGAAGGGACCTTCAAAGCTAATCCAGTCCCATCCCTGCCATGAGCAGGGACATCTTCAGCAGCTCAGGTTGCTCAGAGCCCCGTCCAGCCTGGCCTGGGATGTCTCCAGGGATGGTTCATCCACCACCTCTCTGGCCAACCTGGGCCAGGCTCTCACCACCCTCAGGGGCAACAAATTGAATCCTTGAGTATAGGGTGATGGGTGAGGGTTGTCAGGATGCCCAACCTTCTTCTTCCCCACCCACCAGGTCCCCGTGGGGCAAATCATCATCCGCGCCCTCGACCTCATCACTGTCATCGTGCCCCCAGCTCTCCCAGCTGCAATGACCGTGGGCACCATCTACGCGCAGAACAGGCTGAAGAAACAAGGAATCTTCTGCATCAGCCCTCCCCGAATCAACCTCTGCGGGAAGATCCGCCTGGTTTGCTTCGACAAGGTGAGTCTTGGGCACAATGGGACCACAGTTTCCATCTCGGGGGTCTCGTCTGGACCCATTGTCCCCTCCCCACAGACGGGAACCCTGACGGAGGAAGGTCTGGATGTCTGGGGGGTGGTCCCGCTGGAGAACAACCACTTCATGCCCATCGTCCACGAGCCCCGCTGCCTGCCCGCTGGTCCCTTGCTCTACTCTCTTGCCGCCTGTCACACCGTGACGCTGCTGCGGGCACAGCCCATCGGGGACCCTGTGGACCTCAAGATGGTGGAGTCCACTGGCTGGGTAAGACAAGCAGTGGGCAAAGCTGCGGGTCTGTAAAGAAGGAGGTATCAGATCTCTGGAACAATTTCTTGCTGGAAAGGGCTGTGGGGCATTGGAACAGGCTGCCCAGTGCAGTGCTGGAGTCACCATCCCTGGAGGGTTAGACAGACGGACATGAGGTTCTCAGGACATGGGGCAGGGATAGGGGTGGGGAACGGTTAGACTCAATGAGCTTGAGGGGCTTTTCCAACCAAAGCCATTCTATGATTCCATGATCTTGCTCTGCCAGGAGAAGGGGGTGTTTCAAACCACCTATGGGGTGGACAGGGCTTGGTTCTTGCCAGGCAGGGCTTTGCCATCTCAGCATCTGTCTTGGTTCCAGCGCCTGGAGATGATGGAGGAGGAGGGAGGTGAGCTGCCCGCCTGCCAGCAGTTTGGGACAAAGGTCTTGGCTGTGATGAAACCTCCGCCTGAGGAAGAACAGCCGCGAGACAGGGTAGGTCCTGTGGACCAGAGCGGCTCAGGTTCCCCGAGTCACTTGGTTTGGACCCCCAGAGGGTTGTTGTGTCCTCCATGGCCCCTGGAGAGCTTGTACCTCCTGGAGAAGCTCCTGCCTGCCCCTGACACCTTCCCTCTCTTCCACAGAAGCACCAGTCACCCCTGGGCATCCTCCGGCGTTTCCCCTTCTCCTCCTCCTTGCAGAGGATGAGTGTCCTGGTGAAGCTGCCCGGAGAAGCCTCGGCCCACGTCTACACCAAGGGCGCACCGGAGATGGTGGCCAGTCTGTGCAGGAAGGAAACTGGTATGTACTGGGGGACAGTGGTTCATTGTCACTGCCCAGCTGTGAATCATAGGATTATAGATTGGTTTGGGTTGGAGGGACCTTCAGAGCTCATCCAGTCCAAGAGCAGGGACATCTTCACCAGCTCAGGTTGCTCAGAGCCCCGTCCAGCCTGGCCTGGGGTGTCTCAGGGATGGTTCAGCCACCACCTCTCTGGCCAACCTGGGCCAGGCTCTCACCACCCTCAGGGCAACAATTCCTTCCTCATGTCCAGCCTGAATCTCTTCTCCCAAAACAATTCCGTGATTCCTTGACCATCCAAAGTCCTTCAGCAGCTCCAGCCCCAGCTCCCCTTGCTGGGTTTACCCCACTGGGTTCAGGACCTGCTCTGACTTTGCTTTTCTCCTCGTGGCCGCAGTCCCCGTGGATTTCTCCCAGATGCTGCGACACTACACCACCGATGGTTTCCGAGTCTTGGCTCTGGCTTGCAAACCCCTGAGCACAGTGTCAACCTTCGAGCAGGCCCTGCAGCTCCCGAGGTTGGTGCCAACAACTTGTTTTTCCACTGTTTAGATGTTCACTCTGAGCATTTCACAGGATGCTTTTGTCCTAGCAGCCTGCCCTGTCGTAGTCTGCAAGGAATTAAACCCTACCCCGTACCAAAGCGATCGCTGGCTGCCCCCTAGATGGATTTTTAGCTGTTTATACCAATTTTTCTGCTCTGCCTTGTGTTGAAGACGGTGTTGACCAGCTCGTTGTGTCCCACCAGGGACTCTGCGGAGAGCAGCCTGACCTTCCTGGGCTTCCTCGTCATGAAAAACGTCCTCAAGCCAGAGTCTGCACCCGTGATTCACCTCCTGAGGAACGCCAACATCCGCCCCGTCATGGTGACAGGTGACCCTGCGGAGGGGACCGGGGACACCCGGCTTGGGGAGGAGATGGGACACGCATGATCCTTGATGCTGTGCAAGGGATGAAGGGTTTTTCCACCAGAAATCGTGGCCTGAAGCAGCTGGGGTGCTCGGCAAGGACTCCTGGGCTGGTGCAGGCCGCTTTTTTGTGGGTGCAGCATGAACCTGCAGACCCAGAGTGGGTGGCTTAAATAGCAAAACAGCTCCCTGTCTCACTGCAATCACATAAATGTTGACTTTTCCTGAGCACCCCGAATTGCACAGCTAATGGGGGGGAGGTAGGAGTCACCTTTGGGTCTTTTGCACCAAACCAAGTGGCGCTGCCAAGGTTTGGAGCTGCTGCTTTTCTTTGGGGAGATTCAGGCTGGACATGAGGAAGGAATTGTTGGCCCTGAGGGTGGTGAGAGCCTGGCCCAGGTTGGCCAGAGAGGTGGTGGATGAACCATCCCTGGAGACATCCCAGGCCAGGCTGGACGGGGTCTGAGCAACCTGAGCTGGTGAAGATGTCCCTGCTCATGGCAGGGGGGGCACTGGGGAGCTGGGAAGGGCCCTTCAACCCAAACTATTAATATTCTATGATTTGGTGTAGGGCAGCAATGAGATTTTGGAGCTTTCCCGCAAAAAATGGGGAAGCAAAAGGACCCCCAAAGTGAACCGGGAAGGGGGATGCGGTGGGTTGGATCTCACAGCCATGCGAGACCCTGGCAAACATCGTTAGGCTGGTGGTTTCTCAGCCCCCACCGCCTCTGTCTGCCAGGGGACAACATGCTGACGGCTGTGAACGTGGCCAGGAGCTGCCGCATGGTGGAAGCCAAAGAGGGGGTGATCTTCGTCAGCGCCTCCCCCCCCGGCCACAACAAACCCGCCGCTCTGAAATTCGTCCTCGCCGAGCACTCCCAGGGCGAGGAGCAGCTGGAGGTGAGTCCTGAGGCAACAGTTGGGGCATTTTGTAAAGCCAAAGCTGCTGGTCATCGTGCAGGACTCTACAAATAACAATGCTGGGAAAAGAGAGGCAGTTATGGGTGTGATTCTGCCCTTTGTTAAATGGGAGAAAATAACTTGCTCCTGTTTCTCCCTGGGAGCACATCAAGCTCCAAACACCCTCGTGGGATGCAGCCAGGTCCTGCTCCAGGTTTGATACAAAGGGCTTGCTCACACAAGCTTTTTATCCAAAATACCACTATTAAATGCCTGAAATTGAGGTTTGAGGGAAGCTGCTTTACCATGTGGCTTGAGGATGCTGGCGCAGAGCATCGCCCAGGGGCTCAGCAGGGATTTGAGCGCGACTTGGAGAAAAAGAACCAGAAAAAAGGAGCTTGTTTTCCTTGGCAGGGTGTGCAGCGGCGGGACGGCTGCTGCCTGCAGCCCCAGCCCTGCCACTTCGCGCTGAACGGCAAGTCCTTCGCTGTGGTTTGCGAGCATTTCCCTGACCTGCTGCCAAAGGTGAGTCTGATGGCAGGGAATCCTCCGGCAAGGTGGGGACTTTATATCAGCGCCTGTTGGATTAGGACAAGGGGTGATGGGTTTAAACTAAAGGAGGGAGATTCAGGCTGGCCATGAGGAAGGAATTGTTGGCCCTGAGGGTGGTGAGAGCCTGGCCCAGGTTGGTCAGAGAGGTGGTGGATGAACCATCCCTGGAGACATCCCAGGCCAGGCTGGACGGGGCTCTGAGCAACCTGAGCTGGTGAAGATGTCCCTGCTCATGGACTGGGTGACCTTTGAAGGTCCCTTCAACCCAAAATATTCTATGATTCTATGAAGGTTGACCTCACTGGGGTTTCACGGTGCAGCCTTGGAACTCCAAAGCAAAATGCCCCAAGGGTCTGTTTTGTTTCTTCGCTGGTGGATGGTGCCTTGTGCTCTGCTAAGCTGGGAAAGCTCAGAATCACCCGGCTCCTCCTGGGCTGTGGGGGGTTGCGATACACTCACGGAGCCTTTGCCCTCTTTGCAGATCCTCATCCGAGCCACTGTCTTCGCCCGCATGTCGCCCGACCAGAAGACTCAGCTGGTTTGCAGCCTGCAAGAGCTCAAGTAAGGACCCCCAGCCCCAAGGGATGGGGGACAGAGGGGGACAAGGAGTTTTTCATACAATCACAGAATCATTTTGCTTGGAAAAGCCCCTCAGTATCATTGAGTCCAACCATTAACCCAACCCTGGCACTAACTCATGTCCCTGAGAACCAGAAGTGGATTTATCCTGAACACAGGGGTGCAGCTGCAAAGCCCCAGGGTTTTCCCCTGTCCCATCGTGACTTCTTGGCTCCCTTCTCACTGCAGCTACTGCGTGGGGATGTGCGGGGACGGCGCCAATGACTGCGGGGCTCTGAAAGCCGCCGACGTGGGCATCTCGCTGTCCGAGGCGGAGGCGTCGGTGGCTTCACCGTTCACCTCCCGGGTGGCCAACATCGAGTGCGTCCCCACCATCATCCGGTGAGCTGCCGGGGGATGAAACCCAGGATGGGGGTCTGTTGGGTGCCGCTGTGTCCCCACTTTGGGACAATTCATAGGGGGGTGGTGGGTGAGGCTGTTTTTCTCCGCAGGGAGGGCAGGTGCTCGCTGGTCACCTCCTTTGGTGTCTTTAAGTACATGGCGCTGTACAGCTTAGTGCAGTTTGTGTCCGTCCTGCTGCTCTACACGGTGAGTCCTGTGGTTTCCCAAATGCCTACGGTGCCTTTGGGTCACCTTGTCACCGCTGGGTGACCTTCCCAGCCCTCTTGTGGCTGCGAGTGGGTGGCTTCTCCTTCCCAGATCAACACCAACCTGAGCGACTTCCAATTCCTCTTCTTCGACCTGATCATCACCACCACTGTGGCGGTGCTGATGGGTCGGACGGGTCCTGCCCAGGACCTGGGAGTGGAGCGTCCCCAAGGAGCCTTGATCAGCGTGCTGGTGCTGGGCAGCCTGCTCCTGCAGACCACCCTGCTCATCACCGTGCAAGTGCTCAGCTACTTCGTCACCGTCTCACAGAGCTGGTGAGGGACCCGGCTTCATGTGGCTTTGGTGATGGGAAACCCACAACAGGGGGTTGCAATGAAGCCTGGGTGCTTGTCTTAGAATCATTTTGATTGGAAAAGACCCTTGAGATCATCGAGTCCAACCATTCCCCACCCCCGTCCCTGCCTCATGTCCTGAGAACCTCATGTCCGTCTGTCCAACCCTCCAGGGATGGTGACTCCAGCACTGCCCTGGGCAGCCTGTTCCAATGCCCCACAGCCCTTTGGGGAAGAAATTGTTCCCCACATCCAACCTCAGCCTCCCCTGGCACAACTTGAGGCTGTTTCCTCTCATCCTATTTCTTAATACCTGGGAGAAGAGACCAACCCCCCCTTTCCACAACCTTCTTTCAGATAATTGTAGAGAGAAGGTCCATGAACAATCTGCTCATGGAGAAGACAGGGTCACTGTTTAAACCCTCTCCTTGCCTCTCCCTTCATCTGACTCTCCCCAACTTGTCCCCCAACCCGGTTCAGGTTCGTCCCACTGAACAGCACGGTGACAGCTCCCCAAAACCTGCCCAACTACGAGAACACGGTCCTCTTCTGCATCACGGGCTTCCAGTATCTCATCCTGGCCGTGGCCATGTCCAAGGGGTACCCATTCCGGGAGCCGCTCTACACCAACGGTGAGGATGATGCCGGCTACATGGACAAAAGGAGATGTTAAACATTCCTCCTCCTCCTCAACCCTCCTCCTTCTCGCCCTCAGTGCTCTTCCTGGTGGTCCTCATCCTCCTTTTTGGCCTCATGGTGTGGTTGACCCTCTACCCATTGGGCTTCCCCAAAACGCTGTTGAAGCTGCAGAGCATCGACGACTTGAATTTCAAGCTGCTGCTGCTGGGAATCGCTGTCCTCAACTTCTTCGCTGCCTTCGTGCTGGAGGTAGGACACCCCAGGGTGGGCACTGGGGACGTGAGGGACACATGTTGTCCTTTTGGGTCTGTCCCAGCAATTATTTTCCAGGAGCTGTGGGCACTGAGGGAGCAGGGCTTGCCTTGGCATTGGCTCTGCCCTCTCCTCGAGGTCCACAACCTCCCCAAAATTCTTTCCCCCCCTGTTTTTCCTTCAGACTGCCCTGGACCACGGTTTGCTCAGCTGCCTCCGCAAGCTGCGCCGAAAAAAAGCATCCAAGAAGCTTTTCAAGAGGCTGGAGAAGGAGCTGAGCCAGCAGCAACCATCCTGGCCGCCTCTGAACGAACCGCTTTTCGCCACCCCCAAGATGTCCATCGCCGTTAGATAGCCCGTGTCGGGCTCCCCCCGCCTGCCAGCCCTCAGATGGCGTCGTTTATTTATTTATCCCCATAAATGGAGGGATGCGGTGGGCAGGACCCCACGGGGAGACCGGCGGCGTCAAAGCTGTGAAGCCGCACGTGCTGGTCCCGTGGCTGGAGAGGAGGAGATGCTGGAGCAGCAAACTGGGGGAGAAGGTCCAGAAGAAGAGGAGAAATGGTCCAGAAAAGAGGAGAAATGGTCCAGTTCAGCTCTTCCTCCTCTCCTGCACCAGCCTCGGACCCATCTCCCCATGCTGGGAACTGGTACCATTTCATAAGGGTACACACATTTTTCTTTTCCATCTCATGGCTGGTCAAAACCACCATGAAGAGGCTCCTTGATCTTCTCATGAAGAGGGTGCTCAATGTTGTCATGGTGAGAGCATCCACCCAGCCTCATGTTTCTGCTCACTGTGAAAAATAACCCCCCCACGGCTGCCCTAGATGTGTAGGAACGGTTTACAACCCCCCCATCCCCACCTTGCCCAGGACGCTGCTCAATCCCCACCGCCCAGGGACCAGCCTCTCTGCTTGCGATGCCCCTGCCGAGCACGGGACCTTTGTAGCATTAAAAAAAACCCCAAAAACCACAAAAACACCACCCCAAATCTCTTTATTTTTTAACTCTACTCCAGTGTCAATGCAGTCGGGAAGATGACATACAGCTTTTCGGTTTCCATATGGTGCTGTCGTGAGCGTTGTCTAATAAATTAACGTTATTTTCTTGAGGGTTTTGCTTGTGCGTGGATGGAGCTTGGGGCAGGACGACGTTGTGTGAGTATCAAACAGAGAAGATGAGCAAGCGCAGGAGGTTTTAGGGTCATTTCACTCGCCCATCTGGGCTGGAAGATGCTTTTCCTCAATGCTCGAAAGCAGAGAGCGAACCCAGGGGGCGGCACCACTGGGATTTCACCAGCCCAAATGAGTTAAATAACCCCAGAGCTGGAATTTCCTAGAAAATAATCATCATAATCACTGGAAAAACCCAGGTCATCCTCGCCAAAACTGCAAAAACCTCGCTCCTTCGACGGAGGAAAAGCCGGTGGATGGAGATGCCGCATCCTGAAAGGGGAGGATGCGCGGGAATGGGGGGATGCTCTGTCTGCATCGTCCTCTGAGGGGTTTTGGGGGGTTTTCAGCTTCCTTTAAGCCTGGTTCTTGGCTCAAAAGCTGGTTTTTGCAGGGACTGGCCTGCATGGAAACTCTCAGCCCCTCGGAGCGCCGGCGGCGCCTCTCTGCCCTCCGGGAGCTGGGGATTAGCTCAGGAAATGAGGCACAAGCAGAGGTAAGAGGTTTCCTGCAGTCCCAGCCAAGGCTGGAGTTATTAAACCAGAGGTTTCCTGCCCTTCAAAAAGAAGAAAAAACATCAAAAATCAACGCACAACCCTTGGAGATTTTTGCCTGCGCTTGGTGATTTTAAAAGGAGAAGCGGTTGGGGTGTGAGGGACCCATTTGCCTCTTGATTTTTGCCCCCTAAACCAGGGTGTTTTGCTTGACTGGTTGGTTTGCAAAGCCCATTTAATCATTAACAGGCGGCTCCTGCCCTTAATTAAAGGTCAACAAGGCTGGGGACAAGGACGGTGCTGGGTGTAGAAGCTTTAAGGGAGCAGCTATTAAATGTATTTAGAGTCGTTGTGGTGGTTTTATCCATCCTTCAGCCTGGAAAAACAGGTTTGATAGGAGATGGGAGCAGCTTAAACCCCCACCCTACTCCTTCGGGGCTGAAGAGATGGGTTTTTCCTTATTTTTAAAGTAATTAGACCCCATCCTGGCTGCAGAAATGCTCGTATTTCAGTAGAAATGGTTGTGGGGTTGGTGCAATGGGTGCAGGGGTTGTGATGGGTGCAAATCTCCCCATTGCTCATCCTTATCTCCAAAGAGCTTCTCCCTCCATCCCATCCCTCCTGCACTCCCAGTTGCTCCATTACTGTCTATAAACACAACTAAAATGTGAATGCTTTTATCTCTCAGCTCCAGACTCGCCGCCCCTATCGGGCTGGGGGGTTTTTGGGAGCATCCCCATCCCCAGCGGGATGCAACCGGGATCCCACGTCCTCCGGAAAACCGCCAGCGAGCCAGGGGAAAAAGGGCCCCACGGTCAGCAATGCTGAGCTGCTCCGGCATCCTCAGCCCGGCTGGGAAAGAAAAGGGGACTTTTAAGTGTTTTAAATAGTTTTAGCCTCTCCATCCTAGGATAAAGCTTTAAATCCACCGCGGGGTTGCAGCATCTTCGTTGCTCCGGGTGGGAGTAGATGGAACACTGATGTTTGGTTTGGGGTGATTGGGATCAAGCTCCTAAAGTTTGGGGAGTTTGAGATTGGAGAGCAATGCCCTGATGCGATCCTTTCATCTCCCCCTCCAGCAGCACTAAACGCAGCCTAAGCCCAGCCTAAACCGCGCCGGCGTGCTTGGCGCTGTGCAAAATCCTCCCTCCTCCTGGCTTTTAAAATTCATCTAAAATTCATCCAGTTGGAAGAAAAACCCCCAAACCTTGCTGACCGTCGCATCAATATACACACAGTGATTTGATTTCTAATTATTCCTTTCTTCCCCCTCATCAGGCAGCTTGGGGAGGAGAAAGGGGCCGGCTCAGGTGTGGCATTAGGACCCAGCGGATCCCCCTTGGTGGAGGTAGGAATTGTGCATTTTTTTTTAAACTCTCATTTTGGAGTTTTTTTGGAAAGCAGAAGAGACCAAAGCGCCGGGCGAGGGCAGGAGCAGCATTAACGCGGTAAGGACCCCCCAACCCACCCATAGGATGCTGGGGACCCCCCTTTCCCAACACCAAATGGGGCCGAACCCCCATTTTTAGCACTTTGCAAAAATCGCCTTAAAAAACTCCGCGTGTCGGAGCAGACGAGCTCACTAAACCCATTTCCAACCTTTTTAAGCTCAGAAAAAGAAAACCCACTTCATTTTGGGGGTGTGGGCTGTAGGGGGGACCCCTCTTTGCGGCCTGACAGCTGTTGTAGTTGATTTTAAACCATTTCCAAGAAGTCTAAAAATACCCTAAAGGAAGCTGTATATATTTTTCCATCCTGGAAAGAGTCTGTAAAGGGATATTTTAATACTTTTATGTATTTTCTGCCCCAAAAGGGGGGACGGGAATGTAATGAAAATGCGATGTGTGAAAATGAGGATGGGGCGTGGGGGGAAAGAAGTTTGGTTTGGTTTATTTATTTGATTGGATTTTACCTTTGGTTGGGGGCCAAAAACCATTCGAATCCTTCCCTATTCCCTTTGTTCTCCCACTCTGGCAAATGGAGAGTTTCAAAAAAAAACAGAAAAGAAAGGGAAAAAGGCAAAAAACGCTGCTGGGGGAGGGGGGGAAGGTGGGGTTTCGCAGAATGAAAGGCAGACACTGTGGTGTTCTTGCTGCGGGGTTGATTGTTCCCAGATGTGCAGTTGCAAAAACATCTGGCGGGGTTGGAGTCACCGGACCCCCGCACGGGGGGGAGAGGAGATTTTGGGGTGGGGGTAACTTGGGTCCCTCCCGGGGCGTCTTGGCGGGTTCCTTGGGTGGAAAAGGTGAGGAGGAGGAGGGTGAAGGTGCCACCGGCACCTCTTGGGATTAAAGATGGTGTTGTGGGGTCTCCCACCCGGCATTGTGACCCCCGGAGTTTGGAGGGGGTGGCGGGCGCTGTGGTGTCCCCCATCGGGAGGAGAAGACGTTGGCATTGCCGTCTGCAGGAGACGTGACCGTCTGTCCCCGTTCTCCAGCCAAATCCCCGCCGGCTCCATCCAAGATTCCCCGGCTTTGGGGGAAATTCCGGGGGAATTAGAGCTTGAGAGGAGCCTCGGGTGGTGTTTTGGGGTAAAAAATGGGCTGATGCGGCTGGTTGATGCTGAGGATTTGGGGGAGCAATGTGAGGACAGCGTGGGATGTCCCCATCTGCACCCAGACTGTCCCTGGTGGGACACGGGCGCCGGATCAGGGTGATTCGGGGCCACAAGACGTTGGCACCAGTATCCCGCAGGATCCCAGTATCTGGGGAACTGGGAAGGGTCCAGATGGGCATCTCCAGCCCCTTTCTGTCACTTTGAGGTGGCCCTAAAAGCCCCCGGTCCCCCACAGCAGCCTTGTCCTGGCCAGGGCCCAAGCTAAGGCTCCATAAAGCGTCCCAGACCCCACCAAAGCCACACATTGATCTCAGCTCATCCCTGCGCAATCCCTTTGATCCCAGGACAAGTTTAACCTCGGTTAAACCCGGGTCTGGGGCTTCCCTTGTTGTGGGAAGCAGATGGGGCTTGCAGGGACTCAGGTCCCACCAAGGTGTAGCGATGGGTTGGGGATGGAGCTTCGTTTGTGACCACCAAACTCTGAGCTTGGTTATCTGGTCCCAGCTCAGGTTGGGACCAGCTTTCCGGCTTTCCCAAAGCTGGGAAAGGTCTGGAAGTCAGTTGTCAACTTCTCCAGTTCCTGCGAGGCTGGGGATGGAGGAGCACGTGCTGCCTGGAAGATGCACCTATGGTGGTGGTACAAGGGCTTGATTGCTAGAAGATGCAATAATGCTTTGGTGATTTGGAGGACATGCTCACTAGAAGGTCCTACATGTTGGTCATGGTGCAAGATGGTCTTTAGAAGGTGCTGCGCTCTGGTGATGCTGCAGGAGATGGTCCCTGGAAGGTGCTGTGCTTTGGTGTTGGTGCAAGAGATGGTCACTAGAAGGTGCTGCACTTTGGTGGTGGTGTGGGACATGGTCCATTGAGGTCCTGTGCTTTGGTGATGGTGCAGGACACAGTCCCCAGAAGGTGGCATGTTTTGGTGATGGTGCTAGACATGGTCCTTAGAAGGTGCTATGCTTTGGTGATCTTGAGGTCATGGTAGCTAGAAGGTGCTGTGCTTTGGTGGTGGTGTAGGACATGCTCCCTTGAAGGTCATACGCTTTGGTGGTGGTGCGTGACAAGGTCCCCAGAAGGTACCATGCTTTGGTGATGGTGCTAGAGATGGTCACCAGAAGGTTTTGTACTTTGTTGAAGAAGCAGGACATGGTCGCTTAAGGCTTTACACTTTGGTGAAGGTTCAGGACACAGTCCCCAGAAGGTTCCATACTTTGGTGGTGGTGCAAGATGGTCCTTAGAAGGTGCTATGCTTCAGTGATCTTGAGGCCATGGTGGCTAGAAGGTGCTGTGCTCTGGTGGTGCTGCAGGACATAGTCACTAGAAGGCATTATACTTTGTTGATGAAGCAGAACATGGTCCCTTAAGGTTCTACACTTTGATGAAAGTGCAGGACAAGGTTTCTAGAAGGTTCTTTATTTTGTTGATGGTACAGGACATGGTTCCTACAAGCTCGTACATGCTGGTGATGGTCTTCGGATGGTGCTACACTTTGGTGATTCTGCAAGAGATGGTCCCTAGAAGGTTCTACGCTTTGGTGGTGGTGCAGGACAAGGTCTCTAGAAGGTGCTGTACTTTGTTGATGGTGCGGGGCATGGTCCCTACAAGGTCCTACACACTGGTGATGGTGCTAGAGATGGTCTTTGCATGGTGCTACGCTTTGGTGATGCTGCAAGAGATGGTCCCTAGAAGGTTCTACACTTTGGTGAAGGTGCAGGACAAGGTTCCTAGAAGGTGCTGTACTTTGTTGATGACGCGGGACGTGGTTACTAGAAGGTCCTACACTTTGGTGATGGTGCAGGACAAGGTCCCTAGAAGGTGCTGTAGTTTGATGGTGTGGGACAAGGTCACTAGAAGGTCCTACACTTTGGTGATGGTGCAGGACATGGCCCCTAGAAGGTGCTGTGCTGGGGTGACCATGGTCACCAGAAGACGCAGCAGTTTGGTGATGGTGAGGCTATGTTCCTCCTCAGCAGGGGCCAGATACCAACAGGTCCAGCTTATCTCTACCTGTGCCTCAGTTTCCCTACTCTGGTGGCCAAGCTGGTGGTACCAGAAGACATTCCCCATCCCCACAAGAAGCTGGGAAACCCAACATGCCTTATTCCAATGGACAAATGGTTGGGTTTCAAGGAGCTTTTGGGGAGAATTCGCTTTTTTTTACCCCAAATTTCCCCTCCTGAGCGGTGACGAGGGGGGAGAACAGGCAGGGGCCTTGGATGGTGTCCCCCCCCGGGGAACACAGACACTCGGGATTTTACTTAAAACTGTTTTTTTCCTCCCCAAATCTCCCCATCCCCTCAGATTTCGGGGATGCCCGACCAAACGCATCATCCCCCGACAGCAAGGATCCCCCAAAACTCAGCCCTTTGCCACAAAACGGGGCTAAAAGCCCCAGGAAAGGTGCCCCAAATGCTCCAGCCCTTGGGGCTGGTGTCAACGGGGGGGGTTCAGCCGTCCCCCCCATGGCGCTGATTCATTTGTCACCCCCGCGGGGATTTCAGGGTTTGTTCCTCGTGCTTTTTCCCCTGGGAGGGAGGGATTGGCAAAGCCCAGCCTGCTTTATTTTATTTTTAATTTAATTTAATTTAATTTATTTCTGAAGTTGCTTTAATTTTTAGTGGTTTGGTTTAGGTTCTTTTTTTTGGGGGGTGGGGGGGGGCAGCCAAAAATTTCCATCTCAGGCAGAGATGTGTGGGACATCATGAGGGGACAGAGTGGGGATGATGAACCGAGGGGTTGGGGGACCCATGTGTGTGTCCCCCCAATAACTCCCCTTTCTCTGCCCCCCCAGTGTCCTCCGGCTGCTCCCCCATCGCTGCCATCAGGATGAGAGCGGTTGGACTCTTCTTGCTGTGTCTGCCAGGTGAGTGTCCCCTCCCCGAGTGTCCCCAAGGTGAGGTGACACCCCAGGAGCCAACCACCCCCCCAATGACTCTCTATTCGCCCCAAAAATTAACCCAAACCCCTAGTTTAGGCTTATATTTAGGCTGGGATTTAGCTCTAGGTTGGACTCTGGCATCCAGCAAATCCCTCGTGTTTTGGGGACATCAAAGGGGGTGGCACAAAATGGGCACATGACATCCAGAAAACCTTATATTTATAACCCCCCCCCAGCCCGGGGGGGCTGGCAAAGACGAGATGGAAACGAGGAGGGAGGTGACAGACCCCAGAGCCTGGAGCCAGGAAAAATTTGGGCGAAACCAGCACAAAGGCTGGAGAACAGCTGGAAAATGTTAAATGGGGCGGGGGGAGCCCGGGGAAAGGGGGGGCAGAGCGGGGGGGCGATGGGAAGAGAAATTAAATCCCATCCCAGCATTATTCCCAGGGATGCTTTGATGAGGATGTGGTGGCTGGAGGGACCATGATGGGGTCACGGTGTGTTCTGAGGTTGGGGGGTGACATGGTCCCCCCCCCCCCCCAAAAGTCCTCAGGCAGTTTGAGCCCTGTTTGTCCCCCTAGATCTGCAGCAGGATGAGGTTCTGGGGGGGTACAGGGGGTGCCCTGGGGTGTCGGGAGCATCACTGGGGACAGGGGGGTGCTGGAGTGGTACCCGGGTGCTGGGGGACGTCGGGGTCACCTGGTGTCACCCCTGGGTGCTGGGGGACATTGGGGTCACCCAGTGTCACCCCTGGGTGCTGGGGGATGTCAGGGTCACCCAGTGTCACCCCTGGGTGGTGGGAGACATTGGGGTCCCGATAACGTAAAAATGACGCTGGTCCCCCACCCATGAGCATCCCACCTTCCTCTCCCTCCTCTTCCTCGGGCAGCGTGTCCCTGAGGACACCTATGGGACAATATTTTGGGGGACAGTAACTCTGAGATGATATTTTGGGGGACAAGAACTCTGGGGCAATATTTTAGGGGACAATAACTGTGGGACAATATTTTGGGGGACAATAAGTCTGGGACAATATTTTGGGGTCAGTGCAGAGGCAGAGCAGGGGAACCCCAACCCCCACCGGGCTGGGGGTGACCCCGTCCCCTCCTGGTGCCACTTGTCCCCCCCAGCAGCGCTCCTGGCCCAGGGACAGTACAGCAGGTTTGAAGGCATCACCTACCCCGAGCCGGTCCAGTATTCCCAGTACGACCAGCAATCAGGTGAGAGCCCTGAACTGGGAAGAGGCTTCACCCACCTCCCCCTCCATCCTTTTCCTTTCTTCATTTTGCTTTTTCTGCCCAAATCCGCATCGCTCTGATGCCTCTTTTTTAGTTCAATATTCTTCATTTCATCCTTTTTTTAATCAATTATATTTAATATTAAATATACCAATAGATGTTAAATAGAATTAATATTTGCCATATTATAAATATGCTTAACATTAGTATAATATAGTTATTATCAGTTATATTATTATGTATTATATATGATGTTCAAATATTTATGAAGCTGTAACAAAACCCCATCCTCAGTCTCCGTGTTGTTTTATTCCCCAGAAATTCAGGATTATTACGACTATCACGGTAAGTGGTTCCTGTGGGATGCCGGGGGGGCAGGTTTTTTTGGGGGGGGGGTGTTACCTGCACTGTGTCCCCACACAGATGTCACCCCCCGTGCCCCCGAGGAGCAGTTTCGCTACCAGTCCCAGCAGCAATCGCAGCAAGAAATCGTCCCGGCCCCCACCCCAGGTGGGTGACAATTTTTTGGGGGGGGGTCTCTATCTGTCACCCCCTGGAGCATCTTCCCGGGTACCAGATGCTCCAACTCAGGCAAAGGGCACCCAGATGTTTTGCTCCATCCCTAATTTTCTCTACCCCCCCACAGCTGTTGCCCCCGAGACTGAACCCACGGAGCCAGGACCCCTCGGTGAGTGTTTAACCCCCCCCCCCCATCCTGAATTTAACCTCATGGTTCCTATGGGGGGGTCCATCCCCCCTTTTATCCCAACTGGGGTGAGGATGCGCTGCCACGCAGCCAAAAATTCATGCTGGGGGCGAGCATCTAGGGGATGCTACACTCACCCCTGGGGTGTCAGGTCACCCCCATTGGATTTTCCAGCCCCCCCCTCTATTTTTTATCCCCCCCCCCCAAATTAAACACCATTTTTTCCCCCCGCAGATTGCCGGGAGGAGCAATACCCCTGCACCAGGCTCTACTCAGTGCACAAGCCCTGCAAGCAGTGCCTGAATGAAATCTGCTTTTACAGGCAAGCCGGGAGGGGGGGACACACAATTTCCCTGCCCCCCTATATATTTTGGGGAGCCCCTCTGCTTTTGTAATAACCCCCCCATCTTTTTATCCCCCCCCCCCATCCAGCCTGCGCCGGGTTTACGTGATCAACAAGGAGATTTGCGTCCGCACCGTGTGCGCCCACGAAGAGCTGCTGCGAGGTAACACCATGGCGGGGGGGGGACACCCCCAATTTTGGGGGGGGTCACCTCCTTTTCCCCTTGGTGGGGGTGGGTGGGAAACAAAATCCCAGCAACTTAAAAGCTGCTCCATTCTACAACCAGTGACCCATAGTGGGATGTTATTTGATGGGGACTGAGCAGCATCATGTCCCCAACCCCCTTATTATAGGCGTCACCCCCCTTATTTTGTTTTATTATAGGGGTCACCCCCCCTATTTTTTTTTTTATTATAGGGGTCACCCCCCGTAATTTTGGTTAATTTTGTGTAATAAATAGGATTTAATTTTAATTTCCCGCAGCCGATCTCTGCCGGGACAAGTTTTCCAAGTGCGGGGTGATGGCGACCAGCGGGCTGTGCCAAACCCTGGGCGCATCCTGCGCCCGCAGCTGCGGGGGGTGCTGAGCGCTGGGGGGGGGACACACACACCCCCCTTAGCACCCCAGCCCCATCCCCATCTCACCGTGGTGCTAAAGAAACTGTGCATGAAAATGTATAACAAACGAACCAAAACAAGTCAATTACTTTTTGTGCACATAAAAACAAATGGGAGGGGGGAGGGTTTATTATTTTTATTACTTTCATTATTATATTGTAAAAGTGGGGGGGGGGGTGCAAGCCCCCGCCGCCCCGTTTTCTACGTAGAGTATTCAAGAGATAAAGCGTAAGGGTCGATGTGGCTCCCGACTTGTTATTTCAGAGTGGGGGGAATGCCTGATTTGGGGGGGTTCAATGTCTGATTTTGGGGGGGGTTCAATGTCTGATTTTGGGGGGGGTTGTCATTTTTTGAGGTGTTTTCACATTTATGGGGGGGGTGGTTCTCATGTCTTATTTCATTGGGTTTTTTTCCATTTGGGGGGGGTGTCATTTTTTTGGAGGGTTCTGATTTATTTGGGGGGGCGGTTCTTATTTTTGGAGGGATGTCTCAGTCCGGGGGGGGTCTCTTATTGATATTATTGCATTTTTATTACTATTATTGCTATTACTACTATTACTACTGTTACTACTATTACTACTGTTACTACTATTACTACTATTATTACTATTTAGGGACCCAAATCAATCCTCATGTCCCACTGGACACCCATTAGGGCACCCCCCACCCCCCCCCAAAAAAAACCCACAACAACACAAAACCCAACCAAACCAACCCAAATAACCCCAAATTAACCAAAACGACCACCCACAAAATAAACCCTCCAATGCTGCCACTTTGGGTTTATCCACATTTATTAGGCCAGGGGTGATAAGGGGGGGTTGATTTTCAGCCTGGTTCAGCCCCCCCCTCACCCAAGTAGCACCAGTAAAACCCTCAAATTCCAAAAATAGAGATAGAAAAATCCCACTTTTTTGTTAGAAATCAAGGGAAAATATGGGGATGTGAATTAGGGGGTTTGTGAGGGTGGGGGGAGCATCACGTATGGAGGTGGGGGGGGATAAATCCAGGTTACAAAAAATAACATTTCCAATTCTTTTGTTAAAAATCGCCATAGAAAAAAGGGGTAAAAACCCTCAAAAATGGGCTTGTTGGGAAAGTGCCATTTTTTGTTCAGAAAAAAAGGGGCTATTGAGACAAAACGGGGTGTTTTTTGAGCGGGGGGGTCACCCGTGCTGGTTGTGCCAGTCTCTGCGGGGGTCACTAAACGCCGGGGGGGGGACGCAGCTCCTGTCCCTTCAGCAGCGCCAGCTGCAACGGGGGGAGATGGGGGGACAGTGAGGAGGGGACAGGGGTGTCCCCAACGTGGGGTGTGTCCCCAACGTGGGGTGTGTCCCCCCCCCACCTTCTCACCTGCTCCTCCAGGCTGTGGTGGCCGCGCTCCCCGTGTTGGGGGGACAGTCGTGGGGACATTGGGGACGGGTGCTCCAGCACCGACACCTGCGCCTGGGGGGGGAAATGGGGGGGTGTCACCCCAAAAACTGGTCCCCAAAGTGGGAGGGGCCCCAGAAAGAGCCCCGTGCCCTCCCAGTGCATGTACAGCCATACAGGCTGGGTGAGACCAGTACATCCCAGTACAAGTACCTTCCCAAACTGGGATGAGCCGCATGTCATCCCAGTACAAGCTGGGAAGTGCCCCAAAACCGAGCCAAGTCCATCCCAGTCCATCCCAGTCCAAGCATCAGCCTCTCCCAAAGCTTGTAAACACCCCATAACTGAGCCCAGTCCATCCCAGTACAAGCACCAGCACCTCCCCAAACTGGGAAACACCCTAAAACTGAGCCCAGTACATCCCAGTACAAGCACCAGCACCTCCCCAAACTGGAATAAGCCCCAGAACTGAGCCCAGTACATCCCAGCACAAGCACCAGCACCTCCCAAGATGGGAAACACCCCGAAACTGAGCCCAGTACATGCACCAGCACCTCCCCAGGCTGGAAAAAACCCCAGAACTGAGCCCAATACAAGCACCAGCATCTCCCCAAGCTGGAATAAGCCCCAAAATTGGAACCAGTACCTCCCAGTACAAGCACCTTCCCAAACTGGAATGAGCCCAGTCCATCCCAGTCCAAGCACCCACACCTCCCCAAGCTGGAATAAGCCCCAGAGCTGCGCCCAGTGTGTCCCAGTCCCTCCCAGTCCGGCACCTGCAGCAGGCGGACGCGGTTCTGAGCCTGCGCCAGGTCCCGCTCGGCGCAGCCCAGCGAGCGCCGCAGCCGCAGAGAGTCCTCCCGGCAGCGCAGCTGCTCCCGCTGCACCTGCCGCAGCGGCATGGGGGACACAGGGAGAATATATTACATACAGCAGAGACTATCTACATTAAATATAGCATGTAATGTATATAAAATATAAAATACATAATATAGAATATGTCATATATAACATAATATATGCTATATAGCAGATACTGTCTAAATTAAATATAGCATGTAATGTATATAAAGTATAAAATACATAATACATAACATATATGTCATATATAACATAATATATGGTATACAGTATATAGTATAGTGTATAGTGTATAGTGTATACATATAGTATATATATAGTATATATAGTATATACTATATACTATATAGCATATAGTATATTTTATATTATGTTATATATATTTAATATATTGTATATTATATATCTTACATATTCTATATATAGAACATATAACATACAATATACTATATACAATATAGTATATACTATATTGTATATAATATATTATATATTATATATTATAATATATTACGTATTATGTATGGTATATGAAATATAGATGGTATATAAAAATATAAAATAGAGCAGATCATTTATATTTTTAAAAGAGCAGATCACATACATAATAGAGCAGATTATATAGATACAAAATCATAAAATATAGCAGATCATATGTAAAAGAGAGCAAATTATATATATATAAAAAATATATAAAATATATAAAATAGAGCAGAACGTGTATATAAAATAGAGCAGATTATATATATAAAATATAGCAGTTCTTATATATAAAATAGAGCAGATTATATATATATAATTCAGAAGAATAGATAGTATAGGAGAGAATAAATCTAAAAATAAATAATATATCAGATAATATATTTCTATAAATATATTATAGATTAAAAATATAAAATATAAAGTATAGCAGATCATATATATAACATAGAAAATAACACATATTAAAATATAGTGGATGCTGTATATAAATCATAAAATAGGGCACCTTTAAAGCTAGGTGTTTTAGATCTATATATCTGAGGAGCATACAGACTCCCTGCACAGCAGAGCAGCACACGGCAGATATATGAACATATGAAGTGTATTTCCTGCACTATAACTAAGCCGGGTTTAGGGCCCTCCGTTCGCCTTGCACAAGGATGCGTTTTTTGGGGTGCGTGTCCCCCCAAACCTCACCTTGTCCAGGGTGCCCCTCAGCGCCTCCTTCTCCTTGTGCAGGCGCTGGGCGACGCGCTCGGCCGCTCGCTGCTCCCCCTGCGCGCGGGACAGCGCCCCCCGCAGCTCCTGGGCACAGGGGGACAACGGGGCAACAGGGGGGGGGGACAAGAGGGTGCTGAGGTTGTATTGGGGGGAAAGAGGGTGCTGGGGCTGTGTGGGAGGCAAAGGGCGATGGAAGGTGGGGGGGGGCAATAGGGTGATGCGACGTGGAGGGCAAGGGTGCTGCATGGGGGGCAAGAGAGTGCTGGGGTTGTATGGGAGGGCATAAAGTGATGGAAGTGATGGAAGGGGGGGCAATAGGGTGACGAAATGGGGGGCAATAGGGTGATGCAAGGCAGGGGCAAGAGAGTGCTGAGGTTGTATGGGGGGGCAAAGGGCGATGGAAGCTGTGGGGGGCAATAGGGTGATGTGATGCGGTGGGGAAGGATGCTGCATGGGGGGTAAGAGAGTGCTGGGGTTGTATGGGGGGCATAAAGTGATGGAAGGAGGGGGGGACAATAGGGTGATGCAGGGGGGAGGATGCTGCATTGGGGGAAAGAGGGTGCTGGGGTTGTATGGGGGGCCATAGGGTGATGCAAAGCGGGGGCAAGAGGGTGCTGAGGTTGTATGGGGGGGCAAAGAGTTATAGAAGGTGGGGGGGGCAACAGGGTGATGCGACATGGAGGGGAAGGATGCTGCATGGGGGGCAAGAGAGTGATGGGGTTGTATGGGAGGGCATAAAGTGATGGAAGTGATGGAAGGATGGGCAATAGGGTGATGCAAGGCAGGGGCAAGAGGGTGCCGGGGTTGTATGGGGGGCATAAAGTGATGGAAGGAGGGGGGGACAATAGGGTGATGTGGGGGGGGAGGATGCTGCATTGGGGGAAAGAGGGTGCTGGGGTTGTATGGGGGGCCATAGGGTGATGCAAAGCCGGGGCAAGAGGGTGCTGAGGTTGTATGAGGGGGCAAAGGGTGGTGGAAGGTGGGGGGGGCAATAGGGTGCTGCGACGTGGAGGGGAAGGATGCTGCATGGGGGGCAAGAGGATGCTGCAGTTGTATGGGGGGCCATAGGGTGATGCAAAGGGGGAGCAATAGGGTGATGCAGGGGGGAGAAGGATGCTGCATGGGGGGCAAGGTCGGTAAGAGGGTGCTGAGGTTGTATGGGGGGCCATAGGGTGATGCAGGGTGGGGAGGATGCTGCATGGGGGGCAAGAGGGTGCTGGGGTTGTATGGGGGGGCAAAGGGCGATGGAAGGTGGGGGGGCACTAGGGTGATGCAAGGCGGGGCAAGAGAGTGCAGGAAGCTGTATGGGGGCAATAGGGTGCTGGCGTGGGGGGCTAAGGGTGTGCGGGGCTGTATAGGGTCAATAGGGTGCTATGGAGGGTGGAAAGGGGGGGATATATGGGGGGGCAAGAGGGTGCTGGGGCTATGTGAGGGGGTCCATAAGGTGGGAGGGGGGCAAATGATGCTGCATGGGGGGGGTTAAAGGGTGCTGGTGTTATATGGGGGCATTAGGTGTTATATTTGGGGGGTTAAAGGGTACATGGGGGGCAACAGGGTGCTGGCAGGGGCACAGAAGGGGATGAGGGGCTGTATGGGGTGACAGGGTGCTGCATGGGGGGCTCAAAAGGGTGCTGGTGTTATATGGGGGAAATAGGGTGCTGGGGGGTGGGAAAGGGTGCGGGGGCTGTATGGGGGGGGCAAAAGGGTGCTGGGGCTATATGAGGGCAATAGGATGCTGCATAGGGGGGTTAAAGGGTGCAAGAGGGTGCATGGGGGGCAATAGGGCGCTGGCTGGGGGGCAGAAGTGGGGGGGCTGTATGGGGGCAATAGGGTGCTGTGGGGGTGGGAAGGGGTGCTGAAGGCTGCATGGGGTGGGGAGCAACAGGGTGCTGAGGCTACATGGCGGTCCATAGGGTGATGTAAAGAGTGGGGGGGCAAAAGATGCTGCATGGCGGGGGGGGCACAGGGTGTTGGGGTTATATGAGGGCAATAGGGTGCTGCACGGGGGGGTTAAAGGGTGCATGGGGGCAACAGGGTGCTGCGGCTGTATGAGGGCAATAGGGTGTTGCATGGGGGGGTTAGAGGGTGCAAGAGGGTGCATGGGGGCCATAGAGCCCGGGGTGGGGGGCAAGAGGGTGCATGAGGGCAATAGAGCCCTGGGGAGGGGGATCAAGAGGGTGCACGGGGGCAATAGAGCCCTGGGGAGGGGGGTCAAGAGGGTACATGGGGGCAATGGAGCCCTGCGGGGGGCAAAAGGATCCAGGGGGCTGGGTGGGGTCAAAGGACAGGGAATTGGGGGACTCCCCCCCCTCACCTCCTGCTGCTGCCGCCCCTGCGCCTCCAGCTCCTCCTTGCAGCGCCGCAGCAGCTCCTGCTCCCCCCGCAGCGCCCGCAGCTGCTCCCGCAGCGCCGCCTTCTCCTCCCGCGCCTCGCCCAGCGCCCGCCGGGCCACATCCAGCCCCTCCTGGGACACCAAAGGGACAACCAGTGACAAAAGCCACCCCAGGCTCACCCCCCCCGCCACCTCGGGGCGCCGGTTCGCACCTGCAGGGCCCGGCGGTCCAGCTCGCCGGCGGCCAAGGCGCTTTGGAGCTGCTGCAGCCGCTCGGGGGTGGCGGAGCCGTCGGCGGGTGTCACCGCGGCGCTCGGAGCGTCGTCCTTGGAGGCGCTGGGGGCCAGCGCGGCGCTCAGCCGCTCCATGGCCCGCTGCAACGCGCCGGCGCGCTGCTCGCTCGCCGTGAGCTGCGCCCCGAAAACGAGCCCCAAGGTCAGGGTAGGGTCACAGGGGTTGGAATAAACCTTGAACAAGAACTGGCTGGATGGATAAGTGTCCGGCTGCATGTACCACCAGACAGACGGACAGATACCCACCCAGATGGACACTTGTCTCCTGCACTAATCGCCACCAAAAATGGACATTTTGCACTGAAGTCACTGCTTGAAAATCAGCAGTTTCACACCCCTGCTGCACCCGCAGTGCCACGAGTGGGTGACAGACACACAGGCACAGACAGACGCACAGACACCCACCCAGCTGGACACGCCTCCAGCACCCTCAGCATAAACCCCCCCAAAAATGGACATTTTGCCCCAAAATCCCTCCTCGAAAATCAGCGATTTCACACCCCTGCCACACCCACAGTGCCACGAGTGGGTGACAGACACATGGACACAGACGGACACACAGACAGGCTGTGGGGGACTAAAGGGCCCGATCCTGCCCACGAGTGGGGGCGGGGCAGGGGTGTGACAGGGGTGGGGCAGGGGTGGGATGGGGGTGGGGCGGGGGTGTGAAATTGCTGATTTTTGAGCGGGACCTTTAGGGGAAAATACCCAGTTTTGGTGAGTTTGTGCTGGGGGATGGAGGAGGTATCATGTGTGTCCAGACAGATGGACAGTTGTGCATCCACCCAGACTGACGGACACTTGTTCGTCCAGCCGGACACTTGTACGTACCACTGGACACACGGACACTTGTACGTGCAGCCGGACAGACACACACCCAGCTGGACACTCACCTCCCGCACCCTACAGCACTAATGCACCAAAAATGGACATTTTTGCCCCAAAGGTCCAGCTCAAAAATCAGCGATTTCACACCCCCGCCCCACCCCCACCACACCCCTGCCACACCCCTGCCCCGCCCCCACTGCAATGAGTGCGTGACAGACACACGGATGGGGATACAGACAGATGGACACATTGTGGGGGACTAAAGGGCCCGATCCTGCACACGAGTCGGGGCGGGGCAGGGGTGTGGCAGGGGTGTGGTGGGGGTGGGGCGGGGGTGTGAAATCGCTGATTTTTGAGCGGGACCTTTGGGGCAAAATGTCCATTTTTGGTGCATTAGTGCTGCAGGGTGCAGGAGGTGAGTGTCCGGCTGGGTGTGTGTCTGTCCGGCTGCACGTACAAGTGTCCGTCTGTCCAGTGGTACGTACAAGTGTCCGGCTGGACGAACAAGTGTCCGTCAGTCTGGGTGGATGCACAATTGTCCATCTGTCTGGACACACACGATACCTCCTCTCATCCCCCAGCACAAATTCACCAAAAATGGACATTTTTGCCCCAAAGGTCCCACTCAAAAATCAGCAATTTCACACCCCCGCCCCACCCCCACCCCACCCCTGCCACACCCCTGCCCCGCCCCCACTCCTTGGCAGGATCGGGCTCTTTAGCTGCCCCCCAATGTGTCCGTCCGTCTGTGTCCGTGCGTCTGTCACCCACTCGTGGCACTGGGATCAGGGTGGGGTGTGAAATTGCTGATTTTCAAGTAGGATCTTTGGGACAAAAAATGTCCTTTTTTGGGGCAGTTTGTGCTGGGGATGCAGGAGCCAAGTGTCCGGCTGGGCATCTGTCTGTCCAGCTGCACATACAAGTGTCTGTCTGTCCAGTGGTACATGCAACTGTCCATCTGTCTGGATGCCCAATTGTCCGTGTGTCTGCCTGGATGTCCAGCCAGCCATAGAACTGTCTGTGTGTCTGGCTATACATCCAACTGTCCGTGTATCTGGTGGCTGTGACACCATCTGTACGTCCAGCTGGACCATGTGTCTGTCTGTCCATGCGTCTGTTTGGATGTGCAGCTGTCCATCTGTCTGTGCCCCCGTCCGTGTGTCCATCACGCACCCAGGGTCCTAGGGCACGACTGAGACCCCATCCTGGCTGCAGACACATGGACGGAGCACGGACAGACGGACACGTGGATTCTGGGGTGCCCTGGGGGTGGTGCTGGGGTTTCATACCCAGTTGGACACATGGTCAGTTGCATGTCTGTCCGTCCATCCATCCATGTGTCTGTCCTGGTGTCTGTCACTCTATCCTGGGGTGCTGGGGTGGGTCAGGCCTAATCCTGACTTTAATGTCCCCATTTACCTCCTTGTATTGCACATAAACCCCGGTAAAAACCAGTAAAACCCCTGGTGCATCCTCCATAAATCCCAATAAAATGGGTAAAACCCCTGGTGCATCCCCAGTGAAACTGGTAAAAGCCCATGTGCAGACTCCGTAAATCCCAATAAGCAGTGGTGGAGTCACCATCCCTGGAGGGGTTGAGCGGATGAGGTTCTCAGGGACACGGGGCAGTGACACGGATCGGGGACAGAGCCACCAAGATGCTGCAGGGAGTGGAGCATCTCCCGTGTGAGGAAAGGCTGAGGGAGCTGGGGCTCTGGAGCTGGACAAGAGGACACTGAGGGGTGACCCATTCATGGGGATCAAGATGGAAAGGGGGAGTGTCAGGAGGATGGAGCCAGGCTCTTCTGGTGACAACCAGTGACAGGACAAGGGGCAATGGGTGCAAACTGGAACACAGGAGGTTCCACTTAAACATGAGAAGAAACTTGTTGGGGGTGAGGGTGGCAGAGCCTGGCCCAGGCTGCCCAGGGGGGTTGTGGAGTCTCCTTCTGTGCAGACATTCCAACCCGCCTGGACACCTTCCTGTGTAACCTCATCTGGGTGTTCCTGCTCCATGGGGGGATTGACCTGGATGAGCTTTCCAGGGCCCTGCCGAGCCCTGACACTCTGGGACTCTATGTGATTCTATAACAGTTGGACTCACTCATCTTCAGCATCTTTCCCAACCAAAATGATTCTACAAGTTAAAAACCCAAGCCAGGCGATGCGGATTTGGAGCACTTCACGCCGTTACCTGTTCCTGCAGCCGCTCCCCGCGCTCCTGCATGGCCTGCGCCTCCGCTCGCCGCTCGCCCAGGGCCACCCGTGCCCGCTGCAGCTCGCCCTCCAGCGCCCGCTGCTGCAGCTCCAGCCGCCGGCCCCGGCTCTCCGCAGCCTCCAGCCGCCGCTTGGCATCCTGCAGCTCGGCCTCGCCGCCCCGCGCCGCGCTCGCCCTCTCCTGCGGGGCATCGGGTGGCTCGGAGCGCCGGGGACGGGGCAGGGGTCGTCCCCAGCGCGGCGGCCGTGCCAACCTGTGCGGCCTGCAGGCTGCGTTCCAGCGCCGCCACCTTGTCCCGCAGCGCCCGGCGCTCCTGCTCGGCTCGCCGAAGCGTCTCCTCCTGCAGCAGCAGCGCGGCCTGGGCGCTGCTCAGCTCCCCCCCGCTGCGGCGCCCTGCGGAGACACCCCGGGTCACGCTCCTTCGGGGGGGGCGCACAGGGGGGTTTTACTGGGGATGCACCGTGGGTTTTACCCGGTTGACCGGGATTTATGGGGTCTGGGCAGGGGCTTTTAGTGGGGATGCACCAGGAGTTGTACCCCTTGTATTGGGATTTAAAGGGTCTGCACAGGCAGTTTTACCCATTCTATTGGGGTTTATGGGGTCTGAACAGGGGCTTCTATCAGTTCTACTGGGGATGCACCAGGAGTTTTACCCACTCTGTTGGGATTTAACGGGTCTACACAGGCAGTTTTACCCATTTTATTGGGATTTATGGGGTCTGCACAGGGGGGTTTACCCATTCTATTGGGATTTAATGGGTCTACACAGGCAGTTTTACCCATTCTATTGGGGTTTATGGGGTCTGCACGGGGGGGGTTTACCAGTTCTACTGGGGATGCACCAGGGGTTTTACCCATTTTATTGGGGTTTATGGGGTTTGCACAGGGGGGTTTACCCATTCTATTGGGGTTTATGGGGTCTGCATGGGGGGGTTTACCAGTTCTACTGGGGATGCACCAGGGGTTTTACCCATTTTATTGGGGTTTATGGGGTTTGCACAGGGGGGTTTACCCATTCTATTGGGGTTTATGGGGTTTGCACAGGGGGGTTTGCCAGTTCTACTGGGGATGCACCAGGGGTTTTACCCATTTTATTGGGATTTATGGGGTCTGCACAGGCAGTTTTACCCATTCTATTGGGGTTTATGGGGTCTGCACAGGGGGTTTTACCCATTTTATTGGGATTTAAGGGGTTTGCACAGAGGGTTTTACTGGGAATACACCAGGAATTGTACCCATTTTCTTGGGATTTAGGGGGTCTACAGGGGCTTTTACCAGTTATACTGGGGATGCACCAGGGGTTTTACCCATTTTATTGGGATTTATGGGGTCTGCACAGGGGGGTTTACCCATTCTATTGGGATTTACGGGGTCTGCACAGGGGGTTTTACTGGGAATGCACCAGGAATTGTACCCATTTTATTGGGATTTATGGTGTCTACAGGGGCTTTTACCAGTTATACTGGGGAGGCACCAGGGGTTTTACCCATTTTACTGGGATTTATGGGGTCTGCGCGGGGCTTTTACCAATTTCACTGGGTTTATGGGGCATGCACAGGTCTTTTATCAATTTTACTGAGCCCACAGGGGGATCCATTGGGGGTTTCCCAGTTTCACTGGGGTTTGTGTGCAATACAGGGGGGTTTTCCCCATTCTATTGAGCTTTATGTGGTCTGCACAGGGGGTTTCACTCATGTTATTGGGATGTATGTGGTCTGCACAGAGGGTTTTACTGGTTTCACTGGGGTTTACTAACCATGCACAAGCGTTTCACTGGGTTTCCTGGGGTTTGCACAGGAGATTTCACTGATTTTACCCAGATTTTGGTGCTATCCTTGGGGGAAATCCCACCGAGCATCCCTCATCACCTCCCCCCCCGTGCCTCAGTTTCCCCAAACCCCCTTTCTCACTGGTGAGGCTCCAGCACCGGACAAATCACCCCACACCCCACCATTTTGGGGGATGCACCCCAAAAAAACCACCTGCATCACCTTCCTCGCCCTCAGCCACCAGTTTTTGGAGCTGCTGGGCGCGGGCGCTGGCGCTGTCCCGCTCCTCCTCCACCTCCGCCAGCCGCCGGCCCAGCGTCCCCACCTGCACCCGCAGCTCCTCCTGCGGCGACAAAACGGGGTGGAAAAGGGGTTTTTTGGGGGGACGATGAGGAGGGGAAAGGGGGGACGTACCCGCTCCCGCTGCGCGTCCTGCAGCTCGCGCAGGAAATCCCGCAGGGCCGCCCGCACCGCCTCGGGTTCGCTCGCTGCATCGGGGTCTGGGGGTGAGCCGGGGGTCCCCGGTCCCTCACCTGTATGGGGATAAACTGGGTGGCGTGGGGACAAACTGGGTGTGACGCTCGAGGGAGGATCACAAGCCGCAGTGGGATGCGCTGCAGCGGGATGCAGCCAGGGGATATGGGGGACCCCAGGGATGGAGCAGTGGGGTATGGGGGACACCCAAGGATGGAGCAATGAGGTGATGGGGACCCCAGGGATGGAGCAATGGGGTATGGGGGACACCCAAGGGTGGAGCAATGAGGTGATGGGGGACCCCAGGGATGGAGCAGTGGGGTATGGGGGACACCCAAGGACGCAGCAATGAGGTGACGGGGACCCCAGGGATGGAGCAATGGGGTATGGGGGACACCCAAGGATGGAGCAAAGAGGTGATGGGGACCCCAGGAATGTAGCAGTGGGGTATGGGGGACACCCAAGGATGGAGCAATGAGGTGATGGGGGACCCCAGAGATGGAGCAATGGGGTATGGGGGACACCCAAGGGTGGAGCAATGAGGTGATGGGGACCCCTGGGATGGAGCAATGGGGTATGGGGGACACCCAAGGGTGGAGCAATGAGGTGATGGGGGACCCCAGGGATGGAGCAATGGGGTATGGGGGACACCCAGGAATCCAGGGGATGGAACAACAGGATATGGGGGACACCAGGGATAGAGCAACAGGGTGATGGGGACCCCAAGGATGGAGCAAGAGGGTATGGGGATCCCCAAGGATGGAGCAATGGGATATTGGGGACCCCAGCAATAGAACAATGAGGGATTGAGGACCCCAGTGATGGAGCAACAGGGTATGGGGGACCCCAGGGATGCAGGGGACAGAGCAATAGGGTGATGGGAACCCCAGGGATGGAGCAATGGGGTACAGGGGACACTCAAGGATGGAGCAGTGGGATATTGGGGACCCTCAGAGATGGAGGAATAGGGTATGAGGGACCCCCAGGGATGTAGGGGATGGAGCAACAAGGTATAGGGACGCCCAGGGATGGAGCAAAGGGGTATTAAGGACCCAAAGGGATGCAGGGGCTGGAGAAATGAGGTGATGAGGATGCAGTGAGATCCCAGTGGGACCCTCACCCTTGCCCGGGGAGCCGGCCCGTGCGCGGCCGATGCCCATGGTGCGGCGCAGGGCAGACTGGATGCCTCCCAGGCGGGTTTCGGCAGCTCGGCGCAGCGACTCGCCGCGGGCCAGCTCGGCTTCCAGCCCCTGCGCCCGGCCCTCGGCCGCGCTCAGGCGCAGGCTCAGCTCCGCCGCTTCGCCCCGCGCCGCCTCCACCTTCAGCTGCAGGTTGCGGGCATCGGCCAGCAGCTTCTTCTCGTTGCCACGAGCTTCCTCCAAGCTCCGGGCCAGGTCCTTCTCCCGCTGCCGAAATTCGCCCTCCGCCTCCGACAGCCGCTGCTGCAGGCGCTGGAGCTGGTTGGGTGGGAAAGGGGGTGGTGGGGATGGAGAAATGGGGTGATGGAGATGAAAGGGATGGAGCAATGGGGTGATGAAGCTGCAAGGGATGGAGTATTGGGGTGATGGGGAACCCCCAGGGATGCAGGGGACACAGCAACAGGGTGATGGAGATGCAGGAGATGGAGTAATGGGGTGATTGGGACCCCCAGAGATGGAGCTATGGGGTACTGGGGACCCCAGGGATGCAGGTGATGGAGTAATGGGGTGATGGAGATGCAAGAGATGGAGCACAGGGTAATAGGGGTGCAAGAGATGGGGTGATGGGGAATCCCCAGAGTGCAGGGGACAGAGCAACAGGGTGATGGAGATGCAGGGAGTCAAGCAATGGGGTGAGGGGGACTCCCAGAGATGGAGCAAGAGGGAATGGGGGATCCCAAGGATGCTGGGGATGGAGCAATGGGATGATGGAGATGCACAGGATAGAGCAATGGGGTATGCGAGACCCCCCAGGGATGGAGCAGGGTGGTATGGGAGACCCCGAGGATGGTGGGGATGGAGCAAGAGGGTGGCAAGGAGCCCCAGGGTGCAGGGGATAGAGGGGTGCGGTGATGGGGACAGTCGGGGACATCAGGCCCAGAGCAAGGGGACGATGGGGACTGCCAGGGATGGAGCAACGGGGGAACCAAAGAACCTCCCAGGCATGCAGGGGAGAGAGCTGGGGGGTGACAGGGGCACCCAGGGACATGGCATCAAGCAGTGGAGCAGCAGGGACACCGAGAGAACACTTCGGGATGAGCAGCGCCGAGCAACAGGGACACTGGGGACCCTCAGGGACCTCCTCACCTCTTTCCTGGCGGCCTCTGTGTCAGCCTCACTCTCCGCCACCTTCTGCCTGAGGCCGAAGGCTTGGCGGCGGCTCTCCTCCTCCCGCTGCTCCTCCAGGGCCACCCGCGCCTGCAGCTCGCCCACCTCCTTGCTCCTCTTGCTGTTCTCGCTGTCCAGGTCCTTCAGCTGCCCGAGGAGGAGACGGGGACAACTTAGGGACACCCCAAACTGGGGTGGGGGGTGGACCCATCCTCTTCCTCCCCCTCACCTGCCGGCGCAGCTCCTGCAGCTCGCGGCGGGCGTCGAGGCGGGCGCGCTCCAGCTCCCGCATGCTCGCCCGCAGCTCCGTCACCTCCCGCTCAGCCGCCGCCTGCCCGTCCTCCAGCAGCGCCAGCCGCTGCTCCTTCTCCTCGTTGGCACGTTTCAGGCTGCAGGAGGCGGGGACAGGGCTGGTGTCACCCCTCCCGGGACCATCTCCCCGTCCCTGAGCATCGCCCTGTCCTGAGCAACCCGCTCCATCCCCATCCCAGGTATCCCCCCACCTTGGACACCCCCTGCCAGGCATCATCCCCCCAGGACAGCCCCCACCCTGAGTGCTGTCACCCCAAATGTTCCCTCTGTCCCCCAGCATCCCCCTCTAAGGTGCTGCCCCATCCCAAGTGCCTCTTGTCTCAAGCATTATCTGGACTGAGCATCCTGCTCCAGTGCGTCCTTCTGTCCCTGACCAGCCTCCCATTCCCAAACTTCCATCCTCGTGTCCCCAGCATCATCACAACCCCAAGCATCACCCTCCAACGCCCCAAATATCCCCTAACTTGAGCATCTTCTTATTCTGAGCATCACCCCAGCCCTGAGCATCACTCTCCAAGTTGCTGCATCACCCCCTCTAAGTCCCAACTTGGGCATCCTCTTGTCCTGAGCATTGTCCCCACCCTGAACATCGCCCTCCAAGGCATCACAACACCATCCCCTGCAACTCCCAGCTTCAGCATCCCCTTGTCCCAAGCATCAACACAACCCTGAGTATCACCCTCCAAGGCATCTCACCACCCCATATATCTCCTAATTTGAGCGTCCCCTTGTCTTGAGCATCAACCTGACCCTAAACATCACCCCAAACCTAAGCATTGCACCATCCCCTGCGTCTCCCAGCTTCAAGCCAGACATGAGGAAGAAGTTTTGTCCCTGAGGGTGGTGAGAGCCTGGCCCAGGTACCCAGAGAGGTGGAGGATGAACCATCCCTGGAGACATCCCAGGCCAGGCTGGACGGGGCTCTGAGCAACCTGAGCTGGTGAAGATGTCCCTGCTCATGGCAGGGGTGGCACTGGGTGACCTTTGAAGGTCCCTTCAGTCCAAACTGTTCTGTGATTCTATGATTCTAACTTGACCATTCTCCTCTCCTCAGCATCCCCCTGACCCCAGCATCTCCCAACTTGACCATCCCCTTGTCCCAAGCATCCCCCTGACCCTGAGTACCACCCTCCGACTTGCCGTATCACCCCCTGCACCTCCCACCTTCAGCACCCCCTTGTCCTGAGCATCCCCCAGAACATCCAAAACATGGCACTACCGCTCGCATCCCTCGCCCCTCACCTGATGCGCTCGCCCTCGGCGCGCCGCAGGGCCGCCCGCAGCTCCTCGTTGGAGCGCCGCAGGGCCTCCTTCTCCCGAGCCTCGTCCCCCAGCGCCCGCCGAGCCTCCTGCATCTGCCGCCGCTGCTCCTCCCGGCCCTCCCGGCTCTCCCGCGCCTCCCGCTGTGCCTCCAGCAGCTCCCGCCGTCCCGCCGCCCGCGCCTCCGCCACCAGCCGCAGCTGCGCCCGCGCCTCCTCCGCCTGCACACACGCTTTAGAGAGGGGAATATATTTTTTGGGGGGGTGGGAGAAGGTTTTTGTTGGGGATTCACCTCCCGGAGGGCACCGTCTCGTTGCCTGGCCGCTGCCGTCGCTTGGTCACAGAGATGTTTCACCTCCCGCTCGTGGGACGCTGCTGCCTCGTCTGCCCGTGCCCGCAGGGTGCGCAGCTCTGCAGTCAGGCTCTGGGGGGGACACAGAGGTTGGAGGGCCCCCCCCCCTCCCAAAAAGTGTGGGCATCCCTGGGGGGATGTTGTAATGGGGATGGTGCAGGGATGGGGATGCAGGTGGTACCCGAGCAGCCCCAGCGCTGGGGGGGCTTGGAATGGGGAGATGAGGGGGTTGCAGCTGGGGGGGTGCAAGAAGTGGGGTCATTGGAAAGAGCTTGAAATGATGGGGAGCCCTAAGCATTTGGGGTTGCAATGCGGGGGGGTGTCCAGGGATCAGGGTACTTGTAGCGATGGGATGGGGGGAACCCTCCAGCATGAAGGTTTGCAATGGGGGGGGATAGTAGACACTGAGACATGGGCATGTGCAATGGGGAGGGGGCTCAGGCATAGTGGGGGGACCCACAGGGGATACCCAGACATGGGGGGACAAAGGGGACACCTGGGCGTGCGATGGGGGTGAATGCTTGGGCATGGGGGCTTGCAACTGGGGGGGGGAATCCTCAGACATTGGGATTTGCAATGAGAGGGGCACAGGCGACAACCAGGCATAGGGGTTTGAAATGGGGGGGCATAGAGGACACCCAGTCATGAGGGTTACAATGGGGGGAACATGGGGGACACCCAGGCATGGGGGCTGCAAGGATAGGGGACACCTGGGCACAAGGGCTTGCAGTGGGGGACACATGGGGCTCTGTGCCATTCGGGGGGGGGTCCCAGGACCCCCACACACCCACCTGCGCCTTCTCCTGCTGCCCAGTGACCTCTCGCCGCTGCTGCTCGAGCTCGGCCGTGGCCTCGGCCAGACTGCGCTGCAGCCCCCCCAGCGTCTCCGCCGCCGCCACCCGCTCCTGCTCCTGCAGCGCCAGCGCCTGGGGGGACACACGGCTCAGCCGGGGGGGACAGCGGTGCTGGGACACGGGGAGACACGGGGGGACACCGGGGTCACCCACCTGCTGCTTCTCGCTCTCGCGCTGCTGCTGCGTCGCCACCAGCTTGGCCTCCAGCTCCTCGTGCTCCCGCGCCAGCCGGTCCCGCTCGGCCTCCAGCTCCTCCTGCCGCCCCCAAAAAATCAACAGCAAACACCCAAAAATCAGCATCGCACCCCGAAAATCAACATTTCACCCCAAGAATCAATGTTATACCCCGGGAATCAACATTGCAGCACAATGATCAGTATTGTACCGAAAATAATCACCATTGCACCACAAAAACAAGTAATGCATCCCAAAAATCAGTATTGTTCCCCAATAATCGTCGTTGCACGCCAACAATCAGTGTCGCAACCCAAGAATCAACGTTGCACCCCAAGAATCAGCATTGCACCCCAAGAATCAGCATTGCATCCCAAGAGTCAACATTGCACCCAAAGAATCAGCATTGCATCCCAAGAATCAGCATTGCACCTCAACAATCAGCATTGCACCTCAACAATCAGTATTGCAACCCAAATATCAGCGTTGTTTCCCAGTTATAGTCACTGCACCCCAACAATCATCATCGTGCCCTAAAAATCGCCATTGCACCCCAGAGATCAGCACTGCAGCCTCGTACAGAAAAAAAGATCACCATCATGCCCCCAAAATCAGCATTGCACCCCAAAAATCCGCTCCCCGCCCCACGCCCACCTTCTCGCGCTGCAGGCGGTCCAGCTCGCCGCGGTGCGCGTCGCGGGCGCTCTGCAAAGCCACCGTCACCGCCGCCGTCTCGGCCGCCGCCACCGCCTGCTGCCGCGCCTGCAGCTCCTGCTCCCGCTCCAGCCGCGCGGCAGCCAGCTCCGCTGTGGGGACATCCCCCCGTCAGTGGGGACATCCCCTCCATCAGTGGGGACACTCCCATGGTCAGTGGGGACACCCCTGGGAGAGCAGTGTGGGGGGGGGTTAAGTGACGGGAGCAGGGACACAGGGGAAATGCGGTGGTAGAGGGTTTATTGTGAGCCTGTTGCAGAAGGGTGGGGATGAGGATGGAGATGAAGATGAAGAGGGGTGGGATGAGGATGAAGATGCGGACAGATGGTGATGGTGTTGGAGAGGGATGGATGGGGATGAAAATGAAGCTGAAAATGGATGAAGATGGGGATGAAGACGGGGATGGATGAGGATGAAGAAGGGAATGGTTGAGGATGAAGGGAATGGTTGAGGATGAAGGGAATGGTTGAGGATGAAGGGAATGGTTGAGGATGAAGGGAATGGTTGAGGATGAAGGGAATGGTTGAGGATGATGGGGATGAAGATAGATGGGGATGAAGACGAAGATGGGGATGGATGAGGATGAAGAAAGGAATGGTTGAGAATGAAGGGAATGGTTGAGGATGAAGGGAATAGTTGAGGATGAAGATGGGGATGAAGATGGGGACGAAGATGGGGATGAAGATGGGGATGAAGATGGGGATGGGGATGAAGATGAAGAAAGGAATGGTTGAGAATGAAGGGAATGGTTGAGGATGAAGATGGAGATGAAGACCGAGATGGATAGGGATAATGATAGGGATGGAAATGAGGATGGGGATGAGAATAGGGATGGATAGGGACGAATATAAGAAGGAACAGGGATGGATGGGGATGAAAATGCAGATGGGGATGAAGGTGGGGATGAAGAAGGGAATGGTTGAGCACAGAGATGGAGACGAAGAACAGAGATGGATGGGAATGGAGATAAGGATGAAGACTGGGATGGATGGGGATGAGGACAGGGATGGGAATGGGGATGAAGATGAAGAGGAACGAGAATGATGAAGATAAGGATACATGTTGAAAAAGACAAAGATGAGGATGGATGGGGATAGACTGGGATGAGGATGAAGATGAGGATGGCAATGGGGACAAAGACAGATGGGGACGGTCCCCTCACCCTCCAGCGCCTCCTTGGCCTGGTGCAGGTCCCGGCCCTCGGCCTGCAGCTGCCGGTTGCGGGTGCTGAGCTGGGCGAGCTCCTGCTGCAGCTGGAAGATGCTGCTCTCCAGCCCCTCCTTCTCCAACCTGCCCGAATATCACCGGCCACGCTGCTGAAATCCAGCTCCAGGGGTGGGAGACACCCTCACCCCCCCATCGCCAGCACCCACCTGAGCCCAGCTGCCTCCTGAGCCTGATCCTGGCCATGGCGCTGGGCGGCGGCGAGCTGGACGGCCAGGCTGGCCCCCTCCTTGGCCAAATCCTCGCGGGCCTGGCTGAGCCGCAGCAGCTCCCCCCGCAGCCGCTCCTGCTCCCCCCGCGCCTGCGCCAGCGCCTCGCCCGCCGCGCTCTGCTCCTGCACCGCCTGCCGGGCACCCCTCAGTTACCCCACCCAGCCACCAGTTACCCCATACATCCGCCATGGTCCTCCCAGTTACCCCACCCAGCCACCCAGTTACCCCATACATCCACCATGGTCCTCCCAGTTACCCCACCCAGCCACACAGTTACCCCATGCATCCTCCCAGTTACCCCATGCATCCGGCACTGTCCCTCCAGTTAGTTCATGCATCCTCCCAGTTAACCCTATGTACCTTCCCTGTTCCTCCCAGTTACGCCATGCCTCCTCCCATTTGCCTTATGCATTCCCCCTGCCTCTCCCAGTTCTCCCCTGCACCCTCCCCGTTACCCCTAGCACCCTTTCCATCCCTCCCAGTTGACCCACGAACTCTCCCCATCCCCCCAGTTGCCCTGTGCATCCTCCCATCCCTCCCAGTTGCCTTGTTCACCCTCCCCACCGCTCCTGATTGCCCCAAACACCCTCCCAGTTACCACATGCACCCTCCCCATCCCTCCCAGTTACTCCCTTACCCACCTGGCCCAGGTGCTGCCGCAGCCGCAGCTGGTGCCCCCGCAGCCCCCGCAGCTGCTCCCGCAGCCCCCGGGATCCCTCCTGGGCCGCCCGCAGCCCCCGCTCCAGCCCCCGCCGCTCGGCCGCCCCCAGGCGCAGCCCCCGCTCCAGCCGCGCCCGCAGCCGCTCCAGCTCCCGGCCCAGCCGCTGCTCCCGGCTTCGCCCGAGCTCCCGCTCCGCTTCCAGCTGCTCCAGCCCCCGGCCCAGCTCCGAGCGCTCCCGGGCCAGTCCCGCCGCCAGCTCGCTGCTCCGGGCCAGGGCGTCCCGCAGCCGCGCCCGCTCCGCGTCCGCTCCGCGCTGTGCTGCCTGCAGCTGCCCGCAGCTCCCCTGCGCCTGGGGACACCGGGGTAGATGTTCCCGCCAGGGAGAGGGTAGATGTTCCCGCCCTGGAGACAACCCAGGCCAAGCTGGACGGGGTTCTGAGCAACTTGAACTGCTGAAGATGTCCCTGCTCAGGGCAGAGGTGGCACTGGGTGACCTTTGAAGGTCCTTTCATCCCAAACTGTCCTGTGATTCTAGGGAGAATCGGGCTCTGCAGCACCCACCGTGGTGCCAACTGCACAGGGGGGCAATGCGGTGCTCAGGGGACACGTGCTGCAGGTCCTGGGCCTGTTGCTTAGGGGTTGCACCCAGTGCAGGGTTTGTACCACCCGCACAGGATTGCACACAGCGCACAGGATTGTACCTGCTGCGTCGGGATTGCACACAGTGCATGGGGTTGCACACAGTGCATGGGGTTGCACCTGCTACATGGGGCTGCACACACTTCTTGGGCTGAGCCTGTTGCTTAAGGCTTGCACCCCATGCAGGGGTTATAACCGCTGCCCAGGATTGTACCTGCTGCATGGGCTGAGCTTGTCACTTAGCGGTTGCACCTCGTGCAGGGGGTTGCACACACTGCATGCATTTGCACCCACTGCCTGAGACTCCATCCCCTCTGCACAGGACTGCACCCGCTGCATGGGACTGCACCTGTTGCTCAGGGCTTGCATCTAGTGCATGGGGGTTGCACCCACTGCACAGTAGGGGCACCTGCTGCTTGGGGTTCACCCACTGCATAAGGGTGCTTGCTGCATAGGGGTGCACCTGCTGCATGAGTGGGGGTTGCACCCACTGCAAAGGCGTCCAGGGGGTTGCAGGGGCACCCACCTTTTCCAGCGCCTCCACCAGCGCCTCCCGCTCTCCCCGAGCCACCTCGGCCTCCAGCGCCGCCCGGCTCAGCTCCTCCCGCAGCTCCAGCAGCTCCTGCTGCACCCCCGCCCGCTGAGCCTCCAGCTCCTCCACCTGCTGCTGGCTGCGGGGGGGCACCCATGAGGAGGGAGGGCTGCAGCACCCACTGTTTTGCAGCACCCACTTGGGGCAGGGGTTGCAGTACCCGCTATTTTGCAGCACCCTTTTGCAAGGGGGGTTTGCAGCACCCACTGAAGTTTTGCACCCACTCATTGAGGGGGTTGCAGCACCCACCTTGGGGGGGTTCAGGGGACACTCTTGGGGGGGGTTGCAGGGGTCCCACTAAGATTTTGCAGCACCCACTTGGTGAGGGGGTGCAGCAACCAAAATGGGGACACACACACACACACAAGGTGGCAGCACCCAGATATGGGGGGAGGTTGCAGGGGAACCCACGGGGATTTTGCAGCACCCATTTGGGGAGGGGGATGCTGCAGAACCCAATACCTTGCAGCACTCTGGGGGGCCACAGGACCCCAGGGGGGTTCCCAGCATCCGGGGGGGGTTCACAGCACCCACCTGCGCTGCAGCTGCTGGCGGGCGTCCTCAGCGGCACGGGCGGCCTCGTCCCGCGCATCCTCCAGCTCCTCGCTGCGGCGCTGCAGCTGCAACCGCTCCTGCTGCAGGGCCCCCACCCGCTGCTGCTCCCCCCCCAGCGCCGCCTCCGCCTGCTGCAGCTCCCTGCCGGACGGACAGATGGACGCCGGGGGGGTGGGGGGACAGACGGACAGGGTGGTGCTCAGGGGTGGGTGCGCTGGGATGCGTGTGGATGGATGGAGGGATAGATAGAGATGGATGTGTAGGGATGGATGGACAGGCAGATGTGAGGGGATGCCCAGGGACAGACAGACAGGCATGGTGAGGAAGGGAGGTACAGACAGACAGACAGGATGCAGCGGGTACGATGCGCAGGGAGGGACGCATGGACAAATGGACAGGCCAAAACGCCCAAGGATGGACACATAGAGAGGGAAGGGTGTGCAGGGACAGACAGACAGACAGGCCAGAGCTCAGGACAGACAGACAGAGGCCAGGGCAGACTGACGGAGCTCAGGACAGACAGATGAAGCTCAGGGACAGATGGATGGAGCTCAGGGCAGAGCTCAGGATAGATGGACAGAGCTTGGGACAGACAGATGTTGCTCAGGACAGAGAGACAGAGCTTGGGACAGACAGATGGAGCTCAGGACAGAGAGACAGAGCTTGGGACAGACAGATGGAGCTCAGGACAGAGAGACAGAGCTTGGGACAGACAGATGGAGCTCAGGACAGAGAGACAGAGCTTGGGACAGAAAGACAGACCTCAGGACAAATGGACAGAGCTTGGAACAGATGAATGGAGCTCAGGACAGACAGACGAAGCTCTGGATAGAGAGATGGAGCTTGGGACAGATGGACAGAGCTTGAGCCAGCCAGCCAGGCAGCCGATACCTGCGCAGGCCCTGGGCCTCGGCGCTGAGCTGCTCCAGCTGCCGCTCCAGGGTCCCCACGCGCCTCTCGCTGTCCCCCAGCTCCCGCCGCAGGGTCCCGGCCTCCTCCCGCCCGGCCTCCGCCTGGCCCCGCGCCTCCTGGGGGGGCAGACGGGGGGATCAGCCTCCATCATCACCATCCTCAGCATCAGCATGCTCCCCGGCAGCCCCGCGGGCTCACCTGCAGCTGGAGGTGGCGGCGGCACAGGGCGGCGTGAACGGCGGCGGTGGCGGCGCTGGGCGAGAGGGGACACGGGGGGGACACCGGGGGGGACGGTGGGTGCTCGGGGTCATCTGCCAGCACTGCCTGCGGGGGGTCGGGGGACACCCCAGGTCACCAAGGGGAAACTGGGGGGGTGGTTCACAGCATTTGGGGGCAGGGAGGGGGAAACAGAGGCAGGGAGCAGGGGAAACTAACTGTGACCTGGGTGACATCCTGCAGCGTCTGCCGGAGCAGCTCCAGCTCGGCGCGCAGAGCCTCCACCTCCGCCGGCGACGGCTCCTGGGCACGCGAGCTCTCCTGCAAACCCCCCGAGGTGGCATCGGGCACAACCGGTGCACACTGGGCACTGCAGCCATTGTGCATCGCAGCCCAGCATGCATCACACCCGGACATGCATCGTGCATCACGCCTGGGCATGCATTGCGCCCCGGCATGCATCAGACATCGCGCTCTGGGTGCGTTATGCCTTGGTGTGCGTTGTACAATGTACGCCGGTGTGCAATGCACCCCAGCATGCATCGTGCATCGCACCGCGGTGTGCACCATGACCTGGCGGGTGGAATCTGGCATGCAGCATGCCCTGGGGTGCAGCATGCACTGGTATGTGCTGTGCCGCAGTATGTAATGTCTGGGATGTGCAGCCTGGTCCAGCATGCATTGTGCATTGCATCCAAGCATGCACCGCACTCAGGCATGCATCACGCATCACACCCCAGCACGAATCGTGCATTGTACCCTGGCGTGCAGCACGCGTTGTGCTCCTGCATGCATCACACACTGGTGCGCATTGTGCATCACGCTCTAGCATGCATCGTGGCTCAGCAAGCATCATGCACTGCACCCTGGTGCGCCGCATGGCTTGGCATGCATCGTGCACTGCAGCAGGGCATGCATCCTGCCCCGCTGTGCATCGTGCACGGCTGCTGGGCATGCACTGTGTGCACCGTGCATTGCAGCTGTGCATTGTGCACCTGCCCCGCTGTGCATCGTGCATGGCTGCTGGGCATGCACTGTATGCATAGTGCATTGCAGCTATGCATTGTGCACCTGCCCCGCTGTTCATCATGCATGGTTGCTGGGCATGCACTGTGTGCATTGCAGCTGTGCATTGTGCACCTGCCCTGCTGTGCATCATGCAGCACACAGCCAGCACAGTGCCCCAGTGCACAGCCCTGCACCCCCAGACCGGGCACCCCCACCCCACCTCGCATCTCCTCACCCCCCGCACCCACCAGTTTTTGCAGCTGCAGCGTCAGCGCCTCCACCGCCCGCTCCTTCTCCCCGTCCTCCGCCCGCAGCCGCTCCAGCGCCGCCGCCAGCTCCGCCAGCCTGCAGCAGGACACGGGCAGCACCGCAGCCCCTCTGACACCCACCCCCCCAAAAAAAAATAACCCCCAACCCTGCTACCTGGTGCTGAGAGCGGCTTTGTCCAGGTCGGCGTCCCGCGCCGCCAGCTGTTCCTCCAGCTGTGCCAGCCGCATCGCCTGCTTCTCCTGCGCGGCGCCCGCCTGGCTCTCGGCCAGCCGCAGGTTGGCTGCCAGGTGCAGGCAGGCGGCGTGCGCAGCCCTGCCCGTGCGCGACGCCTCGTGCCGCAGCTCCGACAGGTCCCTGCCGGGGGACACGTGGGGTTGGGGACCCACTGGTGCTCGGGGACATCCGGAGACACCCCCCGGACAGCACTGACCTCTCGGTGGTGGCTTTCATGTCCCCAAAGTGGCGCCTGAAGGCCACCACCTGTCTCCAGAGGCTGAGCAGGCGGCTGTGCTCGCTGCTGAAGTAGCTGTTGAAGGACTGGTGGGGGGACAGAGTGACATTAGTCCCAGCCATGGTCCCATCTCTGTCCCTCGCCTCCCCCAGCCCCCATTCCTCTCCCTTTGATCCCCAGATCTCCAGGTAAAACCCCCATGTCCGCACCCATCACCCCCTGGTTGCTCTGCAGCCAGCACCCCCACCCCAATTCCCTCCCACCCTGTGCGGAGAAGGATGGGGGACACATCCCCCTGCCTCATGTCACCCTCCCATCCTGAGCAACATCTTCTGCCCCCAAAAAATCTTCTCTGTGCACCATCCCTCATGGCCCCACATCCTTCCCAGTGTTCCTGCATCCCTTTCCATGCCACGTCCCTGCATCCCTCTGCCTTGTATCCCCTTCCCATCACATGCTGCATCGCCAGCACCCCCAAATTCTTCTCCATGCTACATCCCCCGTGGACCTGCATCCCTCCCAGTGGTTCCTCATCCCTCCTGGTGGTCCTGCATCCCCACATCCCTCTGCCTCATATCCCCTTCCCATCACATGCTGCATCCCCAAATTCTTGTCTGTGTAACATTCCCCATGGTCCTGCATCCCTCCTGGTGTCCCTGCATCCCTCCTGGTGTCCTTGCATCCCTCCCAGTGATCCTGCATCCCTCCCGGTGACCCTGCATCCCTCTCAGTGATCCTGCATCCCTCCTGGTGATCCTGCATCCCTCCCGGTGATCCTGCATCCCTCCCGGTGATCCTGCATCCCTTCCAGCCAGCCCCACATCCCTTTTCATGCCACATCCCTCTGCCTCACCTCCCCTTCCCATCACATCCCGCATGCCCTGTACCCCCAAATTCTTCTCCATGCAACACCTCCCATGGCCCCACATCCCTCCTGCATCCCTCCCAGTGCTCCTTCATCCCTCCTCGCATCCCTCTCCCCTCCACCCCCTGTCCCGCTCCCTCTCACATCCCCAGCACCCCCCACATCGCGGGGTCCCCCCAAACCTCCTCCTCGCGCCTCCACTCTGCCTCGCGCTGCTCCAGCTCATCCCGCGCCCGCGCCCAGTCGGCCGTCAGCTTGCGGATGTCCTCGCTCAGCGCCGCGTTGGCCACGTTGGCTTGTTCCAGCTGCTCCCGCAGCATCGAGTTCACCTGCACCAGGCTGCTGCTCCTGGGGTGGGGGGTCACACATGGAGCATCAACTGACGGGGGGTCCCGCAGCTCCCATGGGATCCCCTGCTCACCTCTGCTGTTCTTCTTCCAGCCGGATCAGGGCGTTCTCCAGCTCGTTGCTGCTCTCCTCCTCCGGCTGCGAGCCGCTCACATCCAGCTGGCTCTGCAGGGAGGGCAGCCTGGCCATCAGCACCCCAATTTGGATTGTGGTTAGCGCAGGGGACCCCCCAAAAACAAGCGCTCACCGTCAGCCTCTCCTGCTCCAGCTCCGTCGCCTTCTCCAGCAGCTGCTGCTCCACTTCGCCGCATTTCTTCTTATACTGCAACACCTGGGCGGAGAGGACGGGGTCGGCGACACCACAGAGGGGGTCCCCAAAATGTCCCCATGTCCCCGGGGAAGGATTTACCTTGGCTTGGAGCTTCTGCACCAGCTGTGCTTGCCGCTGCTGGCCCTCCTGGTACGCCTGCAGCTTGCGCTTGTAGGCAGCTTGTTCCTCCTCCAGCAGCCGCCGCAGCTCGATGTTGTGCTGCGCCAGGCTCCGGCTCTCGGCCGCTTCCCGCTCGCCCGTCTCCAGCCGCAGGGTTTGCTCCAGCTGCGGATATTTTGGAGTGGGGGGATGTAGGAGATGCTGGGACACCCCCCACCCCACACATTGGGGTGTTCAACCTGCCCCCAGCACCCACTGAGCATCTTCTGAATCGCCCGTGACACGCTGTCCGAGGTAAAGGTATCGCTTTGGGGTGATCCCGCACACAAGCAAAGCTGAGACCCCCCCCCAAATTCTGCATCCCCCCCTCTTTGCATGCACAGGCTGAGAATAAACACAAAAATTTGGGTGTGTTTTTAAAACTAACCCAGCTTTGAATCAGGGGGTTCAGCAAAGCCCCAGCCTGACTTGCTGATGGGTACAGCATCCTCAGGCTCAGTGGCGGGGAACCCCTTGGGCTATTTTCCTGATATTTGCGCTTTTTTTATAAATAACCAGGCACAAACAGGGGCTGCCCCCCAAAAAAACCCAGCAGCCCCTTGATTTGTGTCTCCGCATCACGCAGGAGCCGCGTTCAGCCTCCGGCCGCTGCCCAAAGCCCCTTTGTAATTCCCCCGTTGCCACGGCAAGGGGATGTGCTGGCGAGCGATGCCGACGGGGGGGTCCCCGCTTTTCGAAAAGCAGCAGAATAAATAAAATCAGGATGGGGGGGCGAGATGCTTTGTGCATCCCGCAGGACAAGCCCCGACAAGTCGGGACAGGTCTGGACACAGCACCGAAATTCCCACCACCGAGACGTTGCGAGATGCCGCTCCAAGCACGCGGCATGCAAAGGTTATGGCTCCCGCCGTCTTGATTTTGGGGTTAAAAGGGGTGGTTTTGGGTGAGCCCTACCCGCTCGCTGATGGCGTTGTACTTGATGGCCAACTCATCGCGCTCGGCGCGGCTCTGCGCCAGCAAGTCCTCGACGCGCGACAGCTCCTGCTGCAGGATGCGGTTCTCCTCCTGGAGGGACAGCAGCGAGGACATGGCCCCCGCCACGGCCGCTGCGGGACAGGGACCGGGATCAGGGCGGCTCTGCCATGGGGACATGGCCCTGGGATGGGGATATGGTCCCCGGATGGGGATCTGGCTCTGGAATGGGGACATGGCCATGGGATGGAGATCCTGCCCCAGGGTGGGGATCCCACTCTGGGATGGGAACATGTGTCCAGGATGGGGATCTGGCTCCAGGATGGGGACACTGCCCTGGGATGGGGACACAGTCCCAGGATGGGGATCTGGCTCCAGGATGGGGACACTGCCCTGGGATGGGGACACAGTCCCAGGATGGGGATCTGGCTCCAGGATGGGGACACAGTCCCAGGATGGGGACACTGCCCTGGGATGGGGACACAGTCCCAGGATGGGGATCTGGCTCCAGGATGGGGATCCCACCCTGGGATGGGGACATGGTCCCTTGGATAGGGACACAGCTACAGGATGGGGACACAGTCCCAGGGGTGGGGACACTGCCCTGGGATGGGGATTTGGCTCCAGGATGGGGATCCCACCCTGGGATGGGGACACAGTCCCATGATAGGCGCATGGTCCCAGGATGGGGACATCGCTCTGGGATGAGAACACAGCCCCAGGATGGGGACATGGTCCTGGGGTGGGGACACGGTCCCATAATAGGGACACGGCCCCGGGATGGGGATCCCACCCTGGGATGGGGACATGGCCCTGTGATAGGGACACGGCTCCAGGATGGGGACATCGCTCTGGGATGGGAACACAGCCCCAGGATGGGGACACAACCCCAGGATGGGGACACGGCCCCAGGATGGGGACACGGCCCCGGGATGGGGACACGATGCCCTTTGCAGCCAAGAGCCGCTTTGTTCCTCCAGCGGGGAAGGGCCCGGGCTGAGCCTTCCCCATGCACGCCATTGAAGCCACAAAAAGCATCTTTCTCCCCCTTCAGCTGCAAATATTTCACCCTGCACAACTTCAACATGCAGAGCGACACCGTTTGCAACCACAAATCCACCACAGGTTTGCAGCTGCAATCACAGAGCTGCTGCAAACTGGCATTTGCGGTGGCAAAACCCCTGCAAATTTGGGGTTGCAATGGCAAAACTCCTGCAGATTCGCAGTTGCCATCACAAAACTGCTGCAAAGTTGCGTTTGCAACCACAAATCCACTACAAGTTTGCAGCTGCAATCACAGAGCTGCTGCAAATTGGCTTTTGCAGTGACACCCCCGTCCCCAAATTTGCATTTGCAATTAACAAACAGCTGCAGATTCGCAGTCGCAATCATAAAACTGCTGCAAGTGTGTGTTTGCGACCACAAAACCACTCCAGACTTGCAGCTGCAATCACAGAACCGCTGCAGATTTATAGTTGCAACCACAAAACTGCTGCAAAGTTGTGTTTGCAACCACAAATCCACTGCAGGTTTGCAGCTGCGATCACAAAACTGCTGCAAATTTGCATTTGTGGTGAAACCCCCCTACCCCAAATTTGCATTTGCAATGACAAAACCGCTGCAGCTTTGCAGCTGCGCCCCCGAAACTCTTGCAAATCTGCATTTGCCATGACAACAGTGCTGTGAACCTACAGCTGCCACCGCAAACCCGCCGTGAATTCGCATTTTGGACGACAACCCCCCCGCAGATCCGCCCTTTTCCATCACAAAAAGCCCCATTTGCACTGCAAAACCCGCTCCCCAAGCGCCTTTTGCAACCGCCAACCCGCCGCCCCCCATCGCTGCTCCCGCGAGAGAAGCCGCTGCTTCCCGTTGTGACACGGGGGGACACGCAGGACGGGGACACGCGGGGACACCCACCTCAGCCACGGCCTCAGGGTCACTCATGGGCTCCGCCGAGCCCTTTGCGCCCCCCTCGCCGTGGCCTTTTTGCTCCCAAAACCCCCTTTTATGGCGATTTCCGCGCTCCGCGCGTGGCCTGCGAGCGGAAAGCGGATGCGTGGTCGGGATTAGCCCGAAATCCTTGTTTTCACCCCTCCCTGCGTGACGGCGGGAGCGGGGACCCTCCTCTTCCTGGTCACCTCGGGGGTCCCCGATGCCTCCGGTGACACCACGAGCGGCCGCGTTTATCACTCACCCCCCAAAAATACCACTGAATATTCCCCCCCCTTGCCAAGCAGGGCTTTGTGAATAAAACCAGGGCTTTGCAAATCGAAACAACCGATTCTTGGGGAGAGAGGAATGAGGAAAAATAAAGGAAAACGTTAAAAAATAGCAATTTCCACCGCTTCCCCGTGCCCAAAATGGGGGGAAATGTCCTTACTTTGCAGCGCTTGGCCCCCCCGGGCAGGACGGTCCTGGTTCCGCCGGGGAAAGGAGCTTCTTGGCGAGAGTCAACTGGCCCTTTCGTTAAATCCTGGCTCTCGTTAAGCTCATTAACGCCCAGGGGTTTGCTCTGGCATGAAAAGCTCCTGGGAGGAGCGTCCTGGGGTGGGTTAAACCCCCATGGGACGGAGCTGGGGCAACAGATTTTACCCCCTAGGGCAACAAATTTTACCCCCTGGGGCAACAAATCTTACCCTGGGGTAATTAAGGGCTTTTGGCCCCCACCCTGGCAGGAAAAGCTGCTGGAATATCCATAATTCAAGCCAAAAATTCCTTGTGCTGTTGCAGGGAGGGGCGAATAAACGGGGGGTCCCACCCACCACTGTCACCCCAAACCTGCCTCCAGCAACTCACCTTCCTCCCCCAAAGAGCCGCAAATTAATGGCAAAGGGGGGAAATGAAGAATTTATGGCTCCTTGGATCAATCAGCACAAGCGGAGCTGCCTCCAGCCCCCTCCCAGGCTCCAGAAATTGAAAGAAATCGGCTTTTTCGCCCCATTTCTGTCCTTACCGTCCCCTCCCCGGGTCCTTCATGCCCCGTAGAGCCTCTCGCTAAGCAACATGCGTCTGTTGTGCTTCGCCACCCGTCTCCTCGACACCGGCCAGGAGGGTTAAAAACCCACAAAACCGCTTTTCAGACCTGTCCCGGCCCCTCCGCGCCTGTGCTGGGGGTAAAATAAACCACATTTGGCACCAAAACCCATTTTATTGCTCGTCTGGAAGTGTTGCAGCTCTCACCTGAAACACAAATACTCCTCATCCCGTTGGGAAATGGAAATAATAAAAAGCAGAGGTGCTGAGAAATAAAAAAAAATAAGCGGGATTCTGTGCACTGAAAGGCATTAATATAAATAGGTAAGAAAATATTTCTATTTAAAGAGGAATCTCAAGCGCAGCTCTGTCAGACACCGACTCCGTTCTGTCCTTCGTGGCTTCAATCGCTTCATTAAACGTCCGTGGAAATAAGTAGAAAAATTCTGGCTTCAAAATAGAGGTGAAAAAACTCTTCCCGGAGTAAAAAACATGAGGAATTTCAGCATCGAAAGGCAGCGGTTCAGCTCCTCACCTCCCATGATTTATGTTTAAACGCCTCGAATAAAATCGGGGTGATGTTGAGCGTGGTGTTGGTTGGATTGTGCAGGTGAGATGTTCTCCAGGAGGACGCTCCCACCGACAAGAGGATTTATCCAGCCCCAATATGTGAGAAGCAAGAAGAAAAGACTCCGAGGAGGCTCTAATTGTATACAATTTTACCAAAATTACCTTAAATTGGGGCAGCGCTGCGAGCGAGAGGCCTCCCGCTCGTTATTAACAGGAGGTGATGAAGCTGATGGGGGTTTTATTGCAGAAAGGTGAAGCCTCGGAGGTTTTGCTGCGCTCCAGGTGGACAATAAAACGCCCCCACCGCGGAGGGTGCTGGTGTGGAGTGTTTTAAGGCACGTTTTGGTTGTTCTCCAGCATTTATTTCAGCATTTCGATGCGTGAGGGGGGATTTAAGGGTGTCCCCGCGCCCCCGCTTTGGTCCTGAGGGAATTGCGCTGATCCCAGTAGCCGGGTTAGAACTGGACCCAGCCCGTGTTTGCCTGAGTCTGGTTAGAATTCGACCTGGGGAGGGGAAAAACAAGGCAAAAAAGAGGTTTTAGAGACTAGAATGGGCTGTGGGACGTGAGGAGGGAGCTGGGCAGCAAAAATGGGGGTGCTAGGGTCACCCTGCTGACCTGCAAATGTGGGGAACTTGTGTCAGAGCAACTTTTAAATCCCCAAAGGGCGTTTGGACGGAGCGATACCCCCACCCCAGCGGGGGTTTTCAGGAAAACCAGCAGGATTTGGTGCAGATGGGGGGTTCTAACCACACACAAACCCCACGTGGTCTCACCCCGAAGCTTTGGCGAAGTCTCCCCAGACGTCGGCGGCGGCGGGAGCTGCGGCGGGTTGTGGCCAGGCCAGGAGGGCGTCTGTCGGCAGCCAGAAAACACCAAACACAAACACCAGGAGTTATTTCCTACTCTTATTCCCAGATTCCCCACTCTGTTTTCCCAATTTTCATGGATAAAACCGAGTCTAAAAAGCTTTAGGGCTGTCACTGCGTGACCACAGACCTGTGATGGGGGTGCCCGGGAGTGGGGCAGAAAGTGAAGACGGATGCTCTCCGGCTGGACAAACCGACGCAGATTTTCCCCCTGGGGGTGGTGGGAGCAAGTTCAGGCCCCCGAAACCCGTGGGACGTGGTCTGGTGTTCCCCGTCGCTCCTTCTTTTTTCTTCATATTCTGCAAGGAGGGAAATGTGGGTGGTACGAGGTTTAAATCCAGAGCTGGAGACCTGGACAGGCTGGAGACTTGGGCAGGGAAAAATTTAATGAAATAGAACAAGGGCAAGTGTAGAGTCTTGAATCTGGGCAGGAACAACCCCAGGTTCCAGTGTAAGTTGGGGAATGACCTGTTAGAGAGCAGCGAAGGGGAAAGGGACCTGGGGGTCCTGGGGACAGCAGGGTGACCATGAGCCAGCACTGGGCCCTTGTGGCCAGGAAGCCAATGGGACCTGGGGTGGGTTAGAAGGGGGTGGTCAGTAGGTCAGAGAGGTTCTCCTGCCCCTCTGCTCTGCCCTGGGGAGACCACACCTGGAATCTTGTGTCCAGCTGTGGCCCCTCAGTTCCAGCAGGACAGGGAACTGCTGGAGAGAGTCCAGCGCAGCCACCAAGATGCTGGAGGGAGTGGAGCATCTCCCGTGTGAGGAAAGGCTGAGGGAGCTGGGGCTCTGGAGCTGGACAAGAGGAGACTGAGGGGTGACCTCATTAATGTTTACAGATATCTAAAGGGTGAGTGTCAGGAGGATGGAGCCAGGCTCTTCTGGGTGACAACCAGTGACAGGACAAGGGGCAATGGGTGCAAACTGGAACACAGGAGGTTCCACTTAAATTTGAGAAGAAACTTGTTCCCGGTGAGGGTGGCAGAGCCTGGCCCAGGCTGCCCAGGGGGGTTGTGGAGTCTCCTTCTGTGCAGACATTCCAACCCGCCTGGACACCTTCCTGTGTAACCTCATCTGGGTGTTCCTGCTCCATGGGGGGATTGACCTGGATGAGCTTTCCAGGGCCCTTCCAATCCCTGACACTCTGGGATTCTGTGACTCCTCCCAGCTGCGGCTCACACGAAGCCAAATCACTTTATTTTGCGGAAAAAACACCCGCCGCGCTGTGATGTCTTGGTGCTGGTGCAGCAAAAATGGTCAAACTGAGGATGTTTTTTACCTGCAAATCCCCACCACAAACCCGGTTCTGTAACCAGGAACTGAAAAAAACGCTCTGCACATCATGAGCTCTGCGCCGGGCTCCCCCCTGCACGGGGATTTCAGGGAAAAGCTGCCGCTTCCTCTTGAGCCACGCACGCGAAATGCATGAAAAAGAACAGAAAAAAGCTGGAAAAAATCCCTCACCGCGATGTTGAGTTTGATGGTTTGTCCCTCCTTGAAGCCCAAATCCAGTTTGGGTCCCTGCTCGGGGTTGTCAGCCTGTCTGGCCAGCTCGCTCTGCTGCCTCACCCACCTGCGGGGATTAAATACGTTAAAAAGGAGACATCAACCACTGGCCTGAGGCTCCGCCGGACAAATCCTGCCCCAGATCAGCCCCTCAACCTGGCAGCAAATATTTAAAGGTGCTCAATATGAGCTGAGAGCTCACCAGACAGAGCAACGTGCTATGGGCAGTGCTAGGGGATGATTCGTGGTCTCTGCTTCCCAGGAACAAGCGCCAGGAGCAGAGGAAACGGCCTCAAGTTGCGCCAGGGGAGGTTGAGGTTGGATCTGGGGAACAATTTCTTCCCCAAAGGGCTGTGGGGCATTGGAACAGGCTGCCCAGGGCAGTGCTGGAGTCACCATCCCTGGAGGGCTGGACAGACGGACATGAGGTTCTCAGGACATGGGGCAGGGACAGGGTGGGGAACAGCTGGACTCTATGGTCTTGAGGGGCTTTTCCAACCAAAACAATTCTATGATTCCAACCAACAGCAGCATCCCAGCCCCTCAGGAGCAGCCCCTTAGCGGTGGCATGTGAAGAAATTAAAAGGAATTAAGGAATTTGCTAAATTTTGGACTGGAAAGCCCGGTTTGTGAGCCTGTTGGGAAATACCTAAGCAAAGCAGAGCTGCCTGTGCAAAGGCTGCGCAGAGAAATGGGCATTTCTGCCTCTTCACACCACGTTTGCCTGCTCACACGCGACAGGAGCTCGCAGCTTCCTCTCCCCCAGCCACAAGAAAAAGAAAATTGAGCCAACAGGACACAGGGAGAAGCAAAAACTCACTTAAAATGGTCCTGGAGAGCCACGTTGAAGTCAAAAGCGTCCCCTCGGTCGACAAAGCCGACTCCGATGAAAGCTCGGCGGCCTGCGGAAGGAGGAGGAAGGGCTGGAATCGCAAAGCACTGGAGGAAGGGGAAGGGGACGCCCCATCCCGCACACCCTCTAGCCTGACGCCTCCTCCCGAGACTCAGATATGGGACTGAAGAAACCTTCAGCTTGTTGGGTGCAAGTACAGGCTTAGTAAAACCAGTTTTTAAATTAATATAAGCGAGTCAAAGCAGAAGTCGGCGTCACGGTGACAATTGTTCATACAGAGGTGTCCTCACACTAACACCAAGCAGCAAAATCAAGCTGCTTCTACTCCCAGTGAAGGACAGAGTGAGGCTGGTGCCTGGCAGTGAAATAATTCACCCCTTTGCCTCCATATGCAGGGAATATTTAGCCCTTGAAAGCGAGAATCCTTCACAGATCAGAGCAGCAAGGGCACTGAAGACCTTCTGAGGTGATTCCCCCAGCGTATCCAGACGTACCGTTCCCATCCTCGATGCGGATGACGAAATATCGGCTGGAGTCGGTGACGCTCTCAACAGCGATGCCGGGGAACTGCTCCACCGGTGCCTGGGCAAAAAGTTCCCCTGAGAGAAAAAAAGAGAAACGAGAGCGGGTTAAGAGCAGAGCACAGCGTCTCTGCATCGTCTTCCTCCCCCCGAAGGGGCTGTCGCTTCCGTCCTCCTCCTCCTTACCCGAGGTCTTGTCCTCCAGCTTGATGAAGGCGACCTTGCCCTTGGCTGTGATGCGCAGCCTCCCGCTCCATGCCGGCTGGTCCAGCTGCCACTCTGCAGCTCTGGAGAAAGAGGAAACGGCGACCGAGGTCTGAGCCGCCTCTCATGCTCCAGACAAGGCCACTGATCTATTTTAATGTCCCTGTAACATGTCACAGAGCTTGTTTGCTCGACTTCCCTCATTAACAGTACCACAAGAACCCGCTTGCACCTGCGCTCGCTATAGAAGAAGGTGGATTTGTCACGATGTCTCTCGTTCCACCCCAAACCAGTCAGGCCCCCTGCAAAACCAGGCGTGAGGTCCCAGAGGGGAGCGGGCAAGAATTGCACAAGAGGTTTCACTTCCCTTTCCACGGAATCTCCAACTCGAAAGCAGATTGTGAGAGGTGCTGAGCTGTGTCAGCTACAGCCTGGCTGTGCCACAGCAGCCTTTGGTCTGGACTGATGGGAGAGGAGCCCCAAAACACGGGGGGAATGGGGAAACCCTGCTGGGGGCCGGGATAGGGGGCAGAGATCACAGAACCATTTTGGTTAGAAAAGCCCCTCAAGATCAGCAAGTCCAACCATAACCCAGCCCTGTCCCTGCCCCATGTCCTGAGAACCTCATGTCCGTCTGTCCAACCCTCCAGGGATGGTGACTCCAGCACTGCCCTGGGCAGCCTGTTCCAATGCCCCACAGCCCTTTGGGGAAGAAATTGTTCCCATATCCACCCTCAACCTCCCCTGGCACAACTTGAGGCCGTTTCCTCTGCTCCTGGCGCTTGTTCCTGGGGAGCAGAGCCCGACCCCCCTGGCTCCAAGCTCCTTTCAGGCAGTTCAGAGATCAGAAGGTCTCCCCTCAGCTCCTGTTCTCCAGCTGAACCCCCCAGGTCCCTCAGCCGCTCCATCACACTTGTGCTCCAGCCCCTCACCAGCTCCGTTCCCTTCTCTCCACTCGCTCCAGACCTCGCTGGCCCCGCACACCCTGTGGGGAGGGGACGCAAACACCCCAGGGTGCGGGGACCCCACGGGGAGATGTCAAACCCCCCATGTCAGACCCTGTTTGAGGGAGGGAACCGCCGCCATGCAGTCCCAAGCGGGGCAGAAACACCCCCCAAGCGGGACAGGCCCCGCGGGAGAGGCGCAGCCCTCACCTGTAGCCGCGATTGGAGGCCCGCGGCGGCAGCCGGTAAACGTGAACCGCCGGTTTCACGCACAGAACCGCCTCGTATTCCTCCTCCTCCGCCGCCATGGCCGCCATCGCGGCGGAACTCCGCCCGCCGCCGCTCTGGCCCCCGCCTCGATGGTACCGCCCGTCTCTATGGTCCCGCCCCCTTTCCCCGGGAGCGGCGGAAGGGAATAGAGGCGTTTTGGCACTCGCTGCCCGCAGCGCCCCCTGGCGGGTAGGAGGGTCCGCTGCAGGACGATAGTCACTAAAATTCACTTTTATTTCCTTATTTCACAGTTTTAAAAGTATATTAAAAATGAGAATTAAGAGGGAGTCGGCGCCTGCGGGAGCTTCCAGCGCACCCTGACTCCTCACCTCAGTTGGATGCACCCCGACAGTCTCTGCCCACCTTTTGGGGGGGTTATAGAGCACAATACAGGAGCAGCAAAGCAAGCATATTGCCAAAAAAATAATAATAAATAATAAACTAAAACAAAATAAAACCCACATCTCCCCTGAGCGCTGCCACTTCCCACCCTCCTCGGACTACATCTCTCTAGTGAGCCTAAAAATGGGGGAAAATTTCCCCTTTTTGGGTAAATACTGGCACGATTAGAGCCAAACGCTCCCAGATTTTACCTTCCTGAGGCATTTTTAAGGATAAACTCCCATTTGGATCTTAAGCTGCCACCAAAACATCCCTCTTGAGGCAGCCCCTGGGAGAGACGGGGCATAAAGGAAGCAAAAAGCCGTTAAAAGTTTAAAGACATTTATTTAAAATACAATTTATAAAACGTTTTCTCTGCGGCGCATCGTTTTGGGGTGAAAACACGCGGTACCGTGTTTCTCCTCCGCTTCTCCCGGGCCAAAGGGGCAGGAGCGGCGCCAGGCCCTGCCCGCGGGCGAAACGCGTCCTGCTCACCGGGACGGAGATTTCGGTGCCGAAAATGGAGATTTTGGTGCGGGAAATGAAGATTTCAGTGTCAGAAATCGATATTTCGGTGCCAGAAATGGAGATCTCGGTGCCGGAGATGGCGGCAACTTTAACACTGTCCAGCTACACCAGGAAGCGGGTGGATTCGGGGGGTTGTTTTTGGCCGATAAAAGCTGTTTTCAGTGATAATTAAGGAAAGGCGCGGTGACGAGGGTTATTGCTGATGTCTCGCTCCCCGCCCGCTCCCCCCAATTTACCCCCCTGGGGGATAAATAAGAGCCCCCTCCAAAAAAAGCGCCAGGGTTGGGGACACCCAGGAGTCATCCGCCCACCCATCCCCACTCACAACCATCCTCAGTGCTTTAACCAGCTTTAATTAGCTAATTAACGCTCTAGCGGCTTCTTTTTATACACAGGTAGTTTTATTTTTACCGGTATTTGGGGTTTTTTAAGCCGTATTTGCACACACGTCTTATTCTGTACGGTCGCTTCCCTGCGTGTCGAAGACGTCGAGATTTGCTCGTTTACCCTTGAACCTACTGACAACTGAGGGGCTGCAGCCGTACGGAAGAACCAGAAACCGTTTTCTGGTGCCATCTCCTCCAAGGAGAGCGTTTAGTGTTCATCAAATCCCCTGATATTAAGCGATATTAAGGTAGGTCAGCTTCATCCGGGGGAAAACATCCATGTTTTCGAGGGTCACCAGCCTCTTCCTGGGAGCCAGAGGAGGAAAATCCCATCCCTGAAGCCTCACAGCGGGGGAAATCACCCCAAATTTATCCAACGCCGGGTTTTGCTCTCGATCTCTGCGGTTTCAGGAGGCGAACGCAGCTCGTACCGTGACCGAGCGGATCGTTAAGCCGTCGTTAGCGTCGGGACTCTCCCCACGGATTTGTTCTGCGGAGCGGCGCCCTGTTCTCCTCCTAATTCTTCGCCGCCAGGTTCGCTCTCGGCCACAAACAGCGACCGCGGCGCGTTTTCACGGGATCCATCCACGTTCCCTTCTCCCCAAATCCAAACAAAACAAAACAAAACCTTAAAAAACAGTGGATTTTAAGCTTTTCCTCCAAGTCAGCAGAAAATACCAGCCAAGTTTTCACGGGTGCGAGAGGGAAACGAGGAGATGCAGGTCGCTTCCACGAGAAGGAAAAGTGAGAGTTTGCTGAACCCGAGCCAGAAAAATCGCAGAAATTTGTGGGAAAAACACTCTTTTTCCAACACTTAACTACCTCTTCTCAATTAAAACCAAAGAGTTAAAACCCTTCCCATGCACTCTGTTGATCTGATATACAGAAAACAAACCAGAAAACAAACAAATAAAATAAAAAGAGATCCTTTGAAACAGAACTTGCTCTAAAGCGATGCGGACAACACGCGCGTCTGGGGAGAATTCCCATTTCTTTTGCTTTTTTTCTCCTTAAATCCCACGTTCCGAGTACAACAAACATTATTGCTGGCGGTAGCTTCAACCCGAGCGGCGCACGCGCGACTCGCTGCGCCCCTCCGAGTCCGTTAAAACCGCCCCCACCCCAAAAAAACCCCCTCGTCGTCCCCTTTTCCAGCGCCGCGGGGACAAGCCCTTGGGGGGGTCACAGTGGGTGGTGAGGGGGAGGTCACAGTGCCTGGGGTTGAAGGTCACAGTGGGCAGAGCAAAAAGGGGGTCACAGTGCAATTAAATTGAGTCGTTCCCTTTGCTCTGTGTCCGTTTGTCCGGCACGGCGGCGCGAGCCGTGGCGGGGGGGACCCTGCCTTGCACGGCGGCATCTCCGGCCAGCGGTTTATCGGCGTTGTTTGAAGCCCTGGGAGCCGTCGGGACCCAGCGGTTGCCTGATGACATTGTTGGGCTGTCGGGTGTCCTCGGGCTGGGAGAGCCTCGGCGGCCTGCGAGGAGAGAGGACAGGGACAAATCATCCTGTATCTGGCACCGGGGGAGGTCACAGACACGGCGTAATCGTCACACGTCGCTCCGCTGGATGGGAACTGTGACCGAAATCAAACTAGAGCTTTATTTCTTTCTGAAGAGTCGTCAAGACTCATGCTGCGAATAAAAGGGTGAGTGCAGCGCCTTCAAATAACCCACATCAGTTAAAAAGTCATAAAATAATCATATATTTGGGGTTGAAGGGACCTTCAGAGCTCCTCCAGTGCCACCCCTGCCATGAGCAGGGACATCTTCACCAGCTCAGGTTGCTCAGAGCCCCGTCCAGCCTGGCCTGGGATGTCTCCAGGGATGGTTCATCCAACCACCTCTCTGGCCAACGTGGGCCAACGTTTCGTCACCGTCAGCGTCACACATTCCTCCTTACGTATAAGATTTCAGAATGCTTAAGCTCATGGCAGCTCCCTTAAGTCAAAAACTTCACAAAAGACGAGGACGCGGCCCTGGCATGCCAACCCTACTTGCCCACAATCTTCTCAATACTCCATCATGCTCTTCCAAGGGCCTAAAATAACCTTTACAGCCTCATCAGGCACTTGCACTTCCTTTAACCCACATAAATTTAAGATTTATGCTGCCCTGCTCACTAACAAAGCTCTCCTTCCTCCTCGTTTTACTTTTCAAGGAGCTCGTCCTCCTCCTTCTGACAAGGAAGAAGGACAGGGAACTGCTGGAGAGAGTCCAGCGCAGGGCAACAAAGATGCTGAAGGGAGTGGAGCATCTCCCGTGTGAGGAAAGGCTGAGGGAGCTGGGGCTCTGGAGCTGGACAAGAGGACACTGAGGGGGGACTCATTCATGGGGATCAAGATGGAAAGGGGGAGTGTCAGGAGGATGGAGCCAGGCTCTTCTCGCTGACAACCAGTGACAGGACAAGGGGCAATGGGTGCAAACTGGAACACAGGAGGTTCGACTTAGAGATGAAAAGAAACTTGTTCCTGGTGAGGGTGGCAGAGCCTGGCCCAGGCTGCCCAGGGGGGTTGTGGAGTCTCCTTCTCTGCAGACATTCCAACCCGCCTGGACACCTTCCTGTGTAACCTCAGCTGGGTGTTCCTGCTCCATGGGGGGATTGCACTGGATGAGCTTTCCAGGTCCCTTCCAACCCCTGACATTCTGCGATTCTGTGAAGGTGTTGGCAAGGAGCGCACACATAGATGCTGCGGCACGAAAATGCCGCCCTTGCCTCAATAAACCGAGTTTCTCACCGGTCTAGGATGGGTTTCTCCTGCTCTTCTTCGGGGCTGGCGCTGCCCAGGATTCGTTTCCTGGCTTCCGCGTACTCGGCCTCCCTCTGCGCCAGGGATTTGACGGGGAAGGCGGGTCTGCTGGCGGAGTGGGGGTTGCTGAGCACGCCGTTGGTCGTCGGCCGCTTCAGGATGCGGATCTGTGGCGGGGGACCCGCGGTGAGGCTGTCGTCCTGGATCACGATGGGCACTTTAGGAGGAGATTTGGATTTTCTACTGTTGAAAAGAAAAATAGAAATAAAAATTGGTGCTTGGTTTGCTACAGCGTGTTTTTCGCTCTGCGTGCGAATTCCTCCCAGCCAGATGTCATCTCCGTGATTAAGAGTCTGCCTGGAATAATTAAAGACCTCATTATGATTGTAACCCTAAACTAGAGCAGCGGACGGGTTTTGCTCAGCAAGGGACAGAAAACCAGTCCCTGCTGCATTTGACATCTTTAAACTCAACCAAAGGAGAGAGAAGCCAACACTGAGCACAAGTTTTAGTGCTTCTATTTGAAGATATCGGTATAAACACCTTGATTTCATTCCCTGCACGCACTTTTTGGATTCCTCTCACCGGGATACCCGGCTTTCCACTCCTCAGAGCCAGTCTCAGCCCCCGTCTCACCATGTGAATTAGTTTATGGTCCCTTCTCTGTGCGGGAATCCCAGAGAAATAACACCAGGACTCTTTAAGTGGTCTACTAAGAATAAAACAATTTAAACATTTTAAAAAAGACTTGTCAGAAGCAATTAGAAATATTTGTGCTGGGACACAATAACACACACACCCCTGCCCCTACCCAGAGGAAGCAGGAAAAGAAAATGTGACTGATGCAAGAGACGGTGAGTCAATTTAGGGCCGTGAACTGGAATGACCTGACTCATCCATTTCTTGAGCGTCTTCTTCTTAAACTGCTCCTCCGTAGCTACGTCCAGGCTCTGAAACAAAATCGCTCTCACGAAGCTTTTCACTGCCCTGCTATGGATGGAAAGGGCCATCTAGTGGCATGATTACAGAGATTCCCTATTTCTGAACGCAAACCCAGCATTTTCTGCTCAGTTTGAAGCTGTTTCCCCACTTTTCCCGCTCCCTGGGCCTTCGGATGTCCAACAGCACCTCAGGAAGAAAAGTTTTTTTTTCCCAAAAAAGCGCAGCGTTACCTTTCTTTCTGCGTGATCTTCAGCTTCTTTTCCAACCGTCTGTCTATCTCCTACAAAAGAAGGAGAGAAAAATCAAAATCAAAATCAAAACCTGAAGGCTTGTCTTGGAGTTTGAGCCCGTCTGCGCACACATCGAGTCCCACTGTTGCGCACAGCGGTGCTACAAAGGGGCAGCGAGAGCGTGTGCGTCTCCATCAGGGGATGACTTGCAGATCGGGAACAAGAGAAGTGAATCCACCACGACATTATTATAATAAACCTACAGCGGGTTGTGGATTTGACGTATCACGATGAGAGGGCAGCTGCGAAGCGCTCATCTTTTATTTTTTGGCGGGCAAGAAAACTCGTTTAAGGGTAAAAAGCCACAGGAATAAGCAGCAAGAGGCTCCCAGAGCCGGCGCCAAACATCTCAGGCAGAGAAGCAGCAGCGGTCGGTGCAATTCACATCGAGCTACACGCTTGATTTCAGCTCAGCCCCAGAGCCTGCGGGCAATTGGAAGACTAGCCGGCAGGTTTGCATTCCTGCTGCTTGGTGCAATAACCCTCCTTCGTAAAGAAATCATTTAAAAGAAGTCCCTGCCCTGCCCAAAATGCACCCGAGGACTCGGCGGAGCAGAGCGGAGCCTTATTGCGCTTCTCCTTCCTTTTGCAACGCAGCTGCCGAGTCATCCATCAGCCCAAAGAGGGATTAATCATCCCAGAACGCGTGGCTTTAAGCATGTCAACTTCTGCCCAGGGCTCGCAAAGGTGTTGAGGTTTTGCAGTTGGTGTGATTACGCAGAAAATACCTTGCTAAACAGAGAAATTAAGCCAGTTTTCAGCCTCAGTCTCTCTTCAGGGAACCTTCCCCAACCTTGCTGGTGTCCTTAGATCCCCACCAACTGCTAATGCTGTTAAAAGAGGCTCCGAAACAGCAAATAAAAACTACCTGAGAATGCCCCAGTTTTGCCAGCCGTTAACTGGCAATACCAAAGGAAATTCCAAGCTTCTGGCAGGATGCAGCTGCTCCAGTTTTCAGGCCGGTTTGTTGAACCGATGCGGCGAGCTCGCTGCCAGCAGAGCCTCCCCAGCCGTCAAAAACCACAGCGGGCACAACCCAGGAGAGAAACTGGTTTGCACAGCAATTCCCTGACGCCCCAGTAAGCAGGGAACGAACACAAGTCGCTGCAAGACACCAAACCACGGTGTTTGCCCTCGGTCACGGGGCTCCACGGGCCAACAGCCCACGGGATTGACAGTTACGAGCAGTTTGGGGATGATAAATAATGGGTGGGAGGTTGAATTTTCTACCAAACTCTTGTACTGGGAGGCGAGGGGTGATTTGTAAGAATAAAATGAGACAGCGGCGTTGAGCTGCAGGTCGGTTCGCAGCTAGAGCCTCGTGTTGAAGGCAAACGCACCTGCAGTTTCCTTTGAGAGGAAAAATGAGCATCAGCTGCCTCCACAGAGACAGAGGAACCGCCGGCCGGCAGCGGGGAAACGGATATCCCAGCGAGGACGGAGACGTCGAGCAGCTGGCGGCAAACAATGAAAGTCAAATTAAGGGGAAAGGGTTATATCCTGCTATAGAAGAGTCTTTAAACCACTTTTTTCAAAGTCAAAGAGTTAACCATGCCTCCCCAGGGCCTCCTGGAAGGAGCCTTCCTTAAATATAACTTATTAACAACTTGGCTGCACGGGGCAGAGGGACGACAGGAAGACAGGGTGGGAAACACATTCAAAAGCATCTCAACTCATTTCTCTTTGTGTTTGGCGCTGAGAAGTGACGACGGAGGTGGCTCGAGTCACAACCACGGCGCTGAACCACTTAATGCTCCTTCCTGGCAGAGGAAAGAAACAAAAAGCCACATTTCTGCATTCCTGGTGGCTTCGTAGGCCAGTCCCGGGGCTAAAGTCACGGTTTGTACATCCAACGACAAGATCCTGTAATTGCAAAGCGTCAGTTCAACCTCAGTATCTGAAAAACACTTGTAATTAAGATGAGTGTCCCAGCGAGCGCTGCCGGGCAGCCCTTCACACCCTCACATACGCCGGGTTACCTCTGACGGCATCCGCCAACGCCAGAACCTGCGGCTTCCCCTATCAGGATAAAAAAACAACACACCAAACAGCTCTTTAATTTGTTCCAACACACAAAATTACTCTAAGGAATCCTTCTAACGCTGCTGTCTTGACACCCTGCCCCAAATGAGCCCTTTACGGTCCCAGTTTCACTCCTTCCTGCTCCTGTGCAAACCATTTCTTGCAAAATACTTCATATTTTTGCCTCTCATTCCTCTGTAATCACCCTGGTTCACAGGCTACTGTGTGCAGGCTCGAGAGTCAGCCTGTGCCTGGAGCTCAAATATCCTCCAAGTTATAATACCAATGGTTTTAGAGCCACTCTGTACTCTCCGAAACACACAGAAATCCTGGCAGAATAAGAGAAAACAATCATCTCCACCAAATACACACGTATCACTCTCACCCCATCCAAACAGTTGGTTTGACGTGATTCTCATAATTCTGGGTGCTGCTGAGGGGGTTCCAGCTGCCTCCACTCAACTCTTGGGTAGAAAACGTTTGTCTTTGCGTTCAAAGTGGGTGATGGGTGTAAAAAAAGCAGCTTCCTGCCTCACACACACCTCTTGGTGTGTTAGAAGTCGTTGTGTTTTCCTCTAAACGCAAGGATTGACCCCATATTTTCAAAGCACTGCAAGCTCTCAGTGTTTAATACTATGGTCTTTGGGATTTTTAGGTATGGAGGTGTTCGGACACAGAGAGATAATTAAAATGGGCGGCCTTTAATTACCCTGCAAAACCAACCCGAGACAGCAGCAGCCTGGCACAGCCCACACTTCAGGACGGGGATCACACCACACGCATTTACAAGCTCGAGACACTGAAACACCTTGACAGGGCTTATTCTTAATTATAAAAAATACCCCTGCCGCTGCTCTGCACAGATCTGTTCGTTTTCTGATGTCATTCCCTTTCCGCTGCTGTGTCACATTGTCCTGGAGCTGTGTGGGTAAGGAGATAAAATTAGGATCTGACTTAGAGGACAAGTGCCAGAAGCGCTACAACAACCCAAAGGCACGAGCTCGGCGCGATCGCCTTTGGCACCCGAGGACATTGCGCCGCACGTCCCCAGTCACCGGGCAGGTCACGCCGAACAAAAACCAGTTTTAAATCTCCTTAGGAGGCTCTCTGAGCTTTCCTTTCCCAAATAAACTTACTTATCTAACCAAAAACTAAGTCTGGTTTACACCCCTGCCCAAAACACCCTCCCCAAAGATTAGTGAAGAATCTCAAACAACTATTTTTAGTGCTATTATGTCTAGATGCTAAAAAAGACCCAAACAAACAGCCTGAAGAAGACACTGTGCTTTGACATTTAAGCTGCATTTGTAGATGAGGATGTAATGGAAACTGAACTCCAGCCCCAGCACAGTCATCCTTCCTACCCTCAACCCTGAGAAAAATAGCAATGCATTAAAAAATAAATACATATATATATATATTTTAAAAAATAAAAATCAATAAAATAACTCTTGGAAAGCAGTTAGACACAGACACTAGGACACAAACTTGATCTGTCAGCCTAGATAAGTGATATAAGTGATAATTTTGGTCAGCTGGAGATAGATGCTCCCCCAACACCCCAAAAACATGCCCTTTGGGAAGGGTTGTCCCTATGGAGTCGGGTTTACGCACATTCCCAAGCAAACCTGGTTCTCCAGGGGCTGCAAAGACCGAGCTATTGTCTAAAAAACTTTGTTGGAATAACTGTAACGTGTCGGACACACATAAAAAATTATCCTGCACATCGTTGCCAGCAAAGAGTCTCTAAACAGACTAAATAACAGCAGCTCCAAGCTCTGCTGGTAGGGGAAAGGAATAACGTGATAACTACTGCCTATTATTTATTTCAAGTCTAGTGAGCAACCACAACTGGGCGTCCTACAAATCCCTTATGCTCACAGGATATTTCCTCCTCTACCTCCAAAAGGAGAGACCTGCCAGAGCACAGGATAGTCACTGATACAGCTGTGCTCTCCTATACTCCATAAAATTCCAAATATGCAGCTCTAGAAAACCATTAACCAACATTCTTTGATGTATTTACCAGCAATTACTCCCAAATGCAACCTTCTACCCTTGCTCGCTCCAATAATCTGTGAGATCAAGCCCAGAAAGAGGGAATTTAGCCTTGACTTGCATCCTCCCACACTGGCGCTAAAAACAAAGACTCATCTGCTTATTAAAAGCGCCAACAGATACTCTGGCGTTTTCTAAAGGACAGGAGATAAACTTCAAGGCCTGGTTAACGTTCTCTTCTTCAGAAAAATTATACATTTTAACATCTGAGGTTACCAAAGCTGTTAATGGGCACACAACAACGTCCAGCTGCAGATAACTCACTGAAAACAAAATAAGTGCAGAAATAGATAATTCTAAGCTCTCTCTAAGCTGACTGCTCATTAGCTACCTATTGCTTTCCTCTGGAAGATAAATTAATCTTCTATTAATTACTGAAACATTCCAATTCCTCAGGCTATTGGGAATCAGACTGCTCCACTAATTAATTCTCCACGTTAACTCTGCTTACGTTAAATCCTGGCAGCGGACCGTACCCGAGAAAGCCACGGATGCTTTTAAGCTGCGCTGGCGTTTACATCTCCCATACGTAGATAAAGCTTCTCGGCAGCCAGGAGATTGAGAAACGAGACACGAAGAGTATTTTTGGGAACACGGCTGGCAGGCGCCACACGGTATTCTCAGCATGGACATTTTATGGAGGGGCAAAAGCGTTTGGGAAGCTGCAGATCCTTCTCCCGCCCCACCTTTCGCATCTCCTGCGGCGCGCAGGTCGTACAGACGCTCTAGAAGAAAAATAAAGGGTAAAACCTAGAAACAAATCTCTAATTTCTATGTTATTTAGCGAAGGCTTCAGTACGTTCTGTAATCCAGAGGGTCGCCCTTGTCTTCCGCACCCATGGGGTCAATCAACACATCCAGCAAGGTCTGCGAGAGCAGGTACAGAACACAGATGCAAAACTGGCCGCAATATCCCCAACCTGATGCTCACTTCATGTTATCAAGGTACCTGTTCATTCCCAACCTACAAACATCATTTTTCTCAGCAAACTGCCTCTGCCTACACAATGCTGAGCGGCAACAAGAAAAACTTCAATTTCCCAGTTTCAAGATTATTTTTGACCAATTACAAACACCAAAAGTAAATATTTGGTAAATGTTTTACAAAAAACACAAACCCCATCCTCACAGCCCTTCTTCCCGACACCAAAACCCAGCGCTTATCCTTACGGGTTTCCTCCAGGGTCCAAAACCCCGAGCACTCGTCCTCCGATCGCACAAGTCACCAGCGGACGGAGGTCACGGCGTCACACTCCGAAATATTTCGGTTTTGACTTCTCTGTACTTTGCTCATATTTAGCAACTCAAAGAATCACAAGACAAGACCTCCACGGGCTGTGAACTGCCTTTGCCGGGGGGTGGAACCACGTGGGCAGCCCCCCCTGCCACACACACATCGACTGATTTTGAGACGACGGAAACAAGTGTTTTTCAGCAAACCTCAGGGGAATGGTCCTCACCAAGCAGGTGACAATCCCCGTCCCCACGCACAAGGGACAAAGTTCAGTCACCCATGTCTGGCCGCTCACATCTTCCCGGTAACCAGAAGATCGGGGGGTTTTTCACGTTCCTGGTGGCAATCAGTGAAGCAAGGCGCAGTCTAACCCCCGGACTTAGACTCTGGACCACTGCAGGCTCAGTTTTAAGCACCAGCAAGGAGGCTGTGGAACTACCTGCCCTGTAAACTGGAGTGGAAATAAAAGACACACGCGATGACTTTTTTTAAACTATTGCGGGTTACCAGATTAATATTTTTATCTACACAAATTCTGACCTGAAATAAGTTACTAATCAAGAAGAAAGTGTAAATTCGGAGCAGTGGATTACCTGGGACCCTGGAGCCTTCCGCTCCAAATTTGGGGCACAGCTGCCAACTTGATGTTTAATTATTAGTTTAAGCAGGTAAATAGAGTCGGTGTCACAAAGAAACCTTTCCCACTTCCTAAAGCCACACAAAATTAAAACGAGCCATGCATTAAGTGTTTACTAACCCAGCCGGGGTGTTTAGATCCTTGTAACTTAAACGATTCGCTCTGTTTTCCATCTGTAACTCACGGAACGAGCAAAACCCTCCCCATTTCACAGACATTTTGAAGATTTAAATAGATAACGCAGATCTAACTCGATTAACATCACAGGATGGGGTGAAGCTCCGGGGCTGAGGGTATCTGCTTGGCAGATGGTCACTCAGGGGGTGGCGCATACCCAAGGAGCCGCACTGGGTAATTCTGATGACACAGAAAACTAAAAAGACAAACAGAAGCCACGTTAAAGACCAAAAAAATTACACTTGAGGATCTATTTTACAGCTGCTTGACTGACAGAACAAAAGCAGAACATCTGTGTTGGATTTTGGTGGGGTTTTCCCTCAACCTAATGAGATTTTTGGAGGGTAGATCTACAAGAGATAAAGGAGGTAACATTACAAGCAGGTCACAGCATCTCTGGTCAGCCCATAACTGCCCCTTGCCAAGAACCACCTGCTTTAAGATGTACAGTAGAAGTTTGCAGCCTGACACCCAAAACAAGGACCAATGCTGAAACTTCTGTGTCCTTTCTGTCCTAACAAACACCCTCTGGGTGGAATATTAAAAAACAACACGCAGAGAACCAGGCAATGTCTCTCAAAAACCCACCACAGATGTCCTGCTACATTTCTCATGTTTCCTCAGAGCTGTGCTGAAGGGTCTAAAAAAATAACAACTCAGCTTTTCACCTGTGTGAAGTGTTAGAAGAGCATCTGTTGATATCTCTTACATTTATGGTTAATACTTTATTGTATATTTCTCTTGAGTGCTGACCAGGGTTGTCATGTCTCAAGCCTTTATATTGGGATCTGTCTTGTGCCACCTTATTCCCATCCCAAATAAATGTGAAAGAATACAGGAAAATCCTTAAGAGAAAAAACCTGCGCGGTGACAGGACGAGGCCGGCTCACACGCTTTTCCTGCGCATCATTTTTCCTCTCGCACCTTCACCAAAAGACCTGTCTGCTGACTGCACAAGGGTTTCAGGCGCAGAGAAGAGCAGGTGTGCCCCAAAATCTCTTTTAACTTCTAAAAAGCAAGTCAGTCACGCCACCTGCTCTGCAGCGGAGACCCTTGCTGCCCTCTCTTCCTCTTTTCTCCACCTGCCCATGTCTGGGAGCTTTGATTTCTGCAGCGGCACCAGGAGCCTGCAGTCCCTGACTGCACCAGTCTCCATTCGGACCACAAAAAACACCAGGGAAGACGAGGCTGGGTTGAGGTTGGACTCTCCTCCGCTCCATCTCGCTTTGCTCTTCACTTCCTGCGGCCGCCAGCAGCAGCAAAGGGTCTCCTTCCTTTGAAAATGACCTTTCTAAACCGCAATGGATGCCAGAAGGCACCTCCTGTCTCTTCTTTTACCTAAGAAGAACTCCTGCGGCGGACAGCTCGCTCTTCTCACTGCTCCAACTGCTTTTACAGACATTCAAACCCCGACAACTGCAAAAGCAGCTGTGAGCGTGGTGACAGCTCCTCTCTGCTCAGCAGCACATGCGCCACCAAGTTCATGAAAACAAATTCTCAGCAGTTTGGACTGGAAAAGGACACAAAAAAGGACAAGTGACAGAGATTTTTTTCCTCCTAAGGGCTTTAAAAGAACAACCAAAAGGCCCGAGCTGAAAGGACAAAGAGGAAAGACAACCGACGGCTGGGCTTTGCGTAGTCCTATAATTTTAAACCATTACTCAAGGCCGCAGCTATCATCAGCTCCCAGGACACAAGCCATGTCCCTTCATGGAAGGACTTAACAAGCGCCGGAATTAACTCTGCTGCCCAGTGCGAGGCTTTCGGCGTCTGCAGCCTCCCGGTGTTGGCAAGAGGAGAGGGCAAGCGCTGGGCTGGGCTGCCAGCCGCCCGCCGGCATCTTGCACGGCGCCGGGTGAGGGCGTTGAGTTACAGGCTCTTATTTTGCTCCCCGCTCTCTGTTCAGCTGTAACCCAATCTCCCGGCCAGAATCAAATTCGGCGTCCTCACCAAGTCATTGTCGCGAAGCCCTCCTGCCCTCTGATCGTTAGCGAGCCCGCGGAATTTATTAAAACAAGGAGTTCGCCTGGCAGAGACGGTTTTCCTTCTCTTGTCGTGCTGTTGTGAATAACCCACAGATCATCCACCCACACTCCTGCTAAAATAATGATGTTAGTTTGCAAGCACAACATGCAGAAGTGCTTCAGAGTCTCTCAGCATGAGAGACGTGATGAAAATGCCAGCTATGGAGCAAGCTATAAAAGGCAGGCAAGAACTTCAGCTACAACTGCACTAAAGCCCGCTGAGACTTTCCACGTTTTGTCCTAATGGAGAAACATGTTTGGCTTAAGCAAAGTGAAGAAAGGGCTTTTGATGTGAGCCCTCAACTCCCATGCTACACCCTGGGAGACGCAGCCCAGCAGCCTCTCCCCAGAGGCCTCATAAGGGTTAAAGTGATGCTGGGGAGACACGTTTTGTGGGAGCCCATCAGCAAAAGGAGCAAAGAGCCCACCATCCCCCAGCACCTACCACACGCTCCCCGGAAGCAGGAGCTTTGTTCTGGGCTCAGCTGCGACCCGCACTGACCAGCCGCCGCCACCCTGGCCACAGCCCCACAGAGCCGGGGGAAAACAGAATGGGTTTGGACACCGAGAGAAGAAGAACAGGCAGGCAGCGGCTTCCTGAGGCAGCCCAGCACCGACAGATGAAGAGGAGACGACCAGGAGGCGCTGAGGCCGGGCTGGAGCCACCCCACGCCGAGCGATGCCGCGGTCCCTTTAAGAGGCCTAGCAGGCGCTCCGCGCCCGCCGCGCCCCACCGCAGCTCCCCCGCCGCCTCACGCTCCGCCGGCACCACCCTCCCCGTCTCCCCCCGCCGCTCCGAGCAGCCGCTCTCACCCCGCTATCGGCCGCCTCCTCCCAGCTCTCGGCGACCTCCTCATCTTCCATGTTAATTCCCCTCGGCCGCCGCCAGCCCGCGCCCCGCGCATGCGCCGCCGCGCCCCGCGCCTGCGCCCCGCGGCGGAAAGGGCGGGAGAGCGCATGCGCCATGGGGCGCGGCGGGCGGCCACGTGCGGCGGAGCGGGAGGGACGCGGCGCCCCCCGCGCCCCCTGGCGGGCGGGAGGACCGCGCCGAAGAGCCACGCGTGTGTGCGTGTGACACTTCCACGGGGACAGGACGATTTCCAGAGCGTTTCAAAGCATTTCCCAACAGCACGAAAGGCGTCAGCGACCTCTAAAACGCACCAGCTGTACATAAAGTTCCACTCTCAAACAGTTTGGTGGTTTGGGGGAATTTTTTCCTAAATTCAGGGGTTATTGACAAAAGCAGCTGCCCCATTTTTAGCAAATCTTGGCCATTCCTGCGGGCATCAAAGAGTCCACGTGTCCTTCCACTACCTCAATTTGTATCTTTTAAGCTAAACACTCAGCTACTCATAAAGCCCCTGTGGAGCAGGAGGCCCCAGTGCAGCTCCAACCTCTAAAAACAGCTAAATCTCCCCCAAAATAAAACTTATTTATTGGTTTTATTTACTTGCAGCAAGGATATTCACCATGCCAGTGTATTACTTTGTGCTTTGAGTGTTTCATAATGCACCTGGGGTGAAGGTTGCACTTTATTCTGCTCACTGCCGAAGTAAACATCCTGAAAAATCAAATGTTCGGACTGGGAGTCAGAGAAAATGCCATTAAATCCTTAAAATTTCCCGCCTGTGAGAGGCAGCTTGCCAGCAGATGGCGATAAACTTCTTAAAAAAAACACAAAAAAACATAAATACTTCAGCTAAAAGAAGCTGCGGTCCCTCTGCAGCCCCCCTGGGCCTCCCCCTACTCTGCCAAGCCCCAAAAATCAGGGCAGGGAACCACCCGGCACCCACACAGACAAATTTTGGGGGGCATTTTATCAAAAGCAGTGCTGCTCGTGGGCTTTTATGGGGTGGGGAGGGGGATTTATATCCTCAGATTTGAACCAACCCATCATCGGGGATCTTTCCAGAAGGAAACGAGCAGCACGTGGCGTTGTTGGCTCAATCCGCGGCATGTTCAGCGTCATTTTTCCCGGATGTTTCCCTCCGTCCTGCCGGTTTTGCCCTAAAAAATCCCATTCCTGGCCACAGCGCTGCTGTTCGAGACTGAGTGTCCCACAAAGCCACGCACATGTTTGGGGAGTGGGATCTTAACGCTCACACGCACACACCTGGGTGAACACTGGGTTACTTGCACACTTATGGGTTAATCGCACGTCTGCTTTCAGGTGATTCCAGCCCTTCATGAGGCACCTGGGGCAGCTGATTCGGCCGGGCCGATGTCCGGGATGCTGAGGAGCAGCTCCTGGGGTAGGTGCCGGTCTGTAGAGACAGAGAGGGTGGTGGGATCTTTCTTCCCCAGCTCCTTCTGCACAGGAATAGTGTCATAGAGTCATTTTGGTTGGAAAAGCCCCTCAAGATCAAGAGTCCAACCATTCCCCACCCCTGTCCCTGCCCCATGTCCTGAGAACCTCATGTCCGTCTGTCCAGCCCTCCAGGGATGGTGACTCCAGCACTGCCCTGGGCAGCCTGTTCCAATGCCCCACAGCCCTTTGGGGAAGAAATTGTTCCCCACATCCAACCTCAGCCTCCCCTGGCGCAACTTGAGGCCGTTTCCTCTGCTCCTGGCGCTTGTTCCCGGGGAGCAGAGCCCGACCCCCCTGGCTCCAAGCTCCTTTCAGGCAGTTCAGAGATCAGAAGGTCTCCCCTCAGCTCCTGTTCTCCAGCTGAACCCCCCAGGTCCCTCAGCCGCTCCATCACACTTGTGCTCCAGCCCCTCACCAGCTCCGTTCCCTTCTCTCAACTCGCTCCAGCACCTCAAGGCCTTTCTTGGCGTGGGGGGCCCAAAACTGACCCCAGGATTCAAGGTTTGGCCTTGTAAGGAACCATTGAAGGATGAATGTTGTTTTTACAACTGACCTTGTGCCTGACCCCAGTGCGGGGGGAAGGACTGAGAGACAATCAGACTATGAATCCTTAATGTAAAACAAAATCGCTTTGAACTAATAATGGAATGCAAACTGATAACTGTATTTAAAAGTTTAAAAAGTTAAACTAGGGGGAAAGGTAGCCAGAGAGTCAGGAATCGATATTTGAAATAAATCAGCAACGGGATGGGGCTGTTAGAATTTGATGAATAAGAGAGGCAAACTGAGGCAGGGTCGGATGGTCTGTAAACCCCGCAGTACCAACAAATGGGGAGCAAGGGAGGGAAATTGCAGCCAGGATTTGGAAGGGATACAAGCACGGGCTTTTTGCCCTATTCCATGTGCCTGCCTTTAGGTAGAACACCTGGTCTTGCAAAATCATTAATAAAATACGCTTAGCTGAGAAATCCTGCCTGGGCCTATTCTATTGGCATGGTAAATGGTTTCCTACAGGCTTCGGCAGTGCCCAGGACAGGGATTCCTCCACCTCTGCAGCCATCACAGAGTGTCAGGGGTTGAAGGGCCCTGGAAAGCTCATCCAGGTCAATCCCCCCATGGAGCAGGAACACCCAGATGAGGTTACACAGGAAGGTGTCCAGGCGGGTTGGAATGTCTGCAGAGAAGGAGACTCCACAACCCCCCTGGGCAGCCTGGGCCAGGCTCTGCCACCCTCACCATAAAGAAGTTTCTTCTCAAATTTAAGTGGAACCTCCTGTGTTGCACCCATTGCCCCTTGTCCTGTCACTGGTTGTCACCAGAAGAGCCTGGCTCCATCCTCCTGACACTCCCCCTTTCCATCTTGATCCCCAGGAATGAGTCCCCCCTCAGTGTCCTCTTGTCCAGCTCCAGAGCCCCAGCTCCCTCAGCCTTTCCTCACACGGGAGATGCTCCACTCCCTGCAGCATCTTGGTGGCTGCGCTGGACTCTCTCCAGCAGTTAAGCCATACTTTCAAAATAATCATCAATACATCACCACACGACTCAGCAGCACAGGTGTGTGTCAGAACACAGACCCAGGTGTACATACCCGCAGCACTGAGGGCTCCATCCCATCCTCACCTCTGCGGTGACACAGGCACCTGCTGTCTGTCAGGGGAGAGACAGGGACATGGCAGGGCTCTGGGAGGGAATTAGGGGGAATCTCTTTCTGTGGGAAGGGAGGGTCCCCAGGTGTGGCTCTCCGGGGAGTGGCTGAGGAGGAGAGCCCGGGAAGGGGCGAGGAGCAAGGCGGTGGCCAAGGCCCGTGAGGCGGCCGGGAGCAGCGGGAGCCGCCCTGCCACCTTCTCCTCACAGCGACCTCCCCAACATGGCGACCTCGCTCGCTCGCTCGTCTCTCCCAACATGGCGGCGGAGCGGCACGCGTGCCCCCGACGGGACCCTCCAAAGATGGCGGCCTCCCCCCGTCAGAGGACACGCTCAGTGCCATGGAGAGTGGCGGAGAATTGACCTTCCCATCATGGCGCGCGTCACCACGTGACCCTCATCTCCCCGCCCTTCTCTGTGATCATGTGACGCGGGGGCTGGCCGGCGCCTGCGCAGTGTGCTCTCCGGAGCGGCGGCGGCGGGGAGGGAAGATGGCGGCGCCGGTTGGGGCCGTCACCCGGGCGACGCGGCGGCCCCGGTACCCGCAGCCCTGAGGGCTCGGCCCAGCCGCGGCGGCCGCGCTCCGGCGCCAGGTGAGCGGCCTCGTGGTGCCGGCGGCGGGGACGGGTGGGAGCAGCGGGTGGGCAGCGGCCCTTCCCGGGGGAGCGGGGCGGCGGCGGCGGGCCCGGCCCCTCAGGCCCCTCAGGGCGGGACAGGCCTCGCCTGGAGGGGACCCCCCGTTTGGGTGCCCGAGGGTGGGGCTGAGTCGCTCTTTTCTCCCCGTATCTCTTTTTTGGGGGTCTCTTTTGAGGGCAGAGCCCTCGGGGTGTTGTATCCCCCCGAGGGCTGCTCGTCCCT